>NW_016690269.1:1506061-1593390 GCF_001604755.1 Lepidothrix coronata | reverse complement strand
CCCTCCATGTCCTTCCTGAACTGAGGGCCCAGAACTGGACACAGCACTCCAGGGGTGGCCTCACCAGTGCTGAGTCCATGCTGCAACAGTCACTTTGAAGTGCCAGTGACTGCATGAAGCCGTGCTGGAAAACCTGGAAGTGTCTGTGCCTGTGGACAAGTCCATGACACAGGAGGTACCCCCTTGAAGAGTCTGTGGCCATGGGCTAGGTCAAAGTGGAGCAGATGCACACCTGAAGGAATTGTGACCCATGGATGATGCTAAACTGGAGCAAATTGCACTAGAAAGCTACTGTGGTTCTGGAAAAGTCCGTGGTGCAGCAGGTATACCCCTGAAAAGATTATGGCTCATACATATTACTCTACTGGGAGCAGGTATATCCCTGAGGGCTGTTCCATGGATATGTCTTAGCTGCCTACCAATGTCACAACACACTGCCATTCCTTAATTCATTACCTGCTCCAACACAGGACATTTAGACTAACGTGGCAACCAAGGATATGGACAAAAGACCACTCACCTAGATAGCTGGTTGGGGAAATAACAGAATGTATATGGAGACCACAAAAGGAACTGTAAAATTGAATACTTGAATGAAAAATAGGTACACAGTAAAAACTAATGCCCTGATTGTTTAAGGAGATAGAAACTCACAATTGTGAGACCAAATGGAATATTCAAAATGGAAGAAAAAACATGAAACAAACATATTTTCCTTTGAAACATCCCTCAATAAAACACTTATATTCACTGCTCCTGAAAATCTTCTCTGCCAAAATATAGGCCTCACATTTCCAAATACTTTTCTGTGTGCTTGACTTTAAGCACTGGATCGGTTGTATTTAAACAATTGGGATTAATATCTTCATTTCAGTAAATGAGGCCATTCATATTCTCAAAGTGCTGTATATATATGTATATAAATATATATCAGAGTGAAATTAATTTAGAATATTAGCAGAGAGATCCATTAAAAAATTAATGGTACATTTTCTAGGTCGTTATATCACAAGGGGTTTTTGTTATTTTAAAGCATTTTAGAGCAGTCATTGAAAATCTGCAGAAACCTGATTAAAAATGTGATTCATCTAAGCCCTAGATAAGTGGGAGGTTTGTTTGGTTTTGGTTTAGGAGGTTATTTTAGAATCATAAAATCATAGAAGAGGTCAAGTTAGAATAGACCTCAAAAGATCATCTGGTCCAATATTTCATGGGAAAGGGAATTAGATAATATTTTCTAGCACACCATCCAATCACATCTTGAGAATTTCCATTGACTGGGACTCTACCACATCCTTGGAGAGGTTATTCCAGTGATTGATGGCTCTCATTGTAAAAAAAAAATCTTTTTTATATTAAGATGAAACATCTCCTGATGCAAGTTGCACACATTTCCCTTCATCTTCCCCTTGTCTTTTTTACATAGTTGTGCAGAATGGTTGGGAATGGATTAGACTTTATGGACAGACACCCCTATACAGCCACAAATTCATTTGGTTTGTTAGAGCTTGGTGAGAAAACATGGTGCAGTCATCATTACAAAGCATTATCTTTTTCCATAAAAAAGAGCCACAGATGTACATCTTCCCACGTGTCAGGACCTTCTCCACATTAAGTTTTTCATGATTCCCACAAACTTGAGGACTTATTGAGACAGTTGGAGGAGGTGAATCTGCCTGTGTGTGAGACATAAGCTTCAGTAGTGTCTGTGAATTTACTGTACGTGAAAAGGAGGCAAGTGTGTCTTTTATCAACTGCATGCAAGTAATACTGTACATCAAAACTGTAGACAAAGTCAAGGGAAAACAGTGTTATATTTACAAGGAATATAATCATTAAGAACATCACTTATTTCATCAAAACCCAACTTGTCTAAACAGCCACCCTGAAAGGAAAATTATATAACCCTAAGCCCACAAAAAATACCATTGACCTGAGTGAGAACTTACAAAGGAAAGCTTAGCGTTGCCCTAATGAGGTGTTCAGACTTTAAACTATGCAGCAGTTCTATGGAATACTCACTGTTTCTTTGTAATATGAGTCTGTTCTCGGGCTCCTTTTAAACTGCCTCATGTTGAAGGCAAGATATCAAGTCTTACAAGTGTCCCTTTGATTAGAAAGCCAATATCTTCTACATAGAAGGACTGTGCTCTTTGAAAGACATGTAAATAACTATAAAAAAGTTATATCATTAAATGTAAGTAGTTGAAATAGTCAAATGTTATGGCCAATGAACATCAAAGAGTAAACACTGGATCACATTAATTTACTTACAGTAGTGAATTAACAATACTTCACTAACTTGTATCACAGAATACAAGGATAAAAACAAGGCTAAATGTGCCTATTTGTAAATAAAACATGTTCTTGTTCAATTCAAAATATATAACACCCACTTCATTGCTCAGATAATTACCAATGCTGTGTGCAAACCAGTCCAACTGCAGACTAAAGCATTAAGGAGAAACTGAAACAATTTAAGAGTAAGGCTATGAATGAAGGGACAACAGTTGAATAATTTACTAGAAAAAAAATCATAATTCACTGAATAAATTATTTTGTAAGTATTATTCAGCTGGCTTCAGCAGTGAGACTAGTGCATCCTAATCTGACACTAAAATTCACTGCTTCAATGAAAGGGCATCTTTACCAAGTGTCACCTCAGAAGAAGTCTCGGCTTAGCAGCTTGCAAATCAAGATGATCTGTGTGAAAATGAAATCGTTCACAACACCTTATTGGTAGCACTCTCTCAGAGGTAAACTCTTTAATATTAATGAAATTGCAACCATCAGAAAAAGAAATGAGAGCTCAGGAAATAGTAACAATCATCCACTGACTAATAACAAAAACATTCAGTAAATTAACTGTCTTAGAAGCCAGAAGCAAATCTAACCTGTTAAGGCTCTGACATGGTGGATCATCTAGTCTCTGTATGACCCTAGTCAGAAGAATGTGGATGCAGTATAAATACCTAATGGAGATGTACCATACATTAATTACACTTTTAGATTATCCCCTAGGTAATGGAAGCAAGTAAATTTAAAGACCTAATTTACTTTGAGATAAAACTAACAACACTATGACATGAAATTGTTATCATGGCACATACACTTTTCTAATGTTTTGCCATCTCAATCTAATGGGACTACACAGACATCACCCCTTCTCTGGTGGTTCTTCTCTCCAGCAAAAGACTTCTCAGTTTGTCATCTGGTTTTGTTGGGTGTTTGGGAGGCAGTGAGGGGATTTGGGGGATTTTTGTTTGTTTGTTTGCTTGCTTTTCCTGGTTGTAGCAGCTTTTTTTCCTCTGCATCAATAATGATGTGAAAGTGCTACTTCAAAACCATTACAGATGCAGACTTGTTCTCAGAGTTTAAAAGCAATTTAAATTCCTTTGCATTCTAAGAATTTCAACTATGCAGAATAGAGAGACTTCCTAAAATCAGTGTTAGGACTTGAGTTTCTTACAAGCCATTACAAACAACCAAACAGTGCAAAATGGAATCATTAGTGCAAGTGAAAAGATCTTGGTACTTAGCTGGGACTAAGTTTCAGGTGACAGAAGATAGGTAGGCTGACAGGCATTTGTAAGCAACACTGGCTTATGAACAAATGTTAGCTCAGTAGCACACAAGCTTTGCTTGTTTGGTTTTGAAACACAGATTACACCTTAAAGAAACGTAACTCTGAAATTCAGTGTCTTCAATGGGTGTGTCATGGTTTGAGAGCTTCAAAAATTTAATCCTCTAGCTTCAAACCTTCTCCCTCATTCAACCTAGTATAAGATGTGTTTTTTCCAGACAACTACACGAGAGTTAAAGTGGGGAAAGGGAATATATTACAATGACTGTACACATAAGTATTATAACACATTACACACACGATCTCAACTATCTCTACCATGACAAATCAGTATTTACAATGGACCAGATCTCTTCTCCCCTCCAAAAAAAAGTCCAGGAGGGAAGAAGGAAAGATCCTTTCCAGTCTCAGAGCAGCAGTTTCTCTCTAGGGCAGCAGCTTATCTTCTTCTCATGCAGCAGCAGCCGTGGCTGGATCTCTGCCAGCACACACGAGGGGGGATCCAAGCCCCCTCGGCCACTCGTTTCAAGCAAGGGTCTTCTTCCGTAGGCTGTGTTCACCAGGACAAGGGTCATGTCACTACATATCACGAAGCTCCGGGGGCTCCGTGACAGTCCTTATTTCAGGGGATCTAAGTCCCTTTGCAGAGCTCTGCCTCAAGCTGCTAGGCTTGGCAGCAGCAGCGAGGGGGGGGGGAAGCCAAGGTCACCCCCCTCTGCATTCTTTCTCCGTCCCAGTCCAGCTTTCCAGGACGCTTTGAGCTTCTCAGCTCTTCTATCTCTGGTGCTGCAGCACTCTAAGACTCCTCTCCTTAGTAGGAGTCTATCTCCCTCCTTTCTCGGAGGTCTCAAAGGAGGTTGGGGTTTTTATTCAGTTCTTTCCCCAACTTTCTCTCTCTTTCTCTCTTCTGCCGGCTTTCTATCTCAGCTCGAGCAACTCTGAGTCTTCCTTCGCTGCATGCTGTTGCTTTCTTATCTTTTGGCTCTTAGCCACAGTCTCTGGACGCTGCTTCTGCTGCTGCTCTGTCTCTGCTCACTCACGGTGGAAAAAACTTTTTTTTTAGCTTTCAGCTGCAGGCACTTAGCCCAGCCTCACACTGTTCCAAGTCCCCAGAGGACCCAAGGGGCTCCAAGCCCCTTCCTAGTGGTGTCAGAACATGGCTACCACTTCTACTACCAAAAAACAACTAAACTTCTCTTCCATTTGCTTGTGGTATGTTTATATTTCGCAGAAGCGCTCACTGGATAAAACTTCCAAACTTCCAGGGTCACCACCCCTGGGGCCTTACCATTTTATAACTGCAAGGGGAAAACTGTTTTCCCCCCCACTACAGGGTGGTAGTCAGAGATAGCAGAATAAACTTTACAGAGTTGGTGCACTTTATTTTGCCCTTGCTCATGATCTCAGTTCCATTGTGAGGGCATACTTAAAGGAGGGGACACAGCTGTTTCAAACTTTTGATAATGTCCAGAAAACTTTCAGACTGTTTCAGTTAGTGCCAATGTGGTCACATTGCATGAGCAGAGTGATCTTCAGGGCTCAGATTTCCATCAAACTAAAAGAAATGAGTGGACTGCTTGAAACTCACCTGTTGTGTCCTAGAACAATTTTTTTTTTCAGACAAGAGTGTTACTGTTACAGGCTAATACGTATTCCCCCTACAATGCTGTCCATCTACCCAATCCTGAGGAAGATGTTTAGTGCCCTAAGATATTAAAATAACACTTCACAGCTGATCTTATGGTGCTATGAATGGATCAGCCAGTTAATGCTGAAGGAGAGGAAACAAAATTGGTTTCACAGTTAGGGTGGCAACACTGAGTTTGACATGAATGTGGTTGCAGGAAGAATGGAATGGTTAAGGTTATAAGGGACCTCTGCCAAGCAGTGCCAACCAGAGTAGGTTGTCCAGGATCACATCCAGATGTTCCTTCTCTCAGGGTGGAACACCACACAACCTCTCAGGGCAGCCTGTGCAAATTAAAAAAGTATTTCCTGGTGTTCAGAGAGAACTGTCTGTGTTTCTGTTTGTACCCACTGCCTCTTGTCCTATCTCTGAAAAGAGCCTGGCTCCATCCTTCAGGTATTTATATGCTTCAATGAGGTTACCCCTGAGCCTTCTCCAAGCTGAAAATCCCATATCTCTCAGACTTTCCTGACATATAAAAGTAAGGACCCTCAGTCACCCCTGTGGACGTTTGTAGTGCTCTCTTCAGTATGTCCATGTTCCTGAACACAGCACTGCATATGAAACCTCACCAGTACAGAACAGAAATGAAGGATCAGCTCCCTCAGCCTGTTGACAACACTTCTCCTAATGCAGTCCAGGGCACCATTGGCCTTTTTTGCCACCAGGGCACATTTCTGGCTCACGTTCAACTCATGAGCCCAGGGGTTTTTCTGCTAAGGTGCTCTCAAGGTGGTTGGTCCCCAGGTGTACTAGTAGGGTTGTTTTGCACTTCTCCTTGCGGAACTTCATGAGGTTCCTGTTGGCCCATTTTTCCAGCACATCAAGGTCCCTCTGGATGGCAGCACGACCCTCTGGTGTATGAGCCACTACCCCCATTTCAGTTTCATCTGCAAACTTGCTGATCATCCTCATAATCTCCACCCTCTGGTGCTGACCACTTATCACTTTTCAGGTCAATTCATTGTCTGTTCATCTAGCCCAGGCTTCATCTGCTTCTTTCTGACCATCTTACAGGAAGACAGCCTTAACAAAGTCCTACCTGGGTTCTGCAAAGTAATATCACCAAACACAGGAAAAAAGTGGCCATGCTTTCATCATAGAATCGTAGAATCACAGAATCAGCTGGGTTGGAAGGGACCTCCAAGATCATCAAGTCCAACCTTTGATCCAACCCCGCTGTGGTTCCCAGACCATGGCACTGATGCCACATCCAGTCTCATCTTAAAAACCTCCAGGGATGGAAAATCCACCACTTCCCTGGGCAGCCCATTCCAATGCCTGATTAGCCTCTCTGGAAAGAATTTCTTCCTAATATCCAACCTAAACCTCCCCTGGCACAGCTTCAGACCGAGCCCTCTTGTCTTGCTGAGAGTTGCCTGGGAAAAGAGACCAACCCCCCCTGGCTCCCCCCTCCTGTCAGGGAGTTGCAGAGAGTGAGGAGGTCTCCCCTGAGCCTCCTCTTCTCCAGGCTGAGCCCCCCCAGCTCCCTCAGCCTCTCCTCACAGCACTTGTGCTCCAGTCCCTTCCCCAGCCTTGTTGCCCTTTTCTGGACCTGCTCCAGCCCCTCCATGTCCTTCCTGAGCTGAGGGCCCAGAACTGGACACAGCACTCCAGGGGTGGCCTCCCCAGCGCTGAGTCCAGGGCAAGAATCACTTCCTTGGACCTGTTGGCCACACTGTTCCTGAGCCAGGCCAGGATCCATTGGCCTTCTTGTCCCCCTGGGCACACTCTGGCTCCTGTTCAGCTCCCTGTCCATCCCCACTCCCAGCTCCCTTCCTGCCTGGCTGCTCTCCAGCCACTCTGTCCCAGCCCGTGGGGCTGCAGGGGGTTGTTGTGGCCAAAGGGCAGGACCCGGCCCTTGGCCTGGTTGAACCTCATCCCCTTGGAATCAGCCCAACTCTCCAGCCTGTCCAGGTCCCTCTGCAGATCCCTCCTGCCTTCCTGATTGACACTCCCCCCAGCTTGGTGTCATCTGCAAATCATGAGTCACATCTTGAGATGGTTCAAGTTCACGGCACCATAAGAGAGGAATGTGGCTTGTGAGTGTGCTGGTGGATGACTGTGTTGAAGGAGTGTAGTTCAGTGACCTTACCTTTGTATCAACCAGCCCTCTGATCATCTTGACCTAAGTCAGCAGATCAAACCTGAAACATATAAAATATTTCTGTGCTTAAATGCTGAGAGATCTGAAGAATTGAGCAGTGTCAGGATTTCAAGTAGAATGTTCTAGTCTGTTTGATATGCTTGACATCTTTCAAGCAGTTCATTTCAGTCTCAGTAGGTGGAATTGGGTAAATAAAGGAAGCTATATAAATATCTAGTCAAAGTAAAAGCTCCTTTGATATTAATAAAACCCCATTCAAATTGCCTAGTCACAGTCAAATGTGTCATTTAAAACTCATTAAAGTTATATAAAATTATTTACTTTGAATAGTAATTACTCTGCACAAATGATCTGGAGACCAGTAGTTATTTACAGAAGAAATTAGCAAATTAGTTAAAATGATAAAGATCTAATGATTTAGTGAACTAGTTTCTGACAGCCAACAAACCATGCAAAATAGTAGTGCTCTGAATAAATTATTTTTTTAATTATTATTGGCTCTTATGTTTGGTTTAATGTTTAAGTGGAACAGCTATATTTAGGTTTTTTTACAAATAACATAGAAACATGAAGTGACCAAGAGTCCTTAAATAGTTGAATATTATGGAAATAACATAAATAGAAGTTCTGATGTACTATTTTTGTTACAGACTCAAGTATTTTTGTTTTGTTTTTTTTTTCTCCATCTCAAATTAGATTTGGTCATAGTTTTCAAGAACCAAGTGAATACATTATGATTTCAGATAATGAGACACCATGTTTAGTAAAAGTTTTCATGGGGTTTGAAAAAACTATATGCATTCTGTCTGTTCCTGAGCAAACTTTGAATGGGTTACTAATGTGAAAATCTCTCTTAATCTCGTTTTACAAAAATATGTTTTATCACATTATTGAACATGATTTCACATTCCTATTATGCTATTTATCCAACAAGATGAAACAACTCTCCTTTCCTGAGTTCATTCCTTATCAAGAATAAGTTTTACAGTAACTCAGAACTTATTTCATCTTTCCTCAGTGATGTTTCAATAAGACTGAGTGGCAGAGGAGTTTTGAATGGAGTTTGTAAAAGATACCAAGGGAGATAACACTCATATTGATGCTTTTGTATCTCCTGTTTGTACTTTTCCTTGTAAGACTTTTCAACTGGAGAGGAACTCAGGTGGATCTCTTCCCTAGAAATGACAACTTAATCTCTGCTTCACCTGTGACTGAAAAAAGTAATGGTTACTCAGCTTTAGCTGTGTATGCACACACAAAAAAAAACAACCCTAAACCCAAGCAAATAAGAAACAAAAACAAGTGCAAACAAAAAAAAACTAAATAAAATAAAAATATATAAATTAAAATTGAGAAAAAACAAACAAACAAACAGAAAACCAACCAAACACCAAAGAAGAGGTGAAACACAAAGAAAAGGCAAGAAGACTCACTGGAACGGTACATCTGCTTTGATAGAGTCTGTGCAGTAGCTGGAAGAATGCCTGGAAGTGTAGGTTTCAAAGGCAATATTGCAGCTGGAGTAACATCTCTGTCTTCAGCTTCATGACTGCTGCATGGTGAAGCAGGCAAAGGGGTGGATGGCTACCCAGAAAGATCACTGAGCAAACACCAAACCTAAAACAGATTTCCACTTTTTAGCACTTTTTTTCTCCCCAATGCTGCTTTCAGTCTAATATTGTGGATCACTTTTTCTACCCAGGAAAGGAACCAGAATGGTTTTTACATGAGTCATTGTGGACAGAACTATAATGTGCAGGGAGCTACGACACAGGTGATATTCCTATTAGTGACACCCCCCTCAAAAGACTTCTTAGAATAAGAATGTTTCTTGTTGTGGAAAGAAACCCCAGTTTAGATATTTCCATTGGCCTGGCTGTCTGAACTTAAAGCCACCACCACCAATGAAAGCCTTCTTTGAAGGAGGAATGGCTGAGCAGAACTATCACCAAAAGATTAACCATTTAATTTTACTTATTGTCCATGTGCATTCTTCATAAAAGTTACTCTTTTCACCTGGGGGGGGATGGATTGATTTATTACTTTTTTTTAACTTCTTGTTTATAAGCATATTCTTATTGATAGCAGCAGAAATTAGCGTCTTGACACCAATTTGTAAGTGTTAAAAAAGGTCACTCTTTATTCAGTGTGCTGGACATTTGGAGGATATCTCCTTTAATCAAATGTGCAAAATGACAGATAGGGCTTTTTATTGCACATACTGTTTACATACTTATTAGATATTATTTCTTAATTCATTATTTTCCTTTACAAAGTCACACCCCTGTTGGAAGTCCTTGTTTGGTCCTTCCAGGTCTTCTTCTTCTTCTTGACCTCAGCTCTTGAGCAGGCACAGCATCATTGTGCTTCACCACAAAAAAATGTAACATTTTATTTTTATCTTATCTGGGTACCAGAGCTCAGCTTACATCCTGTTTGAGTTACAACCCTTATCTAACCTCTAGGACTTCTCTAAGATTATATTGTTCCTTATTAAGCAGAATGCTGTGAGCAATATTTCTATTTCTCCTATCACTGTGTTGTAAAGAGTCAAATGAAAGGAGATAAATGAGAGAAGTGATGATCATTATTTGGGACAGAGAATACCATCACAGAATAAATTTAGATAGGGAGACAAACAGGAAATTTAGAAAAGCCTTTTCTTCTGCTTTTGCAGGGAAAGAACAGAGGCCAAGAGAAAGTAAAGCACCAGAGAGTGATTGGGTGTTTTTTTTCCTGTCAAAATAGTTAGTAGTAAAATACCCAAGAGATGAAATAGAAATCTTGATCAAAGCCTAATCCTGACACATTATAATAAGTGCGATATTTCTAAATATCATATTGAATCCAACTTCATATGTGACCATATATGAAACATGGGATGCTGAGAACTGATTAACCAACCTACATCTGCTGACATTACCCTCACAGCACCTCTGCAGAGGGAGCAGTTGGATAATGGTTCACAGAGCAAGAAAAAAATTGACTCACTGCCATCATGAACTCTGGCTCAGTGTTTTCCACCCTAATCACCTTGAGGAACTGATTATGTATCTCCTGGAGCCTGACACAGGAGCCTGCCTAAAGGAAATCATTCCATTCACTTCAGCAAACCTTTCACTCTTAACCTCAATGTCCTTTCAAGGAAGTTCTGTTGATGCTTTCCTTCCTATTTATTATATTATGGTGCACTTAGAACCAAAATAAAACGGTAAATAAGTGAGATGCTGATCAATAATATAGGAAAACAGACTCTGCAGAACCTCTAACAGAAGTTAGTAAGAAGACTAATCATGGCATTAATAGCAAACCCATTATTGACCCAGCAATTTTAGCAAAAAGGATTCCAAGTTCAACAATTTCTGCAGAATTTGTCCCACAGTGCGCAAAGCAGTTCCTCTTTCATATGCCAGAAAAGAAAGCAAGGGTGCAAGTCACACTAATTGCTCGGGCCTCTTCAGATGAAGTTGCAATCCCTTTTCCAAAGATTTCTGCTGTGCTGACTCCAGAGCAGATGGACAAGGAGTGATTCAGTCCTATCAGGTTGAAAGCACTTCTGTGCACACAAAAAACCACTTGCTTGGGGAACATCAGAATTTGGATACATCAGGGCTTAAGAACACTGATTTCAATTCAGGTACCTGAATTCTGCTCTAATTACACTTTGGGTCCCTCTGTCCCTTCTTGATTCCTTCAAGTCAAATCCAGATGGTTCTACCAAGGTTTTATCAAGCTGAAGATGTAAAATAATCACAGCTCATGAACATATACATCAGACACTCTGCCTGTTGTTGAAATTCAGAATTTCAACAAGCTGTTGGAAGAGGCTTGAAAGGTATGTTTGGTTTTCTTACTTAACTGGCTATTTATTTTCAAGAATAGTATAAATTTATTTCAAAATCTTTAATAAAACATGCCTCTATTTCTCTATTTTAGCTATAATTTAAAGGTATACAATTTCAAGACACACATTCAACCAATTACTTCTACAGCTGCATTTTAAACAGCAGAGTAGTTTCTTTCTGTGGGGAAAAATGGTCAATATTTGCTAGTTTTGCCGTGCCTGGGTTTTATTTTATGAGAGAATTAACAAGAAGCTAGTCTAACTGTCTGTTGGCTTCTTTAAGTCTCCATAAATGAAGTTTAGGTTTCAGGATTACAACAGGAATCTTATGACTAAATCTCCTTTTTTATAGGAATCATATTAAAATATACAATTAAGCTTGAATGTTTCTAAGCACCTTATTTTTTCAGTCTTTGCGAATCTTTCAATTCATCCTACTAACACTCAAGTCACAAGTTGTCTTTTCCAGAATGCAGTTTGTCAATCCAGTTACTTTACATCTTCAGAGGCAAGAGCAAAATCGATCAAAAGCAGATCTTAGCAATTATATTGCTGTCTAAGAATGTTTAATACAAAAGTAGTCGAACACTAATAATAATAAAACACCTTTATTTAATGATTTTAGGTATCCACCCTTATGTTACAAATGTGAATAGGCCTTTTAACACACTGTGTTGCCATGCATTCTGCCTTAAATAAAATGGTGAAAGACCTTTCTAATTTAACTCACCCATGAAAACTCTACAAACTGGAAATCCTTTAGATAAAAAACAATAAGGATTATTGATTCTTATTGCAGTAAGAGATGAATAATCTTACAGCAAGAGCTTTTTACAGCATGATAAAACATTTCATACATCTGACTTCTGACTAAAGGCACTTTTTTGTCAGGATGACCAACATCCATCTACTCCCCACATGCAAGGAATGTGAACAAGTCTTTGACAATAAAACTGATGAGAAAAACAGAGAGAAAAGGTGGGAAAAGGATGTGAGGAAAGACTACTCTTCCTTTAAAGGTTGAGGAGTTCTATCCAGAAACAAAAACTGCTGATACATCTACAGAATCTGTAAAAAAAAGTCAAAAAATAACAATTTTTGATTACTTAAAGGATTCCTACTAGAAGACCATCCAGTTTCCTGGGGGAAGACTACTTATAAACTCAACATATTCTACTGCCACACTTTTTCATTTAGACAAGACAACACAATGCTAGTAGCAATAGTCTCTCTCTCAAATACTGTCCCATGAGAAAAAAGTATATTTTTACACTGTCTTCAGACTTTTATATCAAGATGAATGTGTTCAGTACTCAAAGCTTGTGCTATAGGTAAAGCTTTTCATTGATCATTTTCTCTTGAAATATCTGGATCCTGTGGCTTCTCCATCTCTTATAGATGAAACTATCATCAAATAATCTTAAAAATTCAGGATACCACTGTGCTACTGAATGTGTAAGACCTATTTCAAATACCTTCAATGTCATCACAGAACAATCCTGCTTAAAGATCCTCAGAAGAATCAGTGAGAATCTTTTATTCCTCTGCTGTCACATGCATTTGCAGACAGAGTTATCCTGCAGAGATAAGTGGTTAATCAAGCAGGTCTATAATTCACACATCAGACAATCACCAGCCTTTGGGAAGAGATCTCACTGTACTTACAATGACTGCCCCTCCTGCACAGCTTTCCCTGAATCCCAGCCCCCAAAAAAGCAGCACATCACAAACTAAACAATAAAATGTTAATGATCTCCTCAATTCATGACCATTAGTTTCCATCTTCATCTCACCTGAAAAAATACAAATTGGGATTCCAGCTGCTCTTCTCAGTGGTGAGCAAGTTCATCAAAATTCCTTTGGAAAAATAGTAGTGGAGCTTCCTGAAAAAAAAATCATAGCCTTTTTTTTTTTTTTAACAACAAAACCCATGTGCAGAATGAGGAAATGTCAAAGGAGCTTGTAAATCAAATATAAGCATTGTGTTCTGCCCCTAACCCTGTGAATCTTTCAAATGCTTAGGCTGAAAATGCTTGTTCATAATCATTCCCCCTTAACTTTTCAAGTCCTTCAGAGAGAGAAAGAATTTTCTAAACTGTCACATGCAATGGAATATGCAGAGATTTAAAGATCATGTGACTGAGATTTTCTCTTCCATAATTTATAGCTCTCTAAAGGAAAGGCCTAACACTGTATGTGAATTAGGGACTTCTAAAGCCAGACTCTCAACAGAAAAGAAAAATTCAGAAAATACAAAAAAAAATTAATTAAAAATATTGGTCATCTTCCTGTATTGTTTTAGGGCTCTAGCCATTCTCACTGCTAGGCAGCCATCAGAAATAACAGAAGGAACTTTGTGGCTTTGGCTGTTTGTACAGAAAAACTTTTTGCCTGCCCTTCCAAATCTGTACATTTGACATAGCTAAATGAAGTCTTAAAAGTAATTGCCTTTATTGTGGCTTATCGCACCTTAATTTATTTGGTGATAAATGAGTTATGTATTTAGACTAATTATTCTATGAAAATCAGTTTTCCCCAATCAAGATTACAAACAGAATAATAAAACTATAAATGAGGAGCAAATATGAAACTGAGAGCCTGCTTTGATTGAGTTGTTTACTACTGTAGGATTCCAAAGGCATTTATTTCACAAAAGGTCTCCATACTAGTTAATAACTGAATATTCATATGATCACCTGCTCCAGAGAATGAAAAAAAAAAATGTGCATCTAATCTGGTTTAACTTCATGCTTATATGCATTTGTGGGGTAACACTGCCTTATTTTATCACAAGTTAACCTTATCCCAAAGGGTAAAGGGAGGTGCTGGTTTTCCAGATAGGTACTACCAGGGTAAGTAAGTGAGGCTTCATTTTCCATAAAGGCACTGTGATTATCTCAGCAAGAATTTCTCTCACCGAGGATATGACTCATGACAATTAGATACAGAATAAGCTCAGAGCCAGGTAATGATTTCAAGACTTCCCTGGAAAAAATAAAGATTTTTTTTTTCAAATATATGATTGAGTTATTTAAATACTATTCTACCTCTGTTTTACTTCTTCCCATTGGAAATATTTGACTATTATCCATCCAAGAACATGTTTAAAGAGAAGTTAAAAAAAATTACTTAGGAGAATACCTATGCAGCAATGAAGAAGAAAAAAGTCTTCTGTGTTCAAATTCCTGTTTCAGACAATGTTTAAATTATATGTTTGAATAGAATTTCAGTACAAGTTATTAAAAGTATGGCAAGAGAACACCCAACCATCCAATGCTCAAGCTAGAGAGAAGGTCCAAATTTCTTTCTCAGAGGTATTAATTTAATTTCTTGCCTGAGTATTCCAATAGTATATCATCAGGTATTTAATCAATTTAGATGAAATGCATATAAATGAAACATAAACATCAAGTTTATTTATTTCTTTTCATTTTTTTTCCATTACAAAATTCTAAATCTGCTTCAATTTCTCCATTTGTATTGTAGTTGATTATTGTTTTTGCTAAATGAACCAAAACTAGTTCAGTGCTCAGATGGCTCCTCTTTTAGATCCTTTTGAAGCCTCTGGAGAAAAGGTCCCACAAACTAGATTAATTACCCTCTGCTAGATGTTGCAATGCCTTCAAGAAAGGAGTTTCTGGGTGAAGCACAGTCATAAAAAATACAGAAAACTCTTTGAGTCACGAACAAGAACCGACACTGTGAGCTTTAGTGCTGCAGTTTCTCACTTGCAGGTTTTCTGTAATTGAATGCAAGACCAAGAAAATATCTGAAGACATGAAAAGGAAACACTTTCAAATTTAGCGAGATCAGCTGGTTCAATATGTAAAATAATATTAACAGCAGAATTATTTTCTTTGCAAGAAGATGTTGGTTTAGGTAGTTAATTAGACTTTTGGAAATGCTAAAAAGAAAGCAAAACCTCTTCACTCACCCAAAGTAGAATAAAACAGAAGAAGCTACTGTTTGTAAATACATACCTGGCATTGTGTAAATAAGAAAATCAGATTTTCTAGTTAGCAAGAAAAGACATAACACTTCAGAATATAAACAAACCATCACCTGNCTCTTAAAAATATTTATTACAGCAATTACTCAATGAGCCACATAACAGGAGTACATACACACACCTTTGAGAAGATGTATGTGTCAGGTTTCATTAGCATTAGCAAAGGAAAGATTTCAATATGACTGTGGAATTTCTCTGAAAAGAAAGGAAATTATTCACCAAAACCCACAACTCTCCCTGAACTCTCAGTTCTGACTGCTCAGTCCTCTCTGTGAAGGTTGATTCCTGTGGACATACATACATGTAGGACCCAGTAATCTTAGAGATATGATTAGAAACTAGATGTACCCTGGGGTATAAAATAAACATTAAGGTTTAAAAACATGAAGCTAACAGAAAATCCCATGTCATTATTTCCTTCCTGCAAACCAATTTAATTCCCACCTCTGCCAGGCACATTCCAGGTTTATAAGTGAGTACACTCCAACTCAGCTACAGTGGAGTTGTTTGTATACTGTACATGTGTATTTAAAGTGTTCCTCTGACATTCTTTACACTACAGGAAGACCTGAAAATGCCCCTTATTCCCAGGATTTAAAAAAACAAAAAAGGCAATTAAAAGGTATATCCATCTTCTCTATCCAGTCCGGTAAGTTGTCAATAGTAAAGGATGACTTTCTCCCCACAGTGAATTTGTGTTATCACGTTCAAATCCTTCCCTCATCTCTCAAAAAAATGACTTGATGTACATTTAACAAATATGAGAATGCCACAGAGGGAAAAGCCAGACCTTGCAGTTCTGGGTGTTTTATCAAACTTCTGATGAACATGCAAATTAAACTTACCAGTACTTCTGTTCTTACAAAGATATTCCAATAGAGACAACATATTCTATGAATTGGCCAGATCACAGAGAAGAACAGTCCCTCAGCTTCCTTACTTAAAATCTGCAGCCTCTTAAAAACTTTATAAGGATATTTATTGATTTCTATATATGCCCTCCACCATTTGGAAATCTGAAGCATTGCAAAGTGCCTGGAAACAGATTTTCTTTTCATTCCTAAATATTTGTAGGAAAAAAAATTCCTTTTATGTTTAAAATATTTCTGTATTTTTTTCTATTTTCCTTTTTTTTTGCTTTCTTGAAAAAAGGATCTTCATGGAAAAGTTGATTGTAGAAATTAGTTGTCTACTGAAAATGGAAAATTACAGCTTTAACTATAGCATTTCCATCCTTTTAATATGCAAAAATGGACTTAAAATAAAAAAAGTTGATGTCATATCAAAACAGTAAGTCACAATGTAAGTTCAAATAAGCCCGGAGAAAAAAAATCCTTCCTCCTACTCCAGTTTACATCCTGAGTCATCACCAGAAGCAGCCTTAAGATTTCCTTTTATCTTCTAGGTCAATAAAAGTAAAACTCCCCTTTAGGAAGAATTAGCTGATTTAAGCATTGCACACATCTTATATTGGCTCCCTGTAAAAAGAAAATTTCACTTCTATTAAATTCTTAACACCTTGGTAAACAGCTCTGGTTTGCAGGACAAGGAATAGCTGTTGGAGTACCAATTATATAATGAAATTCATATGCCAATGGAATTAATGGATAGAGCAGGCAATGAATAAGACACTACTTCAGGAAGAAATTATTCTTTTTCTTTAAATAAAGAAACCTGCTTTAGAACTCTTAGCATATTCTGTCTAGTGCTAATGTTAGAAGTCCCACTTACAGGGTCCTGTTCCAGTTTTGGTTTGGGTAATGAGGACCTCTTCTGGGAAATAAGAGAATAATATATCAGGTAACTTTTTTTTTCAGCCTTTTAAATGTCTTTTCTTTGTCACTTCAAAAGGCCTGGTAGGTCATTCAAGTACGGGAGCTTTTCCCTATTCCATTTCATCTCTCTCTAATTCTACTCCATCCTCAGCTGGAGCCTTCCAGAAATATGTTTTCTATAAGTTAACTGCAAAAACAAATATTTGTCACAGTTACCAGTACACTGTCAATTCAATTTTTCTTTGAAAATAGTCAAGAAGTTCCTCTGTGAATGAGGACCCTACCCTTTCTTTTAGTCTCTCAAAGACTGAAAATACAATAAGCTTCAAACCAGCAGGTGAATGGACTCTTAATCTGTGTTTAATAAATCATCACAGGATGTGACTGCAAAAAGACTTGGTCTCTTTTGAAGAGCTCATCATGCTTTGCAAAGTTCTTCAGAAGTTCTTGGAGAGGTCTGAGGATATTTTAACTTAGGAGCCCATATAATCATCTGTGTATGACTCATGCTAAAAAAGCCCCTCTTTTCCAGCTGAAGTGGCAAGTATGACAATTTGATTTAGTTTTAAAAGGAGAATGCATTTACAGCTGAATACTGCCAAGGTGAAATACAGGTCTTTTTATAAAATTGCACTGTTGAAATAATTACTGGTGAACTTTGCAAAATTCCAAGGGTCACTGTGTTCATACCCTGATGATCATAAATGAGACTACAAGAGCAAATAGGAGGGCACAACTGGATTGCCTTCATTTTACTGAGATTCTTTGTTAATTAGAGAACTCACAGGGCTCCAGCTGTAATTTCTTTCATAATGTAAAGTGGATATCTGATTGACATATTTTGTCACTTATGACTAGTGAAAAACACGATTAGGTGCCCCATGCAGAACAAAAGTTCTCGGCAGTTCAACGAACAGCGAGGTTGTTTGACGGAAAGTTGGTGATGTGAGAGTTTTTGTTGTAAATCGTACTCAGCAAGTAACTGAAAACCAGAAAATGCAGCCACTATTTCTGGTTTCTACTGATGCCATAAGATTCTTCTAGTTTTTTGGTTTTTCTAATTTTTATAAGCTTTATAAGTAGTTAAGTAGTAAAAGTAGATTTTAGAAGCAGCAGCCCTTATTCCTTTACCCTTTAGCACAGCAGTTTACACATTCCTCAACCCCTACATACCCCATTCCATGCTCCCATATCAATATCCCCTGAATTTCAGTAGAAAATATTTAGTCTCTTGTCAAGGCAGGCCTCTTCTGACATCCAATCCTGGCCTGATCTGCAAGAGTACAGTCAAGAACTGAGTGACCATGTACCCTTTGTGCTCTGAAGAAGATGAAGATGATGAAGAAAAGCCCTCAGCCCCAATTCCAAGGGGTGGGACAGAGATGGACCAGGGCAAAAGCTACAGGGTGGAAACACTTGGGATTGGACAAACAATATTGTAAATTGTAACACCTGTACACGGCCTGCGCATGTCTTGTAATTTTATGCCTAGGCACAAATTAAACTCTTTTCTTATCTCATTCTCAATTAAAATTGTTTTGGAGGTTTTTTTTCCTCAGCTCCTACAGGCAACACTACCTTATCCTGAGCTACAAGAAGCCTTCACACTGGACTAAGCTTTCAGCTAATAAAGGGTGGCTCAACTCAGTGAAGCTGAACAGAGCCCTGTCAACAAAGAGCTGACACAGTGGGTCTGGTCACTACCAGCACCCTCATCTCCTAGTTCTCTAAGCAGTTTGTCTCCATGTGGGTACCTTTCTCTCTGTCTCCCTACACCATTACTGGATTCCAAAATTTGGATATGAGAAAAAGAAAAACTGCTAGGTTTAAACAAAAGCCTTGGACTGACAGAGACTGGGAAAAAACCTCCATCTAGAGTCCAGACAAGGATCCCTTGATGTCACGGGTTTGGAATGTCCTGCCCAAGTCCAGAAAAACCACACCCTGATCTCATCAAACCTGTGCAGAAAACCTATTGTACCTTATCTCTCCCTTTGTGTTCCCTGGATCCTTGCATTCTGTAGACCCGAATACCTGTTCCCCTCTGTAAAATCCCCTAAAATAAAATGGGTTTTTTCCCCATGAGGTAATTGTTAAGACCTCAAATTTGTTAATCTGGGGTTTTTTGCTTATGTCATCCCCTGAAATCCCCTGTGTGTAATAAATTGTAATAGTTTCAACCCCCTGTTGAATATGTAAACCCGAAACCCTTTAAATATGAACTTGTGAGTCCAATAAAGCATTCCAGCCTCCTGCCTCCAGCTGGGATCGTGATGGCATTATTGACCTCCACACACCACAGGTCAGAAAGAGTGATGTTCCCATTCTTTATCCACCTTCCCTATTTGTACCCATCTCACTATTTGAAACCTCCAGAGCACAGTAGCCAAATCTACACCATTTGTCCAGTTTGGTAATCATCTTCACGAGAACAAAACTGATTACAGAACAGTGAGGTGAACTTTCATAGGCCAACACTTGCTTCACTTTCAATCATATATAGTTGTCTTAAAATATCAGTAATCTTAAAATATCAGTGCGCCTTGCACTGTTTTGCAAAAGAATGATGACCACCACTTTCAGCATGACACCTTCCACATGTGGGATGGTAAAACTCCCCATGAAACGCAGAGAGTGGGGTTCAAGACACTGTTTCAGGCTGAATAGAAAGTGAAACAGGAGGCCAGGCCCAAAAGAGTTAACTGAGAAATTTGGGCCTGCTAACAAGCTATGAACATCTAAACTATCTGTACTCGTTCTGTTCTACCTACTGGACCAAAACTTAAAAGAATGGTAAAAGAAACATAGAATAGGCCTCGAGGTAATAAATTAAGATGCAGTAAGATAAAGGAGACATTTGAATAGAAGAAACAGGCCGGGAGCCAAGGCCTTTTCCAAGCTTCAGTGAGTGGGTAGAGAACAATAAAAGAGAAGAGAGGTCAAGCTGAGGAAGATGAGAATTAGCCCCCAGACTCATGGGAGGAAGAGTGGATCTCCCACCAAGACTGAGAGCCAAGAGAAGCACCGCCCCAAGCCCTGCCTGAGCTCCACCTATACTCCACCTGTTATTAATATGTATAGGTAGATGTTGTAATCACATGAATATGCACTTAATCATGTATGAAAATTGTATAAAAACTGCTGATTTTGTGTGAAGCCTTTGAGCAAGTTTGTCCAGTGTGAGCTGGCTTGCTCCCTGCGCTGTCAATAAATACCTTTGCTGCTCAAAGATCAAAAGACTCTGGGCAGTTCTTTATACCGGATTTTTCACATTCAAAAGCAACAGGAGGGAAGTAAGGTGACATAACAGGTGCATAGCTATCAGGTTGTGTAACTTTGGCACGAGGTAGGTAACCAGTGTGTTTTCTAGTGTGGGGGGGTTTTTTGCCTTGCTTTCTTATGCACTTTGCAAAATTTCATTAAAATTGCACATTTCATCAGGTCTAGCAAAAGAAGGCCATTACTCTGGGACTGTCCTTTACTTGATAATATCATCTTTTATCACCAAGATTTCTTCTGTCACTTTCTAAAATAATTAATTGCCATCAGTCAGCTTATTTATCCATCATTTAGAAAACAGATATTCTTCATTTTTTAACAGAGACATCATTAGTCTTTCTACTCACTCTTGTTACCCACTAAACATTAAAGCTTTACTTTAACAGTGTCTCCTGTAACACTTTTGACTACAATGTAAATCATTTTTAGGGCTGCAGTATTGCAAAATATGTATTTATGGTAGTTTTGTATATTTGCTTTTTTTCATTACCACGCCTATGTCAGGTTGCATTTTACCAGCTACAGAGTGTCTTGTTATTTAAAATTCTTCGTTTCCTTTAAATAAAAAATTTTGTAAAAGACCAAAATATTTTTGAGGCTTTTTTTTTAATAGCAGCTTAGCAAATCTTAATGACTTTGTATCTACCATGTAAACCAAGTTACTAATATAGAATAATTATTGAAATATTACAATTTATTTGCAGGTAGAGAGCAATGATTAATATTCTTGCTGTCTTGAAGAGTTACAAGCTACAAACATCAGAATGTCACAGACCTTTCTTATGTCACAGGGGCTTCCACGTGCCATGAAGAATTACAGGAAGTATGGAAATGGATGACAAAATAAGAACGTTATGTGACTGACAACAGCTTTCTAACTTTTTATCAAACTGAAGTACCTTCTTCAGTAATTCTTGGACATTTCTTTGTTTCTGCTTCAGAAAAAGCAGAGTTATGTCACAGATTTTACACAGTAATTTAAGACTGAGTGAAGATTGTAAGATTAGGGAACTGTGACAGGAAAGTGCAGAAAAAGAAGGGAAAGGGAAGCAGAGAAAGAAGGGCAGAGAGAGATTATATGAGAAACGTGGCTTCAGAAACCTCATTTGCAGCTGGACAATTTCCATGATGAAAGTCAGACTTACAACTATACTCAGATGGACAGAACCCATGAGCTGTAGAAATCTGCAGGATAGCTTTGCATGCAAGAACAGACCTGAATGCAGAAAGGACCTCATTCTTTTAAGATTTAAATTTAATTTTTTTTTTCCAGTTTTAAGGTGTGATAATGATCATCTACCTTGTGCATATATTCAAACATAATGACAGGAAGAAAATTTATATCTAGATTAACATCAGCTTATTTACTACATGGTATAATTCCTTATGATGAATGCAGCACAAAATACAGGGCACCAGAATATGGGCAGGAAGCCTTACACTGCATTTATCAGACTGTGCTACTGAGAGGGAAAAGTGATCTTGTGGCCTTGGTGACTGCAGTGCACAATTGCTGTGTTTGCATTTCTAAGATTGTTTCAGATCTAAGAAAGGTTTTTCTCGCTGAGGTACAAAAAAAAATGTTTAATTTCTAAACACTGCTCAAAATTTGCATGAAGAATGCACAATCCATCTCACATATGATCTTAGTGCACAATGATGTTCCACTTAGGCTCTGCAGTTGAGATGATCTTTTGCAGGTTGACATTCCTTTTTCTCTATTTTCTTTATGACTAACTCCTGCAATCATGGTTTGGCATTAGACTGGAGCGAATCAGGTCTTCAGAGGTTGAATACAAATTCAGTCCAATGCTTGGAGCATATCTGATTTATGGGTATCAGCAAAAGAAATACATAAAATAAGTTGGGTTTTTTGAACAGGTTTTTGCATTCACCTGGTAAATATTGCACTGTTTAAACTGATATTGCAGTGTTTAAAACCAGTTTGGGAAGAAACATGTTTTAAATACATTAGAATACTAAACAAACCACTGCAAAACAGATGATAGTCAAACAAGCACTAGGTTATGGCTTTCTTACTCACATTACTGCAGTGAAGGGGCTCTGAGCCCTTCCATTAAAAATCCTGTTTTCAATACTTTATAAGTCTGCTGTAAAAATTACATTGGACTGAAAATCAGAATAAAAGGTTTCAGCTTAGAAATATTTAATTTAAACTTTTCTTTGTGTTTTTGTTGTTGTTGTTTGGATTTTTAACAGTGTGTTAGTTTATTTTGTGTTTGTAGATGCAGAACAGAAAGAAATAAGTTCTTGAGGCATGTTACACTGAAACCCCAAAATAACCTTACATGCATTTAAATATGATTGACATTGGCAAAGTCTAATTTTGTATATCCAAGCTGCATATGCAAAAAAAAATAATTTAAAAGAACAGATCAAATTTGATTATACCAGGGCTCAGCTTTATCTCACCTTATAAACATGTTCCCTTCATGTTTAAACTAAGACTGATTATAATCTGTTTAACCTGTCAGGGATTATAATGTATGTTGGAATAACTATTCAATTAATACACAGTAGTAAATTGCCTTCTAAAATATCTAATCAGGGGTTCTGAAGTGTGTGTCAGGGTTTCTCCATACCCTGATTTACATCACAGTTTTATGGTAGATTTTACCTGACCTTGACTTATTTCACATAGTTCACTTTTCAGAGCACTGAAGTAATGATCTCATTTGTGATCCATCAGGTTCACATTTGATTAATTAAGATTTCAAAGCAAAGCTTGTGTTCCAGTTCACTTTCTGGGTACAAACCTAATTGATTATTTTCACTGGTAATACAAATATGAAATCCATAACAGAAAAAAGCACCTTGTCTTCCATATCTGAAACACTTTATATGTCAAACCTGGGGAGCTGATTTAAAAATTTAAAAAATGAGGGCAAAATACTTTCTCAAAGTTATTTTTAAGGGTTAAGAGCATAGGAGAAAAGTAAATATCATGTTGGCAAGACCTTTTTCAATTCAGAATATTTTCTTCAGAGAAATGTACCCAAATCCCACAAGGACAATTGGTAAAGTTTCTTCTTAAGACACAGAAAGAAAATTATCAGTTTCTGTCATGACATCAGACATCTTTATTTTCATTTCTTACATTTAACCTTTTATATCCAGCACTTTATGCATTCCTTACAATCACAGAATGTGCTAGTTGGAAGGGACACATCAGGATCACCCAGTCCAACTCCTGTCCCTACACAGGACACCCCAAGAGTTGTATTTAAGGTTATGGAGTGTTGAATGTGAAGTTCTATTGAATATAGAACTTATTAGGAGTTTCTTGTCAGCAATCTTGTCAATGCCTTAAGTGCTGTATCTTAACACAAACTATCACAGGAGTTCCCCAACACAAACTCCCTATATTTGTTTGAAGTTTTCCAGACTTGATAGTCACACCTCTCTTATCCATTGCTATAGACAATCATTTTCTCTAATAATTCTCATGATGAGGAAGAAGAAAGCAAGAGGGAAACATAACAAGTGTATAACTTGATTTAGATGCTTTTTCTACTTATAAAAAACAATGCTGCTGCCATTTCTCCTGCAATTGCAACCAGCTTGTTCACTAGCATTTATTATGTTTTCTTCTGTCTGCTCAAATATATCCATTCGGATAATTAGAGATCCAATAGAACACTTACTGATTACCTGGGTTCTACTTCATTCTAGGTTTGAAGCAAAATGGTTTGCACATCTAATTATCTTCATGTTTCTAATTGTCATGCTTACTCCATGCACTTTTATATGCTATGCTGTAACCAGCACCATTTTTATGCAATAAGCATTTTCCAAAATAATTAATTCTGTCAGATATGAGATCAGATGTCTTATTATTTCTCCATGTAAATTGAGCTTTGAAAGGAAATAATACAGTACTCTTTGTTCCTATCCCAGTTAGCACCAGCTTTTCTTTTGCATCCTTACAATATCCCAAAAGGATTAAAATTCTTTGTTCTCTGGCCAAATTTATGCCTTTATCTTTGTACACCAATAATCCTTCCAGGGTAGATGCCAATAAAACACATCTGTTACATTTATATTCTGACATTAGTCCAACTCTGTGCTCTGAACCATTGTGTTTTGATGCAATGTGCTATTAAGCAACTTCTGTGTTTTCCAATAAAGCAAGCTGTATATCACTGAATAATTAAGTAAGCCATTTATAGATAGCATTTATATCAGCATTAGGGCTTTGTCCTAGGTCCTTTATTGACCTTGCACCTTGGTTAACTAACTGATGTACATTGCTTTGATCCACACAGCTTTCACAATAAACAAAACAAGCACTGGCAAAATATATCCAGAAAATACTCTGATGTTTCAAGGAGTTGTGATCAGGGATGTGGAAGGTTTAAGAATAGAGTGTACACTTGAAAAACAACAGAGAAGTCAAATGTTTTTATTTTTCTTTAACAGGTAGTATACTTTGTGCCTTTTGTCAAAACACATAACTATTTCTGGACAAAGTTTTCAAGCTGAATAAGCTTGAAACAAGTCAAGGTTGAATTTTGCTGCAATTACTGTACATGTAGAACCTCAATAAGGCTAGGTGCTTTATATGGGTAAGAGAGTGAGGTATCAATATTTATGTAACAAGACTGACATCACTTTTTCTTGCAGCTTGCACCAAAAGTACCTTTATCAAATATATTGGTGCTTGTGAGAAAATATATGAATGCAGTTCTGGATTCTACCATAGCTGGCTTCCCTGACATATTAAAAAAATCAAGTTCCATAAAATTGGAGTGCAATGACTACACAGGAAAAAAAAAAGCAAGAGCATTGTACACTGTGTCGTCATTTAACCAGAGAGGAACAGCTGAAACCCTCAGAGCTGCTCACTCACCTCTCTCCACTCTTCTCCATCAGAAGAGTAAAAGGGTAAAAGTGAGAAAATCAGAAGGGTAAAAGTGAGAAACCTTGTGGGCTGAGGTAAAGACTGAAAGAGGAGCCAGGCCTGAAAGAGTTTTAACTGAGATATCTTGGCCTGCTAACAAACCCTAATACCTGTTTTGCTGGAAGAACATTTTAGGAGCACTGGTTCACATCATGTTCTGTTCTGATCACTGCACCAAAGGCCTTATTATAGAAAGAATAGGAGTAGTACACACACAGTAATAAATTAGGTAAACTAGACCTTTGAATAAGATCTAGAAGGCCCAGAGCCAGGATTTTGCAAGCTTGAAGAATTCAGGTCACCTGATTGAAGAGGTCAAATTGAGGAAGACGTCCATGGCGACCACCAGAGGGATGAAGGCTTGAGGAGAAGACCCCACAGTAGAAGACTGGGCCTGTCTGGAAAGACTCTGCCCAGAGACCAGTCTGCTTATTAATATGTATAATAAATGATGTAACCATGGATCTAAAGTGTATAAAATAGCTTGCTTTTGCACTTTCAAGTAGAGCAAGTTTGTCCAGCACGAGCTGGCTTGCTCCCAACGTTGAATAAACAAATACCTTGCTGCTTAAAGATAAAAAAATGTCTCTGAGCAGTCTTTTGAGCCAATATTTCGGATTCAAGACTTTAACAGGTAAAGCAAAAACTGCACACACGAGCAAAGTAAATAAGGAATTCACTCCCTGCTTCTAATCAGACAGCAGGTGATCAGCCATTCCAAGGAAGAGAGGGCTCCATTTTGCTCATTGCTTTAGAAGACGAATGCCGTTAAGTTCAGACTCTAAATTTCCTCTTTCTTTCCCTCCACCGTTTATTGCTGAGTATGACATCTTATGGAATAGGATGTCCCTTTAGGAAGCTGGGGTCTGCTGTGCTGGCTCTGTCCCCTCCCAGCTTTTTACTCAACCCCAGCGTGTTCACTGTTAGGACAGCATGAGAAGAATACAAAGGACTTTAATGCTGTGCAAGCACTGTTCTGCAACAACAAAAATTTCCCAGCACTGTTTTGGTCACAAATCCAAAGTAGAGAAGTTACTGTGAAGAAAATTAACTCTATCCCAGCCAAAACCAGTATGATGAGTGTTCTAAGAAATCAAAATCTGCTTCCAGAAAATAGAATGCAGCTACTTATAATGCTCTGTTGCTTGCCTTTGTCAGATGGTGAAATAAAATTATAGTCAAAGACTGATTCTTCTGTAGATGCATGGAAGGTAATTATAAGCTTTTTCAATGGACACCAGACTGAACTCAGAACTGCAGACAAAGATATGGGTCTTACTATAATCAAAGGAAATTGTATTCCAACAAGTCAAGGTTGAATTTTGCTGCAATTCAATAGATGTACATGTAGAACCTCAATAAGGCTTTTTAAGGTGCTTTATATGGGACTCAGTCAATGACCTAAAAGACTTATAATTGAATCTCAGACCCTGCACTGTGAATGACAACAGCAAACAGCAGACGGAGAATTATAATAATAATAAACTTTTAAAAGTCCTTTGCATTCATTAGAACAAAATTATTGTGCTGTTATTTCCTTCTTCATCAACTGCCTTTCTTTGGACTTGAGTGCACTATGAGTATTTCTGTGTCTTTCTTTCAGACAGAAAATATGACTTTTAACAAAACAAAATGTTGTTCATGAAAAGTGTCAATTACCGCTCCAGAAATTGCACTCCCTGACCAAAAGGCCCAAAGTTACTTTTTGAAACGGAAAAATTATTTCATTAGCAGAATTCCATCATATTTTTTTCAAATTAAAATCATTTGACCTAGAATTTCTCCTTCTTGGCAAAAAAAAAAATCTTTGCACAGGGAAAGCTCTGGATCACAAACTCCTCTGATCATTGTCTGGAGACAATCATTTGATCACTCAGAGAAAATGAGCACACTTCACCTGGTACCCTACAGTTTAAACATGCTAAAATCAGGAGTCATGAATTCAAATCATTCTGTCATCAGCCATTTGTCAGTGGTGTTGCTTGCTGTGTGTTCTGCAGTCCCATGCTAAGGTGACAAAAGCAGCTGACAGTTCTTGACGCTATTCTTTCCTCTATTAATTCTAATACCATCTTTGTGCTAACTCAGTATTCAGCATTCAGACATGATTCAAAGGGGGAAGAAGAATGTCTAAGCATAGGATGACTGCGTCTTCATTTCAAAATGAAACCTTCTCTGTCTTGTATCCAACAAATTATTTTATCTCAGCTGAATTACACAATTTTCACTTGTAGCACAATAATAATCCCTGTGAAGTATTTTTCCTAAATGAGCACAAACCATCAATTACTAAAACTAATCCTTGTCCTTGAAGATGTGTACTTTTTAATCATATTCCAAACAATGTATGTGTAAATGTAGAAGGGGAGGCAATGCCATCCCCCAGGTTATTTGGCTGTGTGGTGGACAGGGCTGCTGATGTTCTCCAGGAACAGCTGGTTGCCTGGGGCAACAATATTGCAGGGCTGCAAAATGTTTGCTGGCTGCATGCATGCCTTTCTAGAGCCAGGCTGCAGAGACTTTTTTTTGTTGGTTTGTTTGCTTAGACCACTAATGCCCTTAGGGCCAGACTAGGTAATAACCAAGTCTTCTTTTATTTATAATTACCTCCTCTTTAAGAGTTGAATCCAAAAAATCCTGTATGGAGAACTGCCCAGAGACTTTTGATCTTTGAGCAGCAAAGGTATTTATTGACAGCGCAGGGAGCAAGCCAGCTCGCACTGGACAAACTTGCTCAAAGGCTTCACACAAAATCAGCAGTTTTTATACAATTTTCATACATGATTAAGTGCATATTCATGTGATTACAACATCTACCTATACATATTAATAACAGGTGGAGTATAGGTGGAGCTCAGGCAGGGCTTGGGGCGGTGCTTCTCTTGGCTCTCAGTCTTGGTGGGAGATCCACTCTTCCTCCCATGAGTCTGGGGGCTAATTCTCATCTTCCTCAGCTTGACCTCTCTTCTCTTTTATTGTTCTCTACCCACTCACTGAAGCTTGGAAAAGGCCTTGGCTCCCGGCCTGTTTCTTCTATTCAAATGTCTCCTTTATCTTACTGCATCTTAATTTATTACCTCGAGGCCTATTCTATGTTTCTTTTACCATTCTTTTAAGTTTTGGTCCAGTAGGTAGAACAGAACGAGTACAGATAGTTTAGATGTTCATAGCTTGTTAGCAGGCCCAAATTTCTCAGTTAACTCTTTTGGGCCTGGCCTCCTGTTTCAGCGTCAAAACCTTCAGCTCTTATACCAGTGAGGATCTTTCTCTACTCAGCCAGGTTTGTTCTCAGTGAAACACATGTTGCAGGATGATGACACATGGCTTTACCAACATGCCTGTGATTAGTGGAACCATTTGTGAAAGTGTTGCCTTTAATTGCACCAGGCTGCAGTTTACTGCAAGTCCACAGAGTTAAGACAATGCTAGGGTAGCACCAGCTCAAACTCCCACAGGCTTGCTCCCACACAGAGAGACAATCTGCACCATTTCTCCCTGCACTGGCATCAGCTTCAGAGGAGAAACAAATCCAGATTCTGCATTTGGTGCACATTTTAAATTGTCCTGAAAGGCAAATATAAAACACATGCCAGTTACCAAACTGAAAGAGAGCTGTCTTAGTCTCTGTAAAAGGCTACAGCTGTACAAGGAGTGAGTTTTAAGTATTAGAAAGCCACCAGAATTATCTCATTATATGAAACATGTCTTTCCCGCTCATATTCGGATATCTTCTTCTGTGTGCTTGCTTTACCATCTTGTGAGCAATCCACCTTTGGCCAGTATAAATAAGTTAGAATAGTTTTGAGCTGTAAATGCCATTTCCCCAGAATACTAAGGAACACTCCCTCCAGAGTTGTCATGTTTAAAGTCTACAACTCACAGTATTCTTATACTGTAAGAAGATATTCTTTAAAATAAGCGGAAGAATTACACTGGTCTGTCTGCTCTTTTCTGGACAGGCTTTTCAATTTCAGAAGACTTACTGAGATGCAGTACATGTATATATACAAACACAGTAGAAAAAGAGAGAGGAGTGAAATCTGAATAAAAGAATCATGAACATTACCTTCTGTACTTTAGAAAAGTGCTACTTTTACATGAAGACAAAACTTTGGTCATAGTCATATATGGACACATAAGTTTAAAATGTACATTTACACTGAATAGTTGAAAATAGATGAAATAGATGAATAGTACCAAATAACAGAGAGGTCATTTTTATCTAAAACCCCGCTGTGGTTCACAGCCCATGGCACTGATGCCACATCCAGTCTCACCTTAAAAACCTCCAGGGACAGAGAATCCACCACTTCCCTGGGCAGCCCATTCCAATGCCTGATTACCCTCTCTGGAAAGAATTTCTTCCTAATATCCAACCTAAACCTCCCCTGGCACAGCTGAAGACCCAGCCCTCTTGTCTTGCTGAGAGTTGCCTGGGAAAAGAGACCAACCCCCCCTGGCTCCCCCCTCCTGTCAGGGAGTTGCAGAGAGTGAGGAGGTCTCCCCTGAGCCTCCTCTTCTCCAGGCTGAACAGCCCCAGCTCCCTCAGCCTCTCCTCACAGCACTTGTGCTCCAGTCCCTTCCCCAGCCTCTCTGCTCTCCTCTGGACCTGCTCCAGCCCCTCCATGTCCTTCCTGAACTGAGGGCCCAGAACTGGACACAGCACTCCAGGGGTGGCCTCACCAGTGCTGAGTCCAGGGTAAGAATCACTTCCTTGGACCTGTTGGCCACACTGTTCCTGAGCCAGGCCAGGATCCATTGGCCTTCTTGTCCCCCTGGGCACACTCTGGCTCCTGTTCAGCTCCCTGTCCATCCCTACTCCCAGCTCCCTTCCTGCCTGGCTGCTCTCCAGCCACTCTGTCCCAGCCCGTGGGGCTGCAGGGGGTTGTTGTGGCCAAAGGGCAGGACCTGGCACTTGGCCTGGTTGAACCTCATCCCGTTGGAATCAGCCTTCAAGTCCCGCATCCAAGAAATTTATGAAGATGCTGAAGAGCACAGGGCCTAAGATGGAGCCCTGTGGAACTCCACTGGTGACAGGTCACAGTGTGATGTGACCCCAATTACTACAACAATTTGTGCTCTAACCTGTTGTTCACAGGACATGTTTAACCAGCTGTGTGCTGGACATTTTGTCCTGGAGGACACTGGGAGCTACCAGCCTTTAAAAAGCTCAAAAATCATTAGCCTTTAAAAGCTAAAAAGTCATTAGCCTCTAAAAGCTTTATATATTTCAGTTCTTTTTAAGGGAAAATTCCTTTTTAAGGGAAAAGTGGCAGTAAAAGGAAGCAAGCACATCATTTGCTTGAAATCAGAGCCTACTTGCAATACCCCAAGGCTATATTTTGCTTCCAATTAATGTTCTCCTACTTGGAATCATATACAAATATGTTTTTATGTTCTTTATGCATAGCAAATCTATCTAATTATTTTCTTAACATGTTCTAGTCCAGATCAAAGTACTTAATTGCTGTGATAATATTAATTTCACAAGTCTATCATTCATGAGTGGTTAGTTTTTTTCTTAAGTTGTACTATCACATACAAATTAGAAAATGAAGGCAATCTAATAAGTTACATGGTTAAGAAAATACCCTTTTTAAAACTATTGATTAGATGCTACTAAAATTACTACAGAAAATGTGCAATGCTGTGTAACACGATTTTGCAGGTACTATTTTTTTAAGGAAGAAAAAAAAAAAGAAAATACATTTCTAATCAATGCTATTGAATTTACTTGTGTTATACTTTTGCCTATTCCTGGCTATATACTTCCTTGTTGTTTTCTCTTTGGAAATATGTAGAATTAACAGCAGGATGACATGCACACATAAAGTAGATGTAAAGGATGAATCAGAATAAAATCTACCTGTAGTGGTCCCTATTATTACAATAGAACTCTAAAACTACATCACCTCTAGAAATCCAAGAAGTCTTTCAATTCATCTGCAAGAAATAAAATCAATTTTTTGTCACTGAAATTAAACTGCATGAAATATTCATACACTGGAAAAACCATGGAAATATTCACAGGCAGAGCAAACTTGGAATAGAGAGAGAGGTTTTATTGCCCAGGGAAAGCTGGTAACTCCAGAGTTTCATATTACTTTAATTCCACTTACACATAAAGCCAATTTGTTTTCTCACAAGTAATTAAGCATTCACTGGGCTACAGAAATTAGACGTAAGACATGGAAGTCAGGACATCTCCTAAGTGTCCTATACTACAAACACTTGACCCTAAATCTTTTGAGGCATTATTATTTACTCTAAAGGTAGGACAAAGGTGGGGATTTCACAAAGCATTTTTAAAACTCCACTTAAATCAAGAATAAGGAGGGGGAGGAAGGAGGACTTAAAACTGCATGGAAAAGCTATTCCAGTTCTATTTTATATGTAAGTGATGAACAGGCTTTGTATCAGCACTCTGGTTAGGATTATACACATCACCTTATCTCACTTAATGAATACAATGGGAATAATTAACTGTATTATTACTGAAGAAATTAAAATCTTGTTATACACAGTTGAAGTACATAACTGTTGCTCAGAAAGCACAGAACAAAGTATACTACTATTATTTTCACTGTTTGCAATTTGATCCTTTCAGCCCACCAGCAAACTCCAGCATATTCAAAAAATTAATGAATTATCTGAAAATGCAATCACTTCCTTCGGTGTATCAAAAGTCACACTTATTTTAAACATTCACATTTAATTAGATAAAAAAGAATTTTGAATCGCACCATTTAATTGTCATTTTACTATTTAACAGACTTTTTTTTCATCTATAGGAAAAAAGTCAAAAAAGGTGTTTTGTACCAGTGGGGGAGGAGGAGAGAGCAGAGAGAGAGAAAATGATTGTCAGTAAAAAAGGCTCAACAAAAACGACTTAGCTGTTTAACAAGATAAAGTAAAAAGAGGAAAATCCAGCAATAAACTCATCAGTTGAAATATCTTCTACTTGACGTTGTTTGTTAGGGGCCTGGGAGTTATAACATCCATAGAAAGCATTCTAAGTAATTTTTTTTAATTTTATATGCAGCTACTGAAGTGAGTCAAGAGTGACATTTCATTTTCTTGAATAGATGAATGTAGACAAAGAATACATTAAATAAAAACTCTCTGATCCGTGTGTATAGTCATTTTATGAAGTCATACAATCCTTTCCAAAAATTCTGGACTGACTACAGAGAGGATAACAGAATTTTCATTATCTGAGTAATAATGTTTCTGCTCAAAAGGTTAGCCTCTGAAATCTCAAGGTGTTTCAAGTAGAAAAAACCAAGTCCAAACTTTGTATTTTTCAAGTCTAAAAATTAAAAGTGAATTTTTCCACTCATTTCAGTACTTTGAATTTCATCTTTGACCTACAGTTAAAATCAGAGGGAAAGAGAGAAAAAGGAAAAGGGGAAAAAACAGAGGCTTAAAACATTGTAAAAAAAAAAAAAAAAATTTTTTCTTTCATATTTAAAATAAAAACTTTCTAAGTAATCTGACACATACTCTTCCATCACTACTCAGAGTGGGTCAGAGTTATTCACACTTCACATAGTTTATATTATATGTATTTATATATTATATTATATTATATATTATATATATATTATATTACGAGAGGAAGAAGAGGAGGCCTTCCTAAAACATGTGGAAGAAGCTTCACATCCACAAGTCCCTTGTTTACAGGCAGAACTTCCATCATCTTAATATTTGCTGGAGAGGCAACACAGCAAGGCACAAACAATCTAAGACATTTCTGAAGTGCACTGAGAAAAGCTTCCTTGGTGCAGGTGATCAAGGAGATAACTGAAAAGAGGATTTCACACTTAGAAACAAGAAAAAGCTCTCGGTGGATGCAAAATTGTGAGCAGTCATAGTCTCTTGTAGAGATCATGAGATGGTGGAGTTCGTTCCTGAGAGAGCAGGACGAAAAGCAGGATCACATCCTGGATTTCAGGAAAGGAGTTTACCTTCTTTAGAGATCTAGAGATCTAATCTCTGGCCCTAGAGAGAAAATTCCAGGAAAGCTGGTTGATAATCTCCTTTGATCTCAAAAAGTTCCATCCCAGCAAGCAGGAAATAAGCAGAGGTGGCAGGAGGAGGAGCAAGGACCTCTTGATTGAACTGACACAAAAAGAAAACGTAAAAGAGGATGAAGGAGAGACAGATAACCCAGAGGAAGTATAGTGGTGCTGTTCAGTTTTGAAGGAATGGGTATAGGAAAGCCAGTTAAATCTGGCAGGTGCTGCAGTTGAATCTGGCAAGGGCTGTCAAAGGTGATGAAGAAGAATACTACAAGAACATACACAGGAACGAAGGCAAGGGAAAACTTGGGCCCACTGTTGAGTGGGGCTGGGCACCTAGTGACGAAGAACATGGAAAAGATCAAGGTTCTCAATGCTCTCTTTGCCTCAGTCACTGCCAGAAAGATTGGCCTTGGTGTGTCCATAGGTCCTGAGATCAGAGGGAACGTCTGGAGGAAGGCAGACACACCCTCAGCAGAGGAGGACTGGGTTCGAGAGCACTTAAGCAAACTTGCACAGGTCCATGGGCCTGATGGGATGCCTGATGGGTGCATGAGTGCTGAGGGAGTTGGTTGGCTGTGAGGCCACTCTCAGTTGTGTTTGAAAGGTCCTGTCAATTGAGAAGGGTCTCTCAAGGCTGGAAGAGAGCCTGAAGGCTTGAAGACTCCTGTCTTCGAGAATTGCAAGAAGGAAGGTCTGAGGAACAACAAATGAGCCTCATATCAGTCCTTAGGAAGGTGATGGAGCTGCTAATCCCGAAAAACCTTTTCACATATATGAATGGCACGAGATGATTGATTCTATAATTCTATGAATACTGTGTGTAGTTTTGGGCACCACAATATAGAAAAGATATTAAGCTCTTAAGTGAGTGTCCAAAGGAGGGCAACGAAGATGGTGAAGGGCCTCGAGGAGAAGCCATATGAGGAGCAGGTGAGGCCACTTGGTCTGTTCAGCCTGGAGGAGACTGAGGGGAGACCTCATTGCAGTCTACAACTTCCTCATGAGGGGAAGAGAAGGGGCAGGCACCAATCTCTTCTTTATGGTGACCAGTGACAGGACCCAACGGAATGGCCTGAAGTTATGTCAGGGGCAGCTTAGGTTAGCTATTAGGAAAAGGCTCTTCACCCAGAGGGTGCTTGAGTGATGGAACAGGCTCCGTAGGGAAGTGGTCAGAGCACCAGGCCTAACAGAGTATAAGAAGCATTTGAATGATACTCTCAGACACATGGTGTGATTCTTGGGGATGGTCCTGTGCAGGGCTGAGAGTTGGACTCAATGATCCTTGTGGGTTCCTTCCAGCTCAGCATATTCTGTGATTCTGTGATTTTATGACTGGGAGTAGTCAGCATGGATATATAAGGAGGAAATCAAGTTTAACCAAATTTACAGACTCCTACACTGTGGACTAGAGCTGGGTGGATGAGGGTAAAAAGCGTGTTCCTTACCTCAACTTTAGGAAGGCTTTTGACACTGTTTCTGTAACATCCTCATAGATAATCTGGCAAAGAAATGTTTAGACAACTCAACAAAGAGGTGGATGTAAAACTGGCTGAACAGCCAGGTCTAGAGAGTTGTAATCAGAAGCAGTGAGTCCAGTTGCAGGCAAGTCATTAGTTGTGTACCCCCAGGTCAATAATGTCTCACCTCACTGTCAGTGACCTGAATGTTGGGACAATGTGTGTGCTCAGGAAGTTCACAGGTTACAAAAAACTCTGGATCCACCAGGGGGTTGTGCTGCTGTTCCAAAGCAGCTGGACAGACTGGAGTATTGGGCAGAGAGCAATCTCATGTAGTTTAACGAAGGGAAATGCAAAGTCTTGCACGTGAGAGGAATAACCCCAGGCACCAGCACTTGGTGGGGACCAACCAGTTGAAAAGAAGTTCGACTTTGCTTTGCTTTCCTTTCTTTAAAAAGAAGGACATCGGTGTCCTAGTGAGCAACAAGTTGATTATGAGTCAACCACGCACCCTCAGAGCAAAGACAGCCTTCGGGGCTGCATCAGGAAGAGCTCTTCCAGCTGGTCAAGGGAGGTGATCTTGACCCTCTTCTCAGCCCTGGTGAGGCCACATCTGGAGTGCTGCCAGTTCTGGGCTCCTCGGGACAAGAGGGACGTGCAGCTCTGGGAGTGACAAAGATGATCAAGGAACTGGACCATTTCTCTCTTATGAGGAAAGGCTGAGGGAGCTGGGCCTGTTCCTCATCAAACAGAGACATCTGAGAGAGGATCTTGTGAATCTTCACAAGTATCTGAAGGGAGGGTGTCAAGAAGATGGAGCCAGGCTCTTCTTGGTGGTGCCAAGCAATAGGACAAGAAGCAAGGGGCAGGAACTCGAGTACTGGAAGTTCCATCTTCCACCTTACTGTGAGGGTGACTGAGTGCTGGAACAGGTTACCCAGAGAGGTGGTGGAGTCCTGTTTTGTAGAGATATTCAAAAGCCATCTGGACACAAACCTGAGTAACGTGCTCTAGGGAAGTCTGCTTGAGTAGGGAGGTTGGACCAGATGACTTCCAGTAGTCCCTTCCAACCTTACCCATTCTGTGATCCTGTGATTCTGTGAACTTCCTGAAAAACTAATAATTTGTTCAGCTGCCTCAACCAAAATGTATAAAAAATAATACAATAAGCAGAGGGTTTTTATACTCCTGAGAATGCAGGATACTGCAAATTAACACAGTACAAATATTGTCAAATTAAAATGAAAACTTTGATGCCTGAATAAAACTATGTAGTAATAATAAGTGGTTTATAAAAAAAATTCATTTGTTATTCATGACAATAAAACTAATTACAATTAATTTATTTTCTGTGCCTATCATTGCAACAAATACTTGATCTAGCATAAGTTAATAAATATGGAAATTAAAAGTTACCAAACAGGGGAAAAAAAGAATTGGATGTTAACGGTACTCCATCTCCTTTGGTGTTTTGTAACTATATTTTGTGATTTGGAAACTTTGTCAAGTTCTAGTTCCAAAGCAACTACTTTTTTTTTTTTGCTTGTCTCATTAGTACATCCAGACATAAGCACACTGGGATTGTAGACCAAATCAATACATTTACACATCCAGAAATGAAAAACATTTTACAGGAAAAGGGTTTCACTGCCCTCCCTGTGTGAATTGCAGAAATAACTTTTTTATGAACAACTGATCTGTCATAATAAATCAAAGTACCACTAGGTCTTCAGTTACATAAACTTAGTTATTCTTGCAAATATAAGAAGTCTGGATGTTGGACTGTTGGACTACCAGGAAAAATTACTATGATTACTCATAGATTCTCTACTCTAGAAACAATACTAGTAATATTTTAAAGATAAGGGGGAAAAAATAGTCTTTTTGTTTTTGTAAACAGGATGGTTATGTAAAAAGAAGTGAGAGAACAGAGATATTTACTGTCTCAAAGCAGGAGATTTTGAAGCAATCAGCAGTATCTCAAAAGAGGTTCCATTTGCCTGCAGGTAAGAATTGTAGAGGGTGAACTCAAAAGTATGGAAAATGTTCCAGTGTTACTTTTTCTCTCAGTAAACTAAGATTTTCTTCTGTGAAAAATTGAGACTTACCAGTTTTACTTTCAGAGGAGGATTGGGAAGACCAGTTCATTAAGGTTTGTAAGGAATTAGAGACTATGCTGATAACCACCCTGGAGAAAAAATATCAACAGCAACAACAATAATAAAAATAAATAAATAAATATAAATTAAACCTCACAAAACCAAGAAAACTAACAACAACAACAAGAAAACAACAACCAAAGACGGGAATTTATAAAGTTCAGAATTCAAATGATGCACAACAAATAAGTAAAGCCACATAGAGAATAGTGATGATCAAAATAAATATTAAACATCTTTCTCATGTGTTTAACAGAAAATAAAAAAGTATCTGATGGTGTAATTAAGAATCAAAAATCTTTATATTGTTGTTATAGAAGTTGCTGGCTAATGTCTCCTTATTGCTAAATATTTCGTTTAGCACTATCAAAACCTTCCTTTTTCTAGTGTGTCTTTTGCAAATGATTCCTGCTTATTCAATAATGAAATTAGACCATTACATGGTCTTGCATTCATTTACTATCAAAGTCAGGCTGCTTGAAGGACTTTAATTCTTGTCATTACACTAACAGAGCTGTCCACAAGCAACTATTTTCTATACTTTACTTTTAAACTTTGATTTTTCTATATCCACTGAAATACTCGATTTTTTGTGGAATACTGTCACAAAGTATATTTAACAAAAAATGAATTTTGCAAACTTCATTAAATGATCTACCAGTGACTAACAAAACCAATGAAGTCAAATGAAACCATTTTAATTATTTGCTTTCCACTATGCTGTCTTATGTCAAATTCCAGAGATTCAGGAATTGTAGCAATGGTTTTTTTTGACAGAGAATTTTCACACAAAAGAAAAAAGAAAAAGTGTAGCAGTCTATATTTCCTGTTGGAGGAGCTTTACGCCTTAAAATATTAAATATTCAGATGGATGGGAAGTCCAGGTCTATCTTGTCACATAATTGTCAGGCCACTTAGCAAACGTAGGGGGAGGCTAATTAAACAGTTAGATATTCTGAAGAGGTGAGTGTTTAGTTCATATTTCAGTATTGACTTTTCTTGGACCAAATTTCTCTGTAAGGTACCATGTAGATAAAAATTATTAATCCTTCGGGTATTACAATCAATGGGGACCATTATTCCTTTTATTACCCCTGGAGTTCCCTGATACGAGTCCAACACATAGCCACTGGAAAATATGTAAAAACTAATAAAACAATTAAAACCAAAAACCTAACAAGCATCAGATGTGTACCAGTTTTCCTGGAAATTGAGATTTCCAATATATTATCTGGTTAGAGAAGCAATCTAAGACTAATCAAGACTAATATCCTCACAAATTTTATGTATTAGCTTTGAAGCTCTCCATTGGTTTCAGAAGATACAGGCTTGATGGTGGAATCTCTAGCCTTGAGATACTCATGTTGAACAGCATTTCATAAAGAATAAAAATATGACCAAAAAAATCCCTCTTAATGGCAAAGGATCCAGCCAAGATAAACAGAGCTCAGAATCTCATCAGGAAAAAAACAACAAACAAACAAACAAACAAACAACAATGTCGTATGGATAATTTCAAGATTTGTCCAGAAAATTAGATCTACATGTTGATTGAGGAATGGCAAAGCAAAAGTTGACTTTACTGACTTTTAAAGTGTACACATTTTGGGGAGGCAAATGTTGACCACAAGAATCATTGAGCACTAAAGGGAGAAACAGAAAACACACAGATCTTTCCAGGTATTCCAACAGCATCATTTGTAATATATTCATGTAGAAACTGAATGTTCAAAAACACCCAAGAGACTTAGGAATAGAGATGCCATTAACTTTCAGTTCAATCGCTTCTCTGGGTACTTTAGTGTTTTTGAAAATGTTCCCTGTAGATAATTAATCACTTTATGTTGGTGCTCAACAGTGATCCGCACTGAGGATTTTTTAAATCTTCTTGTTCTGTGTTGCACATACAGCCAGAAGAAATTATTGTCCAGTTTAGCTGTTATTTCAGCATGTTTGTAAGAAATATGCTGTCATAGCTGACTAACAGCAACCATTTTTTTTTGTTCTTGTTTTAATCAAGAACACAGACAAATTTTGTGTGGTGAAAATAAAGGGGCAGTTACCACACTTCTCTTTTGCATGTGAGTCTTTCTCACTGTGCTAGAAAAACATTTCTGGCAATGTAATGGAAAGTACAATAAAAAGTATTGGAAGTACAACAATTTAACCAACAAAGCACAGCACAAAGCCAGTCACTCTCTTCAGCCTCCAAAGAGAACACTGTTAATGTGAGTGTGATTGAAAAAACTCTTCCAAACGTGCATGCTGTTGCTACTTTCATTTAAATTATTGTTCTTCACCAGTGTAAATGAAAGAACTCAAAGACATACAATTCACATCACTATTACATCTAAACACAAGAGGTGTCACCCTCTAAGACATAACACAGTACTTCGAATTAAGTTTAAATTAAAAATAGGAAGATAAAAGTAAGTGGTGGTAAATACAGACTTTCTGGATATAGTTACAAGGAAAAATTATAACTATTAATATTTTTGTATTTGATGCATTTTTGCATCAAAATCTACAGAATCAGACACTCTAAACATTTGTTCTATGTCTTGTTGTTGGTATTAGTCTTTTCTTTAATTTACTACAGTCACCCATAGGATTTTGTCCAGGTTTTTTCCATTTAGAAGTGAAATACTGAACTCCAATTTTAGGTTATATTTTTCTGAATCCAAACCCTTTTCTCAGTTTTCTTCCTCTGGAAGAATCCCAAGCTACTTCTTCTTTCAGTATTTTGCATCAGCTCTCTCACTTTATCTGAAAAGCAAAAGTCAAAACCAACTGATACCGTCCCTGAGAACCTCACAAGGCCACCTTTGCAAGACAGAGACTGTGCTGTGAAAACAGCTTGACTTGTGTTCACACCAAACTATTAAAGAATTTTCTAGACTGTCTTAAAGATGGTTGGTTGCTATAAAAGCAAAATGCCTCTACAGAGACACTAAACAGAAGGAATTTGAACAAAAGAGACAACCCATGTAGCAGTGTCGGTTCAAAAAACAGGTGCTGCAGGGGGAGGACACAGTTGATGGCAGTTTATTTCATTTTTTTTGAAACAAAGGTCTTTTCTGGGTTTAATCTTTTGTGCAATCATTAACATTGTATTCGTAGTTACAGTTTCTGTAATCAGTTTTGTTTTCCTGAAAAAAGGACTTTTTAGAGCTTGTGATTAGCTATGGTGTGGGAAAGAATCAAAAGAATGAAATTTGACAACTGTCCCAAAATTATTTTTTATGTTCTCCTCTTTTTGTTCTGATCAATAGTCCCAGATGACATTTGATTTACAATAATAAAGCCTGAACGTCTGGATTTCCATTCACTGTAGCATTTTGAATTAGAATTTTAACAGATGATGACAAGACTGGATAATTCTATAATTCATCAAATGGAACCATTACTTGCAGTCTTGCATAACACAGTGGTGGTGAGTTTCAATTGTTGCTTAGGCACAAAAACCTATTACCCAACACTTCTGGGTCACATCCAACCAGAATTCAACAGATATGCTCATTTAAATGACTTCTTTTTTTTTTTCTTTTATTTTAGTCTCCTTTTAATAATCACTTTCTTCCATGGGGAAAAACAAACAAACCCTCAAAAAAACTTTGAACAACATAGCCATGAGATGCACAAAGTGTTCTAAATGGAAAGGTTTGCAGCTGTGAGAGCAACAGTAGGTACAAGTTTTTCTGTTGGGTATAATAACTTTGATGTCAATTTTAGAGCTTGATACTGTCTCCCCATAGACATCTTTGAATTGCCTATCAGTCCTCAGCAATTAATTGCTTTTCTGAAGGTGCTGCATCACCTGGAGAAGATGAGACATGTTGAACACAGAGCTCAGAATAATGACTTCAAAGGCAGTGTTTGGAACATGGTAATGCTGCAGTGATGAGTCACAGGATGGTACAGGCAGCTCAATGCCAGCCTTGAACCAGCTCCTGAATCTTTAACCGTTGACTTAAGAAAAAGTCACTTCATTTAGAGAGATCAGTTTTATACCGACTGTTTGAAATGACTGTGAATTTCATGGCATAATCCTATTTATTTCACTGGTACAGGTACTGAGAATTACTTGACTTGTATTGAGTATCTGTCCAATATCAGACCCTAATACTATTTGTAATAAATGTTTAGGGAACTAGTGAAGTTTGGTTACTCAAGGTAACTCAATGATATCCACTGGTTACATTAAATATGCTACAGTTTGGACAGTGTTTGCATAAGAAATTAAATCTCTAGTGCTTAATACCTAAAGCAAGCTGCCAGTTTAAGAAGATCCCTGTCAGAGCTTCAGATTGGAATCAATGAAGTTATGCAGCATTTGGATAAATAAACTTAAATTGAGAGGAACAGAACATTGAATTCCTATAAAACAGATCACGATCAATAACAAAATAACATTTCAAAGAGCAGCTCCCAATGACTGACATAACCTGTACACTTGCAGTACCATCAGAGCCCAAACATGCGTGTTTTTCCATGATTCTATTTAAGATTAATGATGTGAAAATGAGCTTTTACACTTTAATTTTTACTGCTGCAAAAAGTCTGAGATCTCCACTTAGTACACGTGGTATTTTGACTAAAATTATCCAGTGTTTAAAATAAGCTTTGCATGAAGTATTTGTCTGTAGCTTAACAAAACAGTAAAATAATTATTTTTTCCCACCTTAATCACTCCTATACCCATCCTGGAGACACCTGACCTGACATTACACAGAGAAATAGGCATAAAAGGGAGGCTTGTTAATTGGATAAGAATGTCCTTTCTTTATGTTTCCTTGTCAAGGAGAATAGCAAGTAGTTTGAAAGCTGGGCAATACATACTGATGGGCAAATTTCAAAGTCAGGGTTTCAATTCAGATTGCTGCTTGAAATATGTCTTTAATTGATGCCAGTTCCTCAATTAAATTTATTTCTCTGGCTCATCTACATAATGTGTGTGTATATATATATGTGTGTGTGTGTATGTGTGTATATGTACATATATATATGTACATACGTATATATATGGACACATATATATATGTGTATATTAGCACACATTGAAAACCATGGTCTAGGATGTTTACTTGCACCTAATTAAAAAAATTACAGTACAATTTTCTAACTTGGTGAAATCTCTGGAGCCAAAAAAAGGTTCATCCTCATAATCTGCCAAATCTCTTTCAATTCAATGTAAATTCAAAACTGGGCAGAAACCCATAACAGTATTAGCTTCCATGGTAATTTTAGCCCAACAATAAAGTCTACAGTGTTTTTTCCAATTTGTTTAGCTATTTATTTTTCCAACACTTTATTTATAAGTACAGCATAATAATATGGAAATACTACATTAATTAAGAAAAAGTCAGGTAGAGATGTCTCTGCTTAGTAATTTGCTTAAATCTTTTCCCGTTGTGAGACAAAAGGTGGTATCATTGACATTTATGATGTATATCTACAGGAGCAGTTTACATACCATTCATGCAAGTGAATTTGTGTGTATGTTTTATATATGTATGTTGCTTTTTCCAACAAGTAATTAAGTATAGAAAAATATCTATGTAATTTCTCCAAGGAGTTGAAAATTTTCTCAGGAGACAATTTAGTGTTATACCACAGATGTAGTTTTATAGCCACAGTTTCCATCCAGCCTGTGTTTGTCTTGCACATGTGTAGGGAAGAAAAAAATATACAAACAAACAGAAAACTCAAAACAAACAATCCACCACACACACATAAAAAAAAAAAAAGGAAAAAAAAGGAAAGAAAAAGCAAAATCAACAGCAACAAAGTGCAAAGCAGCAAAATGTTAAACTTGGCCAAAAAGAAAAATAAATTAGGAATTTCTGCTATAAAATTCATGCACATTAAGGGAAGGCATATAGCAAGATGACTGCAGTATTTGATTTTCTGAATGCAGCCAGGAACATCCTTATAAGCTAATTATATGAATGCAGGAAACCATCCTTCAAATATTATCTGGATGATATAAAATTGTCTGACAATTAGAGTATAGGAAAATATGAATTTATTTCCTGATCTACTCTCCTTATTTAGTAGCATTTCATCTCACAAAAATATTTTGAAGGGTTAGGACTTCAGTGATATGACCACCACACATAATCTCACAGCATTTAAAAGATCACCTGGGAAGATGCCTAGTTTGACACACCTGAGTTTTCTGTATTGGTGGCATTGAAAGTTATATATTAAAACGTCAGGTTTGCAGGATAAAAAAAGAAATCAGTCACTTATCATCAGCAGGTATAAATTTGTGTAAATTCTTACTCTCCAGCAAGAACACACAGATTTGTTTAGTTAAACTGTCTCATGGGTATTTAGAACTGATCCAGTTCTCAAAAGGAATTTTTTATATCACCATAAAAGTCTACTTTTTTTTCCTTAGTACCAGAGACAGGTATGTGACCTGTTCTATTTAATTAGTAATTCTTATTATATCAAAAATTGAGTTTCACTTGCATACAAATAAGGACAACGGATGTTACGTTACAGCAGCAAAGATGGATCAGAATTTATCTGGTTTAGTTAATTCCAGTGGTACTTGTGTTCAATGCATACTAATCAGGGAATGGCACTTCAAAGTAACAACACTGATTTGTTAAAAAAATGATTAAAATATCTTCTGTGACTGACAGCATGAAAAATTTTGAACATCAGATGTTATATGAACAATCTGCACAATATATGTCATCATTTCAGTTTAGGATTAATTTTCAGGCTATGTAAATAGCCTATTATACCCCTCTGAGTTTTTTGGTGCTTGTGTATGACTACACAATATTGCAATTAATGCTAATAATGCATTTTAAAATTTTTTTAATTCCTTTTTTTTCCTCCTTAAATTTTCATTTCACTATTTACAGACACTCAGAGAAAGTAAATGCAGCTAATGAAAATTACTATGTCTCTATGAAGGTCAGTGTGTTTGCCCTGGTTTAATAAAACAACTTCTGAACTACTCCATAACCTCAGTGAAACAGTATTCAGAAACACATGCATGCACTAATTACTGCCTGTTCCAGAAGATCAGATGGAATGCTCCAAACATTCCTATTAAAAAATTAACCCAAATTATCCCCATTTCTGAAGTGAAAAAAAAACAACAACAGCCAAAAGAAACATTCTAAACAAATTAAAAAAAAAAAAAAGAAAAGAAAAAAAAAGCCCACAATTATTTTTATTTCCCTTTTCATGGACTAAAACACTTTAATATGAATTTTTGGAATTGATCTGCCTCCCTCTTCTGTGTTGTCCTGTATTGCATGCCAGTAGCAGTGAAGAGCTTAGCCATGATTTGGATTGAATTTTATGGTGCCACAACACATTCTGAAGAGGATAAATTCCATTTAAGTATTTCCACCCAACCACTCTGTGTTCAGAACCATTAATTACTGTTGATTTCTGTATTGTGCCCCATGCATCCTAATAATCTTGTGTCAAATGTGATTGGTGATTAGTAAAAAGCTGACTCATTGCCCCAGCAATGGACTTTTCTAAGCAAGAATCTTTAATTCATATGTGATGTATGTTATGTGATGTCATAATTTTTCATCTTGTTTATGAGGGCAAATAACAACTACAGCATCAAAAAGTCATTTCTTGACTAGAAATGCTTTGACAGCCCATTGTCTGGTCTTTGTTCTGATTTCTAAATGTAGAGATGTAGAGAAACAACTACAACAGCTTTGTTTCATCTAGGAAAGAAATTATCAAAGTTTGGCGTTTTAACAATTGGGCATAACTCTTTTTTCAGAAAGACTTACTAAACCCAAATATTTTACAACAGATTTTGGCCCTTCTTTGTCATATTCTTGTGTTCTGTGTATACCTGCTTTTGCACATTTCTGTTTCACGTGTGTAATGTTTTATGTAATATAAGTGCCAAAGTTCGATAATAGAAAATGCAAGAGAAGACATGATCCTGTGAGGAGAAACGACCAAACAAACAAGTTCCACTAATCAAACATTGATAACAGTGATGTAAAAGAGCTCCTGGCTTACCAGAAAGTGTGATGTGCTAAGGCTGAACAGAATATTTAAAAAAAAAAAAAAAAAAAAGAAAATATTTTCTTAACTTAACTTAATCTCTGTGTATTTTTTTTCCAGAATTCATTCTCCAGATACAAGGCCACACTGGAGGAGTCTGAGAGCTGCTTCCGCTCACTGCCCTAACCAGGAGAAGAGACTGGGGGTTCAGTCTGGGGGTTCAGTCAGTTGATATTTTATACTTAAAAGAGTATAAATTTCCACCTCCTCCAGGAACTTGTCCTGCATCAGCAAAGGAGCAAGGAGATGGGAAAACAACGGAGTTATTTCAGAGATTAGGTAAATAGTCAGGCAGTGCTCTGAATCTTCATTTTGATTCATGCCTATTACTATTAAAGCTGACAACTAAGCACATATGGGAAGGCTTTGAAAGGAGTTGTGGTTTGCTCAATTTAAAAGTGAGAGAGGAACTGTTGTGCCCAGATCCCATGAACAACTCTGAACAGAACAGACCAGGCAATTAAGGCACTGTTGCTGTGTTCTTGGGCACCCTCAGCAGAAGTGGTAAGACAGCCACCTACACATTTGTTTGTTTGTGGGCATCTTTTCCCCCCATTTCCTCAGTTTGAAGAGCCTTATTATTTCCTATTTATTTTTCTTCTTAATAACGCTTTCCACTGCACTGCTTTTGTGATCTGACAGCAGAGTTTGCCCTGTCTCTACTCTTTTTGATTAGCCTGCTTCAGATGCACTCAAAGCCTTAAAACTCTGGAGCTGAGCAGGAGGTAGAACGCTGCAGAGATGTCATGCCAACCTTAGAACAAACCTACTTACCCTTTCCTCCTAGAAGTGAAACTCAACCTACGACTTCCAGCCAAACAAATCTCCTGCAGAAACTTTATTGCATTATTTCCCCTCCCTTTTAGAGCAATAAAAAACATTATAGCCTCTATTTAATATCACTCTTTAACTCTGTTTCACCAGGGTGTGTTGAGGCAACCTATAATATTATACATGATAATGCACTACAGTTCATGGGTGGCAGGAGTGTAGGGTAACAGTGTCACCATAAAACATAGGAAATCTGGATTCTAGATCATCCTCCTGTCGATTATGTCCCCCATGCTGTTGGATTCCAAATTATGATATCTGCAGAGAGAGCTTTGAGTGGTCTCTGCAAAAGGCCGTGGGCTACAGAAGCTGGGAAAACCTCATCTCTGTGGACTCTTCCTGCCTTCTCTAGCAGGATGTAAAGAGACTCCTTACGTGGTGTTATTACATGCCCTACCCGAGCCAGAGAGTCCATATCCTGATCTCATCAGACCTATGCAGAAGAACTATTGTACCTTCTCTCTCTCTTTGTGTTCCCTGAATCCATGCATTTTGCAGACCCGAATACCTGTTCCCCCCATCCTCCCTCCAGATAAAATGGGTTTTCCCAATGAGCTAATTCCTAAGACCTCAAGATTTGCCAAGCTGGGTTTTTCCCTACTACTTCATCCTCATGAAATCCCCCCAGTTTTAACACAATGAATATGCAACCCCCCCAATGAATATGCAAACCCCCTGTTAAATATGTAAACCATAAACCCTTTAAATATGAAATTGTAAGCCCAATAAAGCATTCCAGTTTTCTCACCTCCCTGGGATCATCTCAGCTTTATTGGCCTCGGCAACATGTGACCTCCAAAGTTTCACTGGGTCACTCTAAACTGCAGAACTTGGAGAAACTAATGTGTTTGGGGCACGATGCTGTTCAGTTCTCAAGGCAACAGGCAACTTGCATGATATGTGACAAAGATCTCAAGATATAAGGTTTTACTTGACCACTTCCTTGTAGTGGGTTATGGGTTTTTTTGGGGGGGGGGTGTTGTGGTTTTTTGGTTGGTTTTTTTTATAAATTATGGTATGTTCACATATTCAGAGCTCAAATCAGTGCAGCAGTTTAATTCCCTAGGCAGCCTCATCTCCTCGGATGGTGAGATTGATGGAGAGACAGACAACAGGTTAGCAAAGGCATACAGTGCCTTCAGAAAGCTTCATAAAAGAGTTTGGTGAAATAAACACCTGAAGAAAAGTACAAAGATTGGTGTTTACAGAGCCATAGTGCTGTCTACTCTCTTATAGGGATCTGGATCCTGGGTCATCTATCGCCACCACCTGCGACTCCTCGAACGCTTCCATCAACACTGCCTCCGAACAATCCTAAACATCCACTGCTCAGATGATGTGACCAATCCATCTGTTCTAGAACAAGCAGCAGTCACAAGCATTGAGGCCATGTTGCTGAGAACACAGCTGTGCTGGGCAGGGCACGGCTCCAGGATGAAGGACCAACCACCCCCTCCCTAAGATCCTGCTCTATGGTGAACTTGTCACCGGCTGCTGCAAGAGAGGAGCCCCAAAGAGGAGATACAAGGACTGCCTGAAACAACATCTCAGCCTTGGCCATATTGATCATCACAACCGGTCTACTGTGGCCTCCAATCGGGAGCTCTGCAGACACACCATCTGTAACGCTGCTGATGCCTTTGAGAACGCAGCAGGATCACCCTTGAGGAGAAAAGACAACACAGAAAGAATCGTGTCTTGCAGAATTTACCACCTAAGGAGTCTTTCTGCTGTGCCTTTTGCAACAGGACGTATCTGTCTCGTATTGGCCTTTTTAACCACCAGTGTGTTTGTAACAAACGTGGGCAGAGCCCTTCCCAAATCTTCGTTCACGAAGCCCAGCCATGATGGATGATGTTCACATATAAATTGTGGTATGTTCACTGGTCCAATTTCTCTGTGCATAGCTTTGCTCCAAGGACAAACCAAGAGCCCTCTGACACGTACTGTCAGCAACAGCACCACAAAACAGTGGGTTAAAATGAGAAAGAAAGTGTGTTCGCTGTGAATGGAGCTGAAAGGCAGCAAGTAAGCAGAGATAATGCTTAGAAAATAAATCTTAACCAGTGCAATGCCCCATTGGCTATATAAGTTATTCCTGAATAATTTCTTCTTCCTTTCTAATGAAAAAAAAAGAGACAAAAAATAAGCTATCTAGTTCCTTCTTTATATATATATGTATATATAACGAGAGATTTTTAATTAATTTTTTTCCTTCATTGCATTAGCAGTCTCTTCAGCTGAGAGGGAAAGCAATGTTATTCTTTTGGTGGATTACAGAGCAATATATTTTTTTATCCTTATTAGAATTTTGCTATGACTTGGATATTTAATTTGTTCATGCATATTTATCCATTTTTACAGATCAGCTAATGAAAATTGCCTCTCACCTTGATTAAAAAGACCTTTCAGTATCTAAACTTATACTAATAAATATTAATCTGCATCCCAACAGGAAATCAAAAGTATATTCTAATATTTGATATGGGTTCCCCCTTCTTTCTCTAATTGTTATTTTGCATCTTATTTTTTTTTATTTTATTTTTATTGCCTGAGTGCCTTCCAGGAGAAAACTAGACTTCTCTCTGAAACCTCACAGCCTCTTAGTTTTGTAAACAACCCAAGTCTCACTCATTGCTTCTTAATTGATTTCATTTGTAGACTGTAAATGTTGTTTGCATGTTACTTCAAAAGGAATAAGAATTCAAATGAAGTGACAGAAACAGACTCGGTGTTCTGCAAACTGACATCCTTTCTGCTTCATAAGCAGGTTTTGCTTAAAATCCAGTTCTATCCTATGTTCTCTTCATGAAATATGTATTGAGTTCAGAGAGAATTTAAGATTTTTGTCTGGTCTTATAGGGACAATTCAGCATTATGCAAGACTTCCTGTGGAAATATTGCCACAGGCTAGATTTTGGAGGAGGAGTTGCCCAGTTGGGTAGTAATTATGAAATTTGGTACAACCTGTTGAAAAATGGTAAAAATTTTGTTATCTCCTTCCACTCCTCATAGGATGTAATTGAAAATACTGAGAAATTTAGAATACAATTGGTAATGCTGAAAACATTTAAAATGCAAATTATCATCTAGAGAAAAACAGAAGTTCTACCTTTTCATGAAAACGTAAAGACCAAAATATAACAGGAACGAAAAGCAGGGAAGTTAGAGAAGACAAACCATCACCACCAAGAGGGTTAAGGAAGAATGAATCTCAGGTATTTTCAACTCTGTGGGACTTTTCAAGGGTAATGTTTAATGATAATAACCTTTCGTCCATGGCAAAATAAAACCTCCAAAAGCAATAGGGTGTAACAGCACCACACTAACAAAACTGAGACCATTTTTTGACATCATCTGCTCTTTTTAGACATTAGAAATAAGGTATATCTCATCTGAATTCTAGACACTGACATCTACACTAACTTGTTTGCCTCCTTTTTTAGTCAATTGAGAGAACACAGAATTGTCCAGAATAAAGGTCCCTGTTAGACAGGGCTCTGCTACTCATCAGACTTTTCTGTTCCTACATAGAAAAAAAGTCAAGATAGAAAGAGGAAAACAAAAAAAACCAAAACATTTTCTTTCATTGATGTCTTAGAACATAAAATGCTTCCTAATCAACTGTAACAGTAAGTATATTTGCTCAGAAAAAAAAAAAAACAAACAAACAAATCAAATCCTAACCAACCACAAAAACAAAAATATTCCTTTATAGTGGTTTAATTGTGATCATGTAAGTAGCACCAAATAAATTGCATCTTTAAATTAAGTTTTCAATTAATGAAAGAGCAAACAGGCCCATAGCTCATTCTAAATATGAACAATCTATGTGCCCTTCTCAACCAATTAATTATTACTTGTCTCCATCAGTATTCAATATATTCCTCTTGTTTACAAGCTGTAGACTGACTTAAAGTGCTCTGAAAGATGAATGAATGAAAGACAGGTAATAAATTCACTCCTAAATAAAACTTCAGTTTCATTCTGTCAGGTTAATTTTACTTATTTATTTATTTATTTATTTATTTTGGTTTTCCTCTCTGAATGAGGGTAGGGAGAGTGGCGAAAGAAGGAAGTGAGGCTGGAAACGAAGAAGGAATCTTAAAGTGGTCCCTCCATTCTCTTTGTGGTTTTTTTGACTGGGAGGGTAAAAAACTACATTGCTTAGTGTGTGATCATTTATTAGGCTCCTCTTTTACACTGCTGAGTCTCCTATCAAAATGCTGTCATATTTTTTTACTTCAGTAGCATAGTTTGTTTGACACATGGATACATATTCTGACTACTGTATTTTTAGGGCGACCTTTCCCTCCCAAGCATTAAAACAAAAATAATCTGTTACTAGCAGGACTTCCTAACAACTACACCAAGAGCCAGACTGAGTCCATGAATGTTTTAACATAAAAACTAAAGTTAAAAGAAAATAGATAATTAATCATTTTACGTTATCTAATCTCGTGGTCTTCACCCTCTTAATGTAATTATAAGCAAATGGCTGAAACTTGGCATTCCTAAACCTAGAGAAAACATCCTGTGTGCCTCAACAAGAATACAGTCCAGGTTGTTGCTCATGTTGGGAAATTTTACATCATCCTATGTTAAAACTATATACCTGGCTTGAAAAAGCACTTTATGTGGAGAAGACAGCAAAGCCACACAGGAAACTGGTATACAGCTGAGAGGGGAAGCAACCAACAAAATGAATTAGGAAAGATGATATCTGATAATGAAATCTCCTCTTGGTACAAGTTTAGTGGCATTTTCTGCTGTAGCTTTTTCCAGGCTCCTCAGGGAGATATAAATAATAAGGCCCAAGCTGATAGTAAAATGAGAGGTACTGGTCACTTCAGGAAATGCTGCTCACAACTTACGTGCTGTTCTCAAAGTAGCTGGCAAGGAAAGGGATCAGTTCTTGATGAGTTCAGAATGAATAACTCAGCTCTCAACAACTGCTATTTAGATAAAGCACACAAATAAGGCAATTACTGTAAAGTACATGAACAATTATACATGAACAATTGCAACTGGGTGCATAAGCAATCATCTGTGCAAACAATTAAGGCTACCTCATCACAATAATAGCTTTATTGATAAAAATAAATCTAAAGGAAGTCCTGACAAAGAAAAACGTTATGTGAGGCAGCTTAAGACCATTTATAGTAGTAGAACTTGCAATTATAGGAGGGATTGGTGGTATGTCCCATCATTATCAGTTCCAAGCACATCCCATCACCAATACTATTTCCAATAGCATATAAAGTTTGTCAAACTGTTCACAATACCTTTCACATTGCTATTGGGGGCTGGTTTACGAAATATACCATCCAAAATACAATGAGCATTTCCTAGAAAAATTCTAAGGCTTTCACTGAAAACTCCACAGGCTTCCTATGCCAGAATGAAGCACATTGACTCTCAGATAGCCTTTGTGCTAGAGAGGTCTATATCCCTTTTCCCTTGAAATTTTATTAGCAGGGTTTATTCCCATAAATTTAGAAGTAAAATTCCCAGAGGCTCAACAGAGAACCAGCAAATTAACCTCTACCTGCAACAAGCATGATCCAGCATGTACAAATGCATGTCCTCCAACCTCACTGAGGAACAAGGACTGGGGAAGGAAATCAGATCTGAGACACCGGAAAAGGCACAAGGGAGAAAACTGTAATCATTCCAGCTATTGGCCAAGTGCTGGTTAATAGCCTTGGTCACTCAAAATTACGGAAATAATATAAAAATATTAATTTTAAAGGTAAATATGTTTGGAGCAAGAAACTTCGAAAATTGGTTCAAGAAAGGTGTGGGGAAGAACAATCCAAGGAGCTTAATTCTGATTTTAAATGTATCACCTTTTCAGGTAATGTAATTCTAAAACCTCTCACAAAGACATGTGGGAGAGAAAAATCCAAAATTACTGAGTACCCAGCTATAGAAGCTACACATCCTGTACCAGGCTCTACTAAAAAGACGTTTTAAAAACGAGTTGCCTTTTTTTTTTTCTCAGACTCTGCTTTTCTGGTCACATTAACACATAATTAGAGGGTCATGGCTAAAGACATTTTGACTAAAGGGGAAATCACCATTCATACAGAATATCCAAGACAGCCAGGTGCTGACAGATTTGTTAGGACATCTCTCCTCAGAATCAGTCTTAAAGATCAAGAGGACACTGGGTTTTTTTAAGGCAGAGGTATCTCTAGCCATGTCCTGAAGAAGACAGCAGATGATGATTGATGTGTGCTGGAGAGCATGATGTGCAAGCCAAATGATTTATTAGTAATTAAAATTAAGGTAGGAAAGCATCAACTTGATTGTTTTCCTACAGAGTTAGAAAGAAAACCCCCATAAACCGTCAGAAACTCTTACTGATGATCTCTACTGGCTTGCAAGAACAAATGGTCATTTGGTATTTTGTAAACTGCATTTCAAATTAAATTGAATGAATACAGAAAACAGCAGTTATATAACTGATCAAATGGCAATCATTTAAAGCTTTTATTTCATTGCCAAACAACCAAGACTGTGATGAGACTTAGAATAATCCTTTCTTTGTTTCCCCACAGAGGCCAGAAAAGCAGAATCAGGCTTATAATAAAAACAGTTCAGATCCAAACAGCAGGGAGAAGACTGGAAAAACTCGCTGGTCTTTACAACAGAAAAATAAAAACATGCTTTCTTTTTTTTTCCAAAGTAAACAGAACTTACACTTTTTTAGGAATGACAGCTTTCAGGGGTGGAATGTGAATGTGTAAGTAGTGTCACACGGAGCTTCCAGCTTCCTTAAGTGGTGGAACTGCTCTTCCATTACACACACATGTTTTAACTAGAAAGGACAATGAAATTATTCCTTCAGCTCTACGAAACCCTGTTTTATCAGAAGTAGCCACTCTTTCTCCCACATCACATCCTCCTTCTACCTTCCTCCCTTCCTTCCTTCAGCCACCCTTTGAATTGTCCTTCACATCTTGTAGCAGCCCTGGTGTGCGTTGGATTCCTCACTGGGGTGCCTAAATCCACCACCCCACAGCAAAAATACCTCAGAATGATTGGGGTTTGTCTTGGGTCCCCTGATCATTTGTCACTGGAGCTTAATCTTTTTAAATGCATGGCGAGGAATAAGGGAAATGTATTTTGCTTTTTTAGTAATAATGATCTGTTTAACTCGTTTTAGACTTACTTTATGATGATTTTAACTACACAATCCTCATAAGTATAGATGTTTTCTGAAACTCTTGCTGTTGGACCTAGGGTTTTGTCTTTCTGCCTTACTGTTTGAATATGTCACTTGAGTGTTTAATTTGAGTCTGAAGTTTGCTGCATGGATGATAATTTTGCCTCTTCTTCCTTGTTTTAATATGTTGATAATTGTTTCATTTCTAAGTAATCAAACTATAGAAACACATGTATCCTGAGCTTTCAAGCATGGTCTTATCACAAGGGTCTTCTGGCTGACCTTTCACCCCCAATAACAAATCATATTTTGCTGTGAATATCCATTTGCACTATAGATTAGATCAGCCCCTATTTTTGTTAAAGACAAACAACATTCAACTTTTTTTTTACCTCTTTTAGAACTAAAACTTTATCTGTTTTGTCAGTTTACAAAGGTTTTTTTCCACCATTGTCCCAGAATTGCCTCTCACTGATGATGTTCCCATGCAGTCATTATCATTTTGAGATATTTCTTGCTTAATGTATTGGTACTAGAAAAGGCCAAAGGCACATGATTTGGATTCAGAATATGAGAATATGAGAGCAAAGGCACCTTTAGGTCACTTGTTTCAAATACTGTTGCTTCTAGGTAGTTCAATGAAAATATTTTAGTTCATTGGGACTTGTAGAAAGTGGAATTTTTAAGTGAAACAGTATAACTACTCCATATTTTATTTCCTTGTCATTTTTTACATCTTACTGCAATGGAGAGTCACACACTTCGTTCAGCATAATCAATAACAAAGTCACTTCTTAAATCCATATAAAATTTTGCTGCTATTGGAGTAACTATATTGAATAGAAAGCTGGTGGAAAAACTAACCTCACCAGAAGACTGGAGGGAAAATAGTCTGTTTTCTCTTGATACTAGTTAGATAGTTGCTAGAGAAAGCCCTAACTCAGATATTTACTATATATTCATCATCTTTGCATCTCTTGAAGGCATAGGTATCTGATTATTAGTGCTAGCAGCTTTTATACAAGACACATGGTTCAGATAAGAATAATCAATGCCTTCATAAAGAAAAATATTTCACCCAGGGGTACCAATGCTCCTTTCAGCAGGTTTGGGGTGAAATAACATTAAAAGTTTCGTAGCGATCTCAGTTTTTCATTTTTATTTGTCTGACATATCCAATTCGAAACCTTTAATAGCTTTAAAAATGTTTCTCGGAGAACTAAGAGAAACAAAGAATGATATGGGATTCATTACCTGGTTCTAGGATTGAAGATTCAGTTCTTAGGTGTCACAAATCTTGTGTGCTTTAAAGAAATCACTTAATCTGTGTCTGCAGTGCTCCACTGTTTAGATTATGCACCTACCCACCAGCTGACTGATATTATGGGATGATGAACTTGGTTTTCTCATCTAAAAAGAAACAACAAAAACCTCAATGCACACAATAAACAAAAATATTTTAAGGTTTAAGACCCTCTACTGATCTGTTATGAACAGCTGGCAAAAAATAGCCAGCACAAATCCAAAACACTGGTGGATTTAGAAGAATTTATAATGTCTAAGATGCAAGTTATAAGACAATTTGGAGATGAAATTGTGTGTTTAATATAAACCTAATTCCCATTTAATAAGTAAAAGACTCAGTGCCTCAGAAGAGTGACAAGCAATTATTTCCCAAATGCGGAACAATTTTGTCTCAGCTCAAGAAATCATCACATTATGTATAGAACTGTCTCTCCAATTTTTTTTGAATTCTTTCCTCTGGCTGAGGTAACAGGGCTCCTCTGCCTTGTACAGAACAGGCAGAGATAATTTTACATAATAGTTTTTGATGATGCCACAGACTGATGAAAAAACCCAACACGAACGCAAATAGTAACCTTTTCTCCAAGCAAACTGAAAATGAGAAGCAAAAAGTGAGGATTTTTTTTCTTCACTTGTAAAGGAAAGAGGATAGGAAAGCTCAGCTAAAAAGTACACAATATATTCTATTTGCTAATAAACTTTCCCTTTGAAAAGCAAGTTTCACTTAACTATTGTGAAAATGGGGATTTTTAAGTGGATTTTTATAAAATAATCTTGAACTACACAGTTGTGGTTTTATCTGCTATCATAGAGAGTTATATAAAATATTTTAACAGACAGATTCAAAGCTCTGACATAAAACTGGAATTCAGTGTCCTGATTACATTCACCAGCTTAATTGTTGCAGTTTAATTTCTGACACAAAAGAATGCTTAAAAAAGTATTTTCCCATTTCCCTTTATCTACAAACCCTTTAATTAAAATACTGAATTTTGTGGTATGGAACATCAGAAGACTGTTGCTGCTGTGATGGAGAAGTGGGCCACAAAAACAGCATCAGCTTTCAGGATAAATTCATGGATGTTTATAAACACCATTTATTTTGGCTTGTAACTGGAGATGACAGTGAACAGAGCTCAGAAAAATCTATAGAATGGTCCAAAAAGAGATTTTTGGAAGGATAAGTTGTTAGCTACTACAAATAATTTGTATTAATTACCTTGATAATTCACAAGTGGTTCTGAAGTGTCTGTTTACTCCTAGCTGTTTATATTTATCCTTTATTTTTATCCACCCTGTGTTTTCTCCCCCTACAAACCTGTGTTAAAGTTATAAATTATTGAAATTAAAAGCAAAAATTATCTAAGTAGGAAAAAGAATATCAATTACAGGTTGAACATTTGTACAGCCAGATAAAGCTGATATTTAGAATTATTGGTTCAGAGAGAAAAAAGCTAAAAAGAAAAAAAAAGCTTCTCTAAAGCCAAGTTAGCTTTAAACACAGCAGTAAAGAAAATTATGGTCAAAAATTTTACTGTTGAATTTCAAAAACACCTTTCATAAGAACAATTTACAAACCATGTTGAGATAAAACAACAAAGCAAGTTATCAATATGACTCTTGGGGCTTTCCTGTCATGGGCCAGCAGATGGACTTTATTGATCTTTGATGGTCCCTTCCAACTCAGGAGATTCTATGATTCTATGATCTGATCATTGCTAGTTAATAAGTATTTGTCTGACTATATAATCAATTACTTTATGTGCAAATCAACACACTTCTGTGGAGAAAAATAAACTGCTACTCTTTTTTTGCAACAATTTGCACTTTATAAAACCTGAGCTTAAAGAAAGTGTTCTTATGGGATTTTAAATCAACAGAAATTACTAATATTACTCACTGAAAAAATTAAATGTCTGAAAACTGAGGAAAATATATCTTCCCTCCTGATATTGCTATTTCATTTTTAAAGGGGAGGACATTTTCTTGCAGTAAATGTCAGTATAAATTTTGAGTAAATATTTCCCCTTATTATTTGGACTTTTTAATTGAGCCTGATTTAGTTATAGGCTTTTTTTTCACTCAAACATGGAAGCAAGACATTGCTAGCTGAAATATTTTTTAAACCAATGGATTTTAAACAAATGCTGTAGATGCTTGATTTAGAACAATCTGAAAGCAGAAATATGTGTAATCTTTCCAGTCAAACAGGCTTAAACCTCACATATCTAAAAAGTTTCAAATGAATTGTTTACAAGAAGGAGGAATTTTTGGCTGAAATTACTTTAAGAAGAGAGCTGAATAATATTATTAGAACAATTTCTTTGCAAACACAATTTGCAAACAGAAAATGAGGCAAGACATTCAGCATGAATAATTCATTGCATTCTTTCGAAAATTCGGTTTCAAAATTAACTTATACATCAGCAATTTCTGCATTTTTGAGAGACTGAGTAGAACACATTCTTTCTGTCTGTGAAAGTTTACAAACAAACAACAAGGAATGTGCACATACACAAAGAGACCCCACCAAAATACAAGCCTTGAAAAGTTTACCAGCTTCAGCTACATTCTGTAAGAATTCACAGGCATTTTCTTGTCTAAATGTCAGCACTATACACACCTATTAGACAAACTGTCAACAACTGAAAAGAGTTTGCTCTGGCTGAATGTCATCTGCAAGTTGTTAGGAGTCTAATCTTGCCATCTGACAAATGTTAATGGTTTAGCAGCAGAGCCATTCAAAGAAGAAATGTTCCTTATGAACAGAGAAAACACAAATGAGACCTCACAGCAATAACTGTTAATATGACTCGCTCCTGCAACTGCAATTTAAATCAGTCTTTATAAATCCGTGTCTGATGCAGACATTTACATTTCCTTTATTTTGCACATCCACCTGTGTGAAGATTCCTCAATCATTCATATTCATGTGCACTGAAGAAATAAAGCTAAAAAAGCCCAACAGAACATGAAAAAGCCTGTGATAGCTCCTGAGCTGGAGAAATTAAATCAGTGGGTTTGCTATTCAACTCTTTTTCACATCTCAAGGCAAACAGAAATAAATGACAATTGCTGCCCACTGAAGGGTGAAGAAGGCAAAAGTACAGCTTTTGGAGTACAATTTCCATTAAATTCAATGTAAATCCCTTGTTATTTTTCTGAGGATATCTCAGTAGTTCTTTAACACCCTGATGCTTTGCTTTCTTTCTTCACAGAGCTTGCTTTTAAATGAAGGGCTGTTTCTTACATACCAAATGGATAAACTCAAACCTGAATGGATTATTATTATTGTTATTATTATTGCAAGAAGAATCTATTACCTGGGGAAGGGATGAAGATGGAGGAGAAGGTGATTAGAATCACAGAATTATGTTTCCATCAGAGAGGCTTTAAGCTGTATAAGGAGTGAATATTGAGTCATCTCAGTATAGCAATTATAGAAAACTGATAAATTGATATAAACCTTTAATGTTACAGCTGTGATGGTCAGAAAACACTAAGATCATAAAACTCTCTTTAATATGGCAAATGTATTTTTAAGAGGAGAAAGTCAGGAGAAACTTAGTCACACACAGTTTTATCCTTTAACTCTTTGTGATGAATCTATAAGGACATAGGTCACATTCACAATTAGTTTAATTGGAAGAGGGGGAAAAAGTCCTATTCATTTTCTGTGGGTTGCCAAGTTCAGAAATAATTATTTTAAACAGAACTTTGTTATAAATGTAATTCAATTTAAAAGATTCTGTACTCACAGAAGTTACAGCTTTTACAGCTTTAGAGATCCAATTATATGCTTAAAATATAATAACCTTTGCTATTAAAATTTCTTCCTGCAACTTATCTTTTCCCATTTTTCTACCTCTGCAACTGATCCTGACTTTCCTTGGCTTTATTGAAATTTTATAGCTTAATCCAAACTCTTTAGTTTTTTTGCTATTGGCCATCTATCTTCTATATTTTCTACTTTCACTTCTTTGGATGGAGAAGTTTTTTTCTTCTTTTTAAATATCACTGAAGAGAAAGAGAAAAGGGGTTGATTTACTCTCTGTGGAGTCGAAGAGACACTTCACTTGAACAACCAGTAACCTTTGCTCTAGAATCCCTTTTGGCAATTTTCATTTTTTCTTTCTATGGTATTAATCATGCTGTAGGCTCACACTGATCCCAACCAAAACTGAACTATTACTATTAGCTGAGCAGAGACTGGTATAAAGGTTTTCCATTCATTTATTATTGTTATCTTTATATTGATTGAATTCTTTTTAATTAACAGGATAGACAAAATTGGAGTTAAACACGTGGTTTACTTATTCTTATTTCTGTAAAAGTATGTAAAAGCATAAATTTTGTTGAATGAAGTAAATCAACCTTTCAGAACGACTGACTACACTGAAAAGTTCAATTTTGAACAGGAGTTCTAGATATTTGAAAGTAAAGAAGCACTAAATTATGTTTAATATTGGAGATTGTGTCCTAAGGAAGGAAAGGGAACTGGTATGCAAAGAGAGGCTACCCAGATGAATCGTCTATTTCTAAACTACAGTAAGAAGAAGTAGAGGCTGTAGAAGACAGTGCTTGACAGCAAGAAAACTGTGTGTGAAAAAAAAAACCTTTCCAACTAGGTCTGTCTGAGAACACTTTTTTTTTTTCATGGAAGGAAGGGGAAAAAAAAAGAAAGAAGAAAGGGAAGAAGTGAAGCTCATCCACACTGACATATGGCCTAAATAGAAGCTTCAAAATTAATGTCAGTTTTCATTAAGCAAGTAAGATATGACAGTAATTATTGTCCCACTAGGAAATACAAAAACAAAAATGTCCACAGATGAGTTGGAAATAATTTATACCTTGCTCCTGAGGGAATGAGGCAGGGGACAGGGAAAGCAGAGCAGATAACCACCATTCCAAAAGAGTGGTTTCTAAAATAGAAACCAGCTTGTGTTATGATATTGAAAACAGCTACGGATCTGCAAAACAGAAAACATGGCATTTATTCATAAAACCAGAGAAAGACGTGTAGACAACTCTAGATTTCTGATTGAACTCAGATCTATGCACGGTCTTGCAAGAGGTTTTGAAGGAGATAGCAATCAAGGGTATGGAGAAATACAGAAAATATTATAAAATACAACATCATTTTTATCAAAGGTCAGAGTTTATGATTTCAGACTAAGCTAGCATCTCTTTTTTTTCCTTAAGACAATTCACCTTTTAACTAAGAGAAATGCAGGGAGTGTCATCTAGTTAGATTTAAGCACATTTTTTCATTCAGTGCCTTGGAAGAATTTATCCTTTAAAGTGAGGAATGAGGAATTCAGAACCTATGGGATGGTGCCTCGTGTGTCCTTGGCAATGTCCTGGAAGTCGGGGGCTGCCAGGGAAGAGAGGCTGGAGCCACCACCTGACAGACACAGCCAGCTCCAGACAGCTCTGCCAGGAGCTGATGGCACCTGTGGGAAAGGATATTTGGGAAAGGGTAAAATCACTGCACAGCAGCTGTGAGAGAGAGAGAGAGAGAGGAGTGAGAAAAAAACATGAGAGAAACCACCCTGAGGACACGGAGGCGATTCAAGGAGAGAGGAGCAGAGATTGCCCTGCAGCCCCTGGTGAAGATCACAGGGAACAGACTGTCCCCCTGCAGCCCAGGGAGGTCCAGAGCACAGCAGATATCCACCTGCATCCCCTGAAGGATCCCGTGCTGCAGCAGATATGAGTGCCCTGAGGGAAGCTGAGCCTGTGGAAAGCCCTCACTGGAGCAGGTTTTCTGGCAGTAACTGTGGCTCGTGGAGGACCCACACTAGAGCAGGGGAAAAGTTGTAGGGGTAAAGGAGCAGCAGAGAGTAGCTGTTAAGGATTACATTCCCCTTCCCCCTGTGCCAGGGTGTTGTGAGGGTGTTTTAGTTTTTGTCCCTTTTTTCCTCACCATTTCTCTCTATTTTTAGTTGGCAATAAATTAAATTAGATACTCCAAATTAAGATATTTTCTCCCTGTGATGGTAGTTGGTCAGTGGATTCTCTGTCTGTACCAACCAGCAAGCTTTTCTATCCTATTTTTTCCCCCTTCCTGCTGAGGAGGTGGAAGGAGAGAGTGGCTGATGGGAGTCTGGTGTCCAGCCACAGTCAACCCACCATGGACAGTTAATAAACTGGCTAAGTGTGATGAGTAATGTTGAAAGGACAGTTACTACTGTAATGGAGTTATGGGGTATGTCAACTCAACACACTCGCCCCACCCACTACCCCCATTTTCACTGGCTCCCTTGCCGTGTGCACCTATGACATTGTAGGCGAAAAAGTCAGAAGACGAAGACTCTGCTGAAGAGATGGCTCAAATCTGATGGTCCTACACCCTGGAATAGTGGAATGGGAATGAGAGGTAGACACACAATTGTTTTTTTACAATTGCATTGTTAGGGACCAGTGACAAGACACGCACGTTTTGGTTCTGTGACTTTATGTGCTTTTTCTTGCTCCTCTCTCTACAGGTCTCTTTCCATCTCTGTGATTAATTTCCTTTCTTTTTATGCTACTGAGCAGAAAGATTCATGCCTGGGTAAAGCACTTTGTGGAAAGACCATCACTGAACTGAAAATCTGGGCTTCTGTCCCAGCTGTGGTAACAGCAGTTGCTATGGTGACACACAGGATGCAACTGGTGGTTCTGATTCTCCTTCACAATTTCCAGCTCCATAATAAAGGAGTTGTGTTCTGTGAATGTCTTCTGATGAGCTCTCTTCAGGGAAACTCTGTGAGGCCCTAAGCACTTCCATTTCTCTTAGCCATTTGCATAGATGGGTAACAGCAGTCCCCAGGCTCAATCTAAAAATCAAGGCATGAGGCACAGGCACTTGGTAATTCCTCTCAGATTATTGCTGTGAGTAGATTTGGCTGCAGTACAATCAAGCAAAAGGGGAAGTTCCAGAGTAAGTGTGAAGAGCTTCCAAACTAAGCTTCATTTTAATTCCCAGCTAACCCTGTGCTGTTTGCCTTACACTGAAGGTGAGCATTGGTGGCTTCTGCACTTCCCAGTCTGGCACTGCATATATGAAAAGGCATCTCAGCTTAAGAGTAACCAAGGTAACATGATGAGAGACCAGATGACTATGCAGGACTGTGCAGGACTTGCAGGATTGTAGACTGTACAATCCCATATTGGGACTTCAGCAAAGCAAACAGCAAATAGTTATTTCTGTCTTTTCCCATCAGTGCTCCCACCCACTTTGAGTTAGGCAGCAGACAAGGAGACTTGAGTACTGGTCTGCAAAACTCCATTGTTCAAATATGACTGCCTGGCACACTCCTGTGCAGAAAAGTAGTTCAATTCCTGTGCACACAGGGTACATGGTGGCCTGAGTTATTGTTGGATTAAAAAAAGAAGATAACAGACTTATTTTTTAGTACGTGTTTATCCTGCTTAGGAATCACACGAATGAAAACAAGTTATTAATGTTGCATTGCAGCAATGCTTCCAGCCTCATCTAAAACCTTTTAAATGACTGTTTATTACTTCTGTAAGCCAATCTTTCTCAGAGTGAGTCAATAAGTAGAGCAACATAGGTCATCAAGCATCTTCTCTAAATAGCCTTTACTTAAACACATAAGGAGACACATGCTCTCTCCTGCTGATTTTTGGCCCTTATACAACTTACTTTATCCTTTTGTTGTTGTCCTCCATGGATGAGCTTTCAAGCTCTCCTCAACAGGTTATAAAGCCTGTTGCAGGGTACAAAAACACTTCTTCATTTTTATGATGCACCACCAACAATTAAGATTTACTGTACAGTTGAAGAGATGATTCCTCTTCCAAGGCCACATGTTTGTTTTTTCTAGGGGCCATCTGCCACTGCCTGAATCTTGACCACGAACTGGAAAAACTGGTGAGAGCTTTATTCAAATCCCTGGGGATTTCTCTGTCTGGTTAATTTTGTTATTTTTGCCTCTCCAAGCATGATCCAGATTGTCCCTTACTTACATACTTTCTCCTACAGCTCTCCCAATTGCTTCCTGAGTCATTCTACTGATAAACACACTTACAAAATCCAACTTAATTTCAAACAAGAGTGAAACAATTCAGAGTGAAGGAAAAGGGAGAAAGTAATTTTTTGTTAAAGCATTTTTTTTCCTGGTTTATCTGCTTTTGTTCTTTAATTTATTCTGGTTACACAGTAAAACTACAAAAAACAAATCAAGTTTGAAATGCCATATTTTGATTTGAAAATTTATTTCAGTTTTATCAACATTGCTGGCTTTTGTTTTTTATTTTTCCTTGGTAAGTAGATATGACTCCTGCAAAGTGTTATGATTTCAGCAGAAGAGTTTCGTACTGACTGACATTCTGACAAAGCTTTTCTGACTACATCTTTATACTACACATATTCTTCCTACACCTGCTACTGAAATAAAATAGCTCTGGGTAGTATTGCTTAATTGTATTGCTATTATTTTCTTGTTCTTACTTCTTTTTCTAATTCCAAATCATAGTCTCATGTTAGTCTGAATGCTCCAGAAAAAGAACTTGAAAATGAAAAAAATACGTAATTGTTTTATCAACCAATTTTCCCTTCTCCTCTCAGGTATTTGTGCAGCCTCCAGATTGATGATACCACAGCACCCTTCTAGCTCAGCCATTAGAAAGGAAATTTAACTATAATCCCAGTAAAGTTCCAGCTGCCACTGAATAGAAATGTGGTCTGGTGTAAAGCATGCCTTGGAACAAATTGGATGTGACAAGCAGGGAGGATCAGTAGATTACAGTTCTAAAATTGCAAGATGAATGGTTACACTCTAACCTGTGCTTGTTACGGACTTTGCCAGCACAATAGAGGAGTCAAGTGTCATCATCTGCTCTCTTCACTGCCTTTGTCCAGCACAGGAATCATTAAAAATACAATTCCTGACAATGTCATGTCAAGCAAATCAGAATGTCATAATAGGAAACTACCTTGGCCTTTTCACTCCTCTGCAGTTAGATTGGCTGGTCATTATACTCCTTCCTAATATTTCAGTGAAGCTCTAAACAGGTAAAGAGCTGCAGTGCCAGCTAACCATGTTATTGAACAGGTCGATGTATAATGACACTTATCACCCTCTTCATTCATTTTTCTCTTGCACTGTAAGTGCCAGAACGGAAACTGTGAGAGATAGATATTTTCCCTTTTTGTCCTTAATTGGATCATAGGTAAAATTGTGTTTTAGCTTTCCTTTAGATTAAGAAAAATTGATCCTTTTACCAAGGAAACTGAACTAATGCAGCTAACCTAGGTATCGCTTTTCTGAGATTAGAAAATAAGCATTAGGTTTAGTCCATGTAGTTTTTGAAGCAATAGTGGTGAGTCACTCTATGTTATAGTGTCTTTTAAGTTGAAGGCTTTAGCGATGATCTCCACAAGTCCATATTTCTATCTTTATATAGCACATATAAATTTTACTTATAAACAAAATAGTGTCATTATAGTGCAATCTTTCCCGTGCTCTCCAAAAACAGAGGATTTTTCTTTAATCTATGCCACATCATATAGTGATTTAAGATACTCCTATTATCTAATCTAGTTTTCTATTATTTCATCACTTTCAAAGGTGTGGTAGGGACCCTGTAAAAGACAAAGAAAGCAAATAGGCCCTTAACCTCAATTTATGCTTTTACGTATTTTTACAAAATAAGAATAACTAAATTCACATGTTTAACTCCAATTTTGTCTATCCTGTTACTTAAAAAGAAGTCAATCAGTTCAAGGTATCTTGATCTGAGAGCATTTCTTAGGCTAAACTTTTGTGAGTTTCTTTTTGCTAGTTACTGCAATATATCCAAAATATCATCTAGGTGAGTATTTCGTATTTAGCAGCTGTCATTCCCGAGAGACTTGTGCTGTGGAGAGTGTTTATCTTACATTAACAGTTCCATTACTACCATTTTTTATCCAGAGCCCAGGAAGCTGAATGTCGTGAAGGATATGCCCCCTTTTGTGAATGCATTGAATTAATGTGGAAAAGTTGTATGGATTAGGATTAGGAAAAGTTTTCTGACTATCAGAGCAATGAGATTCCAGAATAGCTTTAAAAATAGAATAACAGAGATCCTAAACTACTTTAATATAAAGAAAATGAATGAATGGAAAACCTTTATACCAGTCTCTGCTCAGCTAATAGTAATAGTTCAGTTTTGGTTGGGATCAGTGTGAGCCTACAGCATGATTAATACCATAGAAAGAAAAAATGAAAATTGCCAAAAGGGATTCTAGAGCAAAGGTTACTCGTTGTTCAAGTGAAGTGTCTCTTCGACTCCATAGAGAGTAAATCAACCCCTTTCCTCTTTCTCTTCAGTGATATTTAGAAAGAAGAAAAAAACTTCTCCATCCAAAGAAGTGAAAGTAGAAAATATAGAAGATAGATGGCCAATAGCAGAATGTAGTTCACATGTAAAAGCAAGCAAGGAGTAATGAAAGACACAACATGTTGTCCTGATTGCAGACCCCAGGGCCGTGTGGGCATGGCTGGGTTGCTGTTCTGTACAACCCACGTCATCCCTGGGGGTCTTGTTTTCAAGGGGAAGAAAAAATGTGAACATACAGCAGAAGTGTGTCATTTTTAATAAAACTGGCAAATCTCAAATTTAATAAATTCCTATTTCAAATGTATCTTTTCAAGGTTGAGAGAAAAGAACTGTGAAGCACAGTTATTTATTTTTCTTATTCTTGCTACGTTACATAATAAAAATGGCTAAGGATGCCTAAATAACCACACCTCTCTCAAAAAGACAGGAATCTGCTCCCTCTTCTTTCAAAATAATTGCAAAATACTTTTTGATTGACACAGACACAGGAACAACTTGAGCTATGGCTAGTTGGAAAGTGAGAATTTAGTGTACTGTCTTATGATAGTCCAGGTCTAGTGGGTTAGTAAACTAAGCTTACCACATGAATTGGCACAGACTAATGTGTTTCCACAAAAAAAAAAAAAAAACCAAAAAAACCCAAACAAACAAAAAAAACCAAACTACAAGAAACTAGACTATGACATCACCATGAATTTGGTTTAAAATATTGTTCCCAGGCATAGTGCCAAATTTGAGGCAAGACCAGTCTTTTACCTTCTGCTAAATTGTTACATCTTAAGTGTGTAGCCTGGTGAGTCTCTTTTTTTTTTTGGCTCCCGATCTTTAGGCAAAGCAAGCAAAACAGAACTATCCCTTCGCTGAACACAGCAGAGTTTGGTCTGTTTTTATCACCTGTGATTTATGAAACAGTGGGTTACATTAAAAAACAGCAGGCTTTCCAAATGAAAACAAGTGTTCTGACAAAGGACTTTTAAAAATTAAAACCTTGACTCAAGCTCAGATTACCAACTCATAGTCATGATTTAGTCATGAACTTAAAATTTCATGACACTTAACAAGTTTCATATGACTGTCTAGAAAACATCCGTTTTCTTCTTCTCTTTTCCTTCTCCTTCCTCTTTCTTTCTTCTTTCTTCTCCCTTATTTCTTATTTCTTATTTATTTCTTATTTATTTCTTCTTCTCTGCATCTTACTCTTTGTGAAGGAGTGAAATACTTGATTCAGTTAATTATACTTAGCAGAGATACAGACACACAGTATCACAAACTTAAGCTAACTGGGACCTCAGGTGTCATTAACTGCAGCACGAGGGAAGCAAGATAAGTGCTAAGCAGAGGAGGTGCAAAGGCATATCTAGCTAAATTTTCTAGTGCAACCTTCACCAAGGCCCCTTTCCTAAAGCCCAATTTTGAGAGAGAGTAGAAAGCAATAAGCCTGAGATTCCTTGCAACCACTGCCATTACCGGGACTCATGGAACTTTATTTACTCCATGTAGGTTAATTTATTGCTTCTCCAATCTTATCTGATGCCACCAACCTTCCCCTCAAGTGGGAACAGGCAGGCTGTGAACCTGTTAATGCTCTCACAGGTCCCTGCAAGCTGCCTTTGCACTTTGGCAGCTCCATGTTTCCTTGCTGTAAGGCAGCCTTGTTTGGGCCTCCAATCCTGGCTGAGTGCAGAATGGCCAAGGTCTTTTGGACAGAAACACAACCTGAGCAACAGAGAGAGACCAAATTCCCTCTTCAGGACATTGCTGCTCATATTTCTGAGCTTCCAAGACAGGTAACAAACAGATAGCCTAAGGGTGTGGCAGGACATCCTCTCCTGGAAGACAATGCCCTATTCAAAAAGTTATTAGTGGAGGGCTGAGAGGCCAGGCCAGGAGATGCTGAAACCAGTCTGGCTTCAACCCCGAATTAACATCCTGAAGGTGAGGCCACCACTGGAGTCATCACTCACTTTTAACTACAAAGGTCCAGTCCACTTTCATAGGCTCAGGTTCTTCTAACATAACCCTTCTTGGGATTCCTCCCTTGGGTGGGGACAAGGGACCTCCCTTGGGTGGGGACAAGCCTCAAGGATACTCCTGGAAGCTGAGAGAAAGCGATCTCCCCATGAGCACTGGGGAGATTATCAATTAAAATAATTATTAATATAATTGTTTCAATAATTGCTTTAATGTAGTGCACTACCCTATCTTATATTATACTACTGGTAGTTTTAGGTTTTATATGGTGTAGTAAACAATTCTGATTAAGATCTTTTGTCTGGTCATATGTAGCAATGAATTATTCATTTTGTATAAATATTTTCATTGTGCCATCATTAAAACCTGTGGGACAAAGTAGTTCAATCACACCTCTATAATTTCTTAAATTTAAACCACTGACAAAATCTGAGGCTATGACTGGATCCAGCCTCACCCAGGCTCCTCTCTGAGAAGGAATTTAGAAAGCAAGGGGATCCTTCCTGCAGGAAGCCCTCAACAGCAGGGCTTTTTTGATAAACTTTGTCCAAAAGCCACCACTCCCACCCACAACAAAGGGATCACTGTGCTACGTAGGATTAGGCAGCTGATCAGGGTTTCAGAAAAGGCACTTAATTTTGTTTCCTGATGGGATATTTAAATATCTAAATCTTTTTTTTCCAAATCTGTTTCTTAATTAGTTTATGTTTTTCCCATTCTCTTTGCCCTTCTTCTCTCCTTCTTTTAAAGACTAGGAAAACTAACTCTGCTGTACTTGAACCCAGGTATGCCAATATGCAAAAAATGTCTATTAAGCTAGTAGACAGTAGCACAGCTCTTCCAATATAGCAGCTGTTGCTACTACTACTATTAATGCAAACCAGAAAAATAAATGGGTAAAAAAGCACCATATAAAGATAAAATTAAGTCCTTATTTGTGGGAGTATTTTTCTCTTCAACTGTACAATACTTATCTGCTAAAGAGATTATACTGATCCCCTTAAAATCATGTTTAAAAGTTCCTTGTCTGTCCTTTTGCTGTGACATTGTTTAAATTTGCTGTGACATTGTTTAAAACACTGTGACAGTGTTTTAAGGAGAAGATGTTTACTCTAATATGGATTAAAAAATATTTGTTTTAGAAAAATATTTTGTTTTAGAAATATTTGTTTTAGAAAAATTTTTTGCCAGGAAAAAAGTTCAAAATCTATTTTACGTAATACACTTTAATTAGTTGGCTGTTTCTTAAAAAAAGAGGTGTCTGCAATTTCTGCATGTGTTTCAGTTCAATTTATTATGCTGCAAAACCAAAGACTTCCTGTATAAAAATGAACAATATGATATAACCAGCACCTTAGGTAACACGAAGGACAAAACCAGCGAACGTCAAACATTTTAAATTGTACATTTCGTGGCATTGATTGCAGAAGGAACCACCTCGAGGCAGAAGATGATTACCAGGTTAGAGAGGCTTGACGGCTGTTTTAAGCTTTGACCTTCAGGAAGATGCACTGATGAAAGCTGGCATGGTTCTGAGATATGAGAACAATGAATTTTAATAGAAATTAAAGGATTGGAGTCGAAAGTAGCAGTTTGAGCAGCATGGTTAAACTCACTCACTTTTCCAAAAACATTTTAATGGTGAAGAAATATGCTTTCTGTATGGCCTTGATTTATCTGATTTCTGGAGTCATGTCCCTTTAATCTTCCAGCAATGGTCTGTATTTCAGCTGGAATTGCAGCAAAATGAGGAGGATGCCCTGGCCTCTAAAGGCAGCAAGCAAAAAGCAGAGTGTGGAGAAACCAGCAGGTAAAAACCATTATTACAATCTGGAAGAAAGATTGTCCCAGTCTCCATAATAAAAATCTGTATTTAGTTGCTTATAACAGCTTGTCCTTGCCAAATTGAAATGAATTGAACTGATGTGTTGAGCGGCAGCTCAATTTTTTATCTTTTCTTCTAGACAGATTGAGAAAAAACAATTTTATTTCTGTAAATAAGTACTATACTCATGTTAAAAATCATGGTGGCTCTTTTCTCAATCACCCCAATACTTTGAAGGATGGACACAGAGCTTGGCAGTGTGTTGGACTTAGTGGAAGGAATTGTGCTTTTAATCATCCTTAGGAAAAGGAATCTATACTTAGGCAAGTGGAAAAGTTACTTAAAAATACCTTTTCATCATATTCAGTACTGAAATTCTTCAATTTCTATCTTTCCACCTCTGCTTTCTTTTGATTTCTTACAGTCACTAGGGTTCTGTTCACAGCACAACTGGACAACTGAATATGGTTTAGTGCAAATCCAGATGAGAATTCCTTTTATAACTCTCTCAGAAGACCTGGTCTAGAAGATCTCTCTTCCTTTGCTAAGACAGAAGGGTTGAGTTTGGAAAAGTGTCTGGCAAGCCTGAAGCAGAAAGAGAAGTAGACCAATCATGACAATTAATTGGCTGACAGTGGAAGAAAGGTAGAATAAAAAGCCAGCAGTAGGAAGTCTGTTTGGGTGAACAAGCAGTATAAGAAAAAAGAGCAGGTGCAGATAAAGGATACAAGGATACAAGAATGAAAACAGGAAGAAAGAGAACCTATAGAGTGAGAGAGAACTGCACCTTTTGCAGCAGATAAAACAGACACAGCTGCAGTGAAGGTTTGTCCTGAACAGTAGAAACTGGGAGAGAAGACAAGGGCAACATGACTCAGAGAAGAAAAATGTTTGAGAAGGAAGATGATTGGAACAGGGGAAGACAAAACAACAGTAGTGTGTGTTTAGGACAGCACATTAGATCAGATACATGAATTGAAGTGGATTTTTTTTAATTTTGTTATAATTCTATCATCATCAAATACAAAAAAAAAAGCATTGACAGACTGACGACGGCTGTTCTATCAGCTCCAAAGCTGCACTCCAGTGGGATAGATCCAGTGATATGGAAAACCAGCAGAGGTGGTTATCAGTGCCAGTGGAAAAAACATGCACTTAACCACGACATAGTTGACCTTACATTTAATGCTGTTTGGCTGGTATAATATTGAGCTTGAAAGGAAAGAACCCAAAGAAATTTAAAACATTATAGGGTTATAAAATAGGGCAAACATTGATGAGGTGGCATGCTCAATACCTGTTAATTGCAGGAACGTTCTGTGCAGTCACTAGGTGAAGTGACTGCACAGAACGGAAAAAAAAAGAGCAGGAAATTAAATACTATGTGATATCATATATGTTGTAGAGTTAGATTAAGCTCCTTAAAACTACATTTAATTCTGGCTCTTACTAAGTTTTAATAGTTTCCCATCTAAATGAAGCCACTTTAAGGTAAGTTTCTGAGCTAAATATTTTTTAAAGTAGCTTTTTCTTTGTGTTCTTGATTCTTCAGGTCCCAATCTCCAGCTGCTACTATGAAGCATCATCGAGACAGTCATATTTTTCAGGGGCTCAGAGCACTCTCAGCTCCAAGCAAAGTCAATGACAGATGCAGTTGCTTTGTTCTGCTGCAAATATATCCTATTAGTGCCTATGTTTTTTTATGCTTTATTAGTGCTTTATCCTGTGCCAAATGCTAAAACCCCTCAACCCCTGCTGAGGGCAGTGGAATTTAGGAGCACTTAACATCTGCTGGATGCAAAGAAGGCTCTGATTATGGCAGGCCAAAAAATAAAATTTTGAAAGTGACAAATTTTGACTGAAAACAGTTTTCTTGAGAGGAAAGAAAATCTTCTCTTTTTTTCCATTAGTTTAAATAATCATGTCATACCAGCTCTGTTTCTGACACACAGAGGTGTCGGGAAAAGTTGGAAGAATCAGATATTCTAGACAGTTCTCAGCTTGCTGATACCAGGCAGCTGTACCCTCTTGACAGATCCAGCATAGACTTTGCCCCTATCTACTTTTCAGCTGGATCCTGCATATTGATGTCCCCTTGTCATATTAAAAATAGGAACAGAAAAAGTGATTATGAGTAGTATATGATACAGTATTAGTCATAACTATCTTTCAGAGCTTTAGGATATCTACAGGGTGCAAAGGATAATCCTGAACAACAGGTAGCTTAGAAAAAAAACAGAGAATAAAATCCTCGTGTTTCATTTTGTGCCTTTGATCACTTGACCCCAGTTTATAGCCAGGCTGCAAAGATGCTCAGATTAAAGAGTAGTGAAGGCCACCAATGCATAGATAAGCAGACAGACAGAGAGAGAGAGGCTTTTACCAGTTTAAAAGGCTGCAATGCTTTTTTCACAAACTTTAATACATTCATATCTCTAACACGTATGTGGGGGATTCATTCACTTGTTCTCATTACCACTGTTGTCATGAAGAGAACTGTCATTTAAATTTTCACTTTTATTTCCCTAATACAAGACATCACAACTGTAAGCAATAGTGTTTGGGACAATTACTGAGGAAGTTACAAATTTTTTATTTTTTTGTATTATTATTATTATTTTAACAATACTCATATGCACAGAAATCGCAGACCACAGGATTGATATCCATTGTAGTCATGCCAGGGTGAAAATTAAAGCATAGATCACCCTCTGGAGGCTCCTGTGACTAAAAGAAAAACCTTAGCCCCTTATTCTTCCTTTGATGACAGAAACCCATAGGGCAAATTGACAGACTGCAGTACGTGAAATAATACATTCATCAATTCATCCAAGAAGGGACTGAAACAAGTAAAATATTACTGGTTCTTCAATTAGAATGATGGGGTGGCAATAAGTCATTTTTTGCATGGGCTGTCAATTTCCATGCATATTTGCAAGGCAGGGTGATATGGTTTGAAACTGGCTCCCTGCCAAGTCTCCAAACCTTACCACAAGACGTGTCCCCCCCAAACCTCAGGGAGAAGAGGGAGAAAACCAACCAAGAAAAACCAAAATGAGACAGAGACAGCTAAAGCAATATATATATATACATATATATATATTTACACTTATGTTACAGGTATATACAATTGAAATATATATACAATTTCACAAGGGAAAGGGAAGGGGGAAGGGAAAAGGAACAAAACCAAAATAAAATATATACACATGTATCCCGATTAGTGACCCAATATCTAACAAGTAAAAAGTTAGCAAAGACATATCTCACTACTCTCCTTGGGACAACCGAGAGTTGCTCCGGAACGATCGCCGGCAACCTCTGTCTCCCAAGGTCGGCAAGGCCCAACCAGGCCTCGCTCCCCAGCCCGGCAGACTCAACAGCAGGGAACCTGCACCTCCAAAGTCGCTGGAAGGAAAGAGAGCGAAGGCCTCTCCTCCTCTCTTCTTATAGTCCAGCTTACGTAAAAATCGTAGGGAATACTGGGTAAATCTGGGCCCTTCCTTGGTTACAAACTGGTCACCAAGGAAGGCCTAGCCCAAACTACCACACAGGTATATGATGTATATAAATGAGATATATATATGATGGGTTTCTTCTCTCTGCCTAGACCAAGCAAGTGATTATTTTTGTCCATCATTGGCTTAGGTTATTGGATAGGGGCATGTCAATACTTTCATCTGTTAATGTTTACGCACAATTTTTAGATCAGAAGAAATACTATGTTTAGTACTTGCAAAAAGTCCCATCAAAAGCTGCATAAAAATAAGATCAAGGAACCTCTGCTGGTGTGAATGGGAGGGGAAAAAAAAAATAAGACACCTTATATCCTAACAGTGTACTTAACAAAGTAAAATGCAAATAAATAGGCAGATGGGAAGCCACACACTCACATTGCTTCAAAGCTTATCAACAGCTGATTTCTTTGATAACAGACTTTCTTCTTTCCACACCACACCCCCAAAGGAAAAAACTGATTTTTGTTTAAGAACCTGAAACCGTGCACAGCAAAACTTTCTGTGTCCACAGTGTGGTTTCAGTCACACAGAATTTGATCAACCATTGAAATTCTGTAGGACTTTAAAATTTTGCTAATATTAATGCTTGTCTAAGTATGTGACAGTTCAAGTAGAAACCAAGGCTAAGCTGCACTAGATCATCATAAAATCAGAGAATCATAAAATGGTTTGGGTTGGAAGGGACCTTAAAAAACATTTAATTTCAACCCCACTGCCACGAGCAGGAACTGTCTATATTTTATTCCAGTTTTCTCTAAACTGACATTTAAGCTTCTCTTTCATCCTGTGTAATACAAAGGATTGATATGACTGTTAGGAATAATAGCTTTTTTCTGATTAGTTCCAAAACTAAGCCAAAGCTTTTCTGACAACTGTCCTAATTTCAAGTAAGAATATAGATAAAAACATGCAACTTTCACTACATTTCCTCTTACTTACCATTCTATTTGCGAGCACTAGACTAGTCAGTCATCATGACAGGCTATTTAAATAATCTCAAAATTCCAAACATATCTCAATACTTCAGCGTGTTATTATTTCAAGAGTATGTAAATCTGAGTGGAATCAGAAAAAAAACAAAACAGAAGTAAATCAGTAGAATTTCCTCTGCTAGATAAAACGCACCCATTTTTCTTCCCCCCCCTTCATTTCTTTTTATCTCCCTTGGATTTCTTGTTGCTCTAATTGTTGTTGTTCTGTACCTTTTGTGAAAATACCTGGAAAATATAGTTTCATATACGGGCCGTTCACTTAGGAGTTGGACTTGAGGATCCTTATGGGTCCCTTCCAACTTATAATATTCTGTGAAAAAGCATTACTTGAGGCCCAAAATACATGCCAGTGTTTTGGCACCCAAGATCCATACACCATTTCAGGACTACAGATCATATCAGATCCTGACTACAATGAAATCATGAAAGGAAACATGCAGAAAGACAGTTTTATACTAAATAGTCAATCACGCTATGGAAGTGAAACTGGAGACACCAACCTTATGGGTGTAAAGAGAGATAGAGCTGTATTTTTTCCAAAATTAAAATAAATAAATAAATAAATAAATAAATAAATAAATAAATAAATAAATAAATAAATTTAAAAAGCCAAAACAGGAAAAGCAGTTCTGCTGGTCTACCACGCTCTTGCTACCCTCCCTCCTCCTCTAACATTCTTTTAAAAATAGATAAAAGTCACATCAAGGTTTTGGATCCAAGCATGGTGCTGTTTTACTGCTATTTTAATAGTGGAACTCTTTCTCAAAGATTCACATTTGGTCCATATTTCAGCACCTAAGTACATAAATGTAATTTATTCCTTGAAGACTCCTAACCATTTTTGTTTACTAGTATGGATGCTCGCTCATGGAGCCTTTCTCCATCCTTTGCCAAGCTCTCTTTGAAAGCCAAAACCTAAAAGAGCAAATTCAGCTAAGTGAAAAATACCCTTGCTTTACAAACAGAAGCTGCTTTTCTTTTTTTCCACATACACTTAAAGATCAATTGCTGTTGCACTTTGCAGTATTTAGATGAAAGGTTGCTGGAATAGCCATATGCACTTTGATTTATTTGATCTTTAATTGATCCTTATCCCACAGGATCACACCAAAACTCTGAGACCAGAAGTCTCAAGCAACCCTGATCAAAAACAAAAATCAGAGTCATCCAAAACTACCAAATTACAAATGCAAAACTATTAAAACTACAAATAATAATTGAAATATCTATATCAAAATTAGAGTTACAGGCTCTGGTCACGTTCAGGAAAAAATAATGGATTCTATAACATTTAAACATCATGAGAATGCTCATTAGCTCTTCATGTATATGAAAAATAATAGAATATCTCTGTCCAATATATTCCCATCTGTTGGGGAATACTTGGGGAGGGAAATTTTTATGATAAGTGACCCTCTTCCTGTAGCATTGCAATCACCTTTGGTACAAAATATTATTTGGTACAAAAAAAATTATAAAAATTTCCTGTGTCATTCCAAACTAAACAGGAAGCAATAGCTGGATTAGCATGAAATCAAATTTTGGAGACAGAAAAAGGAGATTGCCCCCTTTTCCACCCAACCACTGAATCTCAGAGACTGGTTTCTTGTACAACTCTGCCTTATACTGAATTCAGCCTCTACCTGGCTCTATTTCAAGCATTCTATTTCTGCAGCAACAGCAACTGAGGCTGGTGCTGCCTTCTTGACTTTGTGTTACATAAGAACACTCAAACAGAGGTAAACTACATTTTCAACTTTAAAATCCCTCTCAACCTATTCAGTTTTCCAAAGGTGTAACAGAAAAAAGAACTCTTCATGGACAAGGAACAGGGAACAAAAGCTTGGGCATAGCATTATTCCTCTTCCTGGTAGAGAGAGAATTTTTCTCTATCAACAGGCCTGCGTAAGTCCTAATAAAGAGACAGTTATCAATAGTCAAGAATTTTTGAAAATACTCTCTTTGAAGTGGAGATAACCAACATCACTTTTTGTTCAGAGGTTTATAAAAGGTCCTCGTGGAAAAGTGCAGTAACAACAGTATAAGAAACTCAATAGAAAACCACATTTTCTGCTATTCAATTCAAAGTTTTGAAAACATTATAATGACCTTGCAAAAACCATAATCTGTTTTACTGCTGCTCTTAAAGCTAACAAGAGGGAGAGGATGAAATTACTGTGTATGCATTTGCAGTTTTATGCTCCAGAAACTACTCTGAAGAAAACATTTAGAGACATATAGAGACCAGTGGAAGAGGATAATGACAGCAGTAAGTCTTCTTGAATATTATTGTTGGTAGAAATACATCCAAGGATATCTTCTAATTAAGTAATTGTTATTAGAATCTGAGCCAGGCACTGGCACTAATTCTGACTACTTAGTAGCCATAAAATAGTCCAAGAGACAGCAGATCAGCAATTAAAAAAATATGGGACAGAATAATTTACCCCTGCTTTTCCAACAGAAATGACAGAAGCCACCAACATCGAAACTCCTTTTCTCATAAAAAAAACGAATTCAAAGAAGATCATGTTAGGAAAAAAATCTTAAGTATTATAAATTAAATGGCAATGGGTTACTAAAAACCCCATTTTGATGTTATGGACTCGAGTAACCCCAATAAAACAATTAGGGTTACTTAAAAGTAAGTCCTGTCCAAATACATTATTATTATTCCTCTGCCAGAGAAAATATTTTCCTTCATCACCTGTGATACATATTTAAGCTTCATATATTTGTAATGAGGTGTAAAAACTTAGTGATCTGCTGTTCCTCTCTTTCGCAGCTCTATAGAAAGAAGATAATGAGTCTGGACACAAAAAAATTCCAGTACAATTTGGACAGCAGACCCCATCAGAATATGTTGAACTCTAAAAACCTGACCCAGCAAAGCATTTCTGAACCTACTGTATATTAAGCAGACAAGTAATCTGATGTATTCTGCTGGACCTATTAACACTTGAACAAAAAACTTGTAATTTTTATTTAAATTTTTTTTTTTAAATAAGGTATGCCACATTTCTACATTAGGCAAGAGCTGATGCAAAGCACCTCTGCTAAGACCCTGGAGGCTATGGAACCTGAGCCTGAAAAGGCAAGTTTAAATGCAGACATACCAAGAGATATTTTAATTATATAATAAATGCAGAAAATATAATGCTAAATTTGGGGATTTTTTTTCTGTTTTATTAGAAAGAATGATAATACATTTTTTTTGAAGCTAGGAACTTTTTTTGTTCCATACAAGCTTCCTATGGTCAAAATTGGCTTATGCAAAAGAAGTTATAAAGTTTGCATGAAAGCCTGAACTTTTCCAGCCTTCTTATGCTTGCTTGAGTGACAGAATGATATTATTCTGAAGGTTGCACAGTGACTCTTTGATCTTAAAGCTTGTAAAGGCCGTCTCACATCTGCATGTTCTAATATTCCCTGATAATCTGACTTGAACTTCAAGGCTTATAAGACCTTGGATCAGTGATTTGCAATTCAAGTGCCTCAGAAAGAAAAAAAAAAAAGGCAGCTTAGTCTTATTAAGTGTTGTTGTGAAGCTATTACAGGCAAGGGGTTTTTTTTTAAGCAGCTTTGAAAGTTCTGTCCAGAAACTTTGCCCATATAAATACATACAGAATGTCACCAATATCACTGTGAGCTCCCTTGGGTCTCCTTTTCCCTCTGCTAACCCTAAGAAATCCACTCAAAATTTTAAGTAGGAGTTAATCACAATAATAAAACACTCAAGCAGGTAATCTAAGAAAATAAGATGGAAGAATTTACATTTTTAGCTTCATCTGGTAGATCTGCTCCTTTATTTGTACTGCAATACAAATTGTGAACCTTCAGGCAAGGATTGTCATTATGCAGTACTCTGTGCAGAGAAATAAAAGAGAAAACAGTGCTAAGATTTAAACAGAAAAGATGAGATACTAACACCAAACTCTGAACATGATGCAAATTGTAAAGAGAGAGCCTGAAATGATTGTGCAAATTCCTCTGGCCCAGAAGCCCAGCCTGACTGACAAGGGGCACTTCAAGGCTTGATGGGTCCAACCTGGCATCAGAAATGTCCTCAGCGGAAGGGACTGCACTGAGGAGATGAGACTGTGCCAGCTCACAGAAGCACTACATTACTCTGAAGAAAATGGAAAAGGTTGCCTACAATTTGTGCCCTTTACAAATCAAATTATGCCAAAGTTCACTCAGGATGAAGCGCTGCTCTATTTCTCTTCTGCTTTCCCATCTCTCTCTTTTCCGTTTCTCTCACATTTACATTGTTTCTCAATGGCTACACGAAATACTGACGCCACTTTATCAGTTTGCACTGTTCCACCTTTATTTTAGAACACAGAGTTTGCATCAGCGATTTTCTTAATTACTGTCACAGGTGTGAGATTAATTCTTATTTCTTGCCATTCAAGTTTGTGTTGGCTAAAGAGCAACTACATATATATCTAAAATTGTACTTGAAAGCACACTATGGAATACGGAAAACAGTAATAGATATTCATAAGGGAAATGACAAATTATTGCTATTTGGAGATTCACAAAACCTTCAACGACTTTGTTTTCATTTTCTTTAATTTCACAGTAACATTGTGCTGAATGTATATAACATTCCTCCGAAGGATATTGTTAAGCAAACAAAAATAATTTGTTAGTTTTTGTGGAGAGAACTAAAAATAAAAAAAAAATTTAAAAAAAGGAAAAAGAACAAACTATGACCCTCAGAATCATAGAATCGTGTGGAACAGATGTCATTAACAACTTAAGGCACTTCTTAGACATCAAACAGCACACAAGTGTTACAGCCTTCCTTGTTACCCAGGCTGAGAGGATAAATGTTAGGAGTGGATGAGATATAGTAACAATTTAGTAACAAAATCCTTCCTGTATTTCAGTAACAGAAAATTCATCAGAAACTAAAGCCTCACAAATAGCGTGATGTAACAAAAAACAGTGCAAAGGATGTTAAGGGGTTGGAATGGACCTTTAAGAATTGTCTATTCCCAGCTCCCTCTGCCATGGTTGTTGACCACAACTATTTATCTGTGGCCATGCAGACAGTTTTTTACCCACCAAATGGTCCATCCATCAAATCTATGCCTCTGCAATTTGGAGACAAGGATGTCGTGTGGGACAGTGACAAACATGTCCACATCTAGTTTATCTCATATACATAAAATGTGATTTTTTAACTTATGATATTTTCCCAACTCCCATAATATAATGTATGTTTATCGTTATAGATAATTTCTGTTTGTTAGGTTAGCAAAATTATTACAGCTCTGAATATCCCACAGTGTTGACATTTTTTAACTTGAAGTAACACTATCACTATATTTTAACTAAAACTGAGAAGATAAGAGCCAGATCCATGACAGATCTTGGACCCATAGAAATTCAGAAACTTTAATTCACCTGTAAATCTGCACTTCCATGCAGCCCCAGCTCTCTAAAGAACAGATAAACTCTAGTGCCTTAGTGTTTTCCATGCGTTTAAAGTTGTGTCTGTGACAAGCATCTAGTCCATCTCAACAGGTCTTAGTGTTCAGCTCCCATAACCAGAAACTAGAAACTAGGCTTTGGACCAGTGACTGCAAACAATAGACTCCCCAAAGCTTGACAAGGTGCTGGTCATTAGTCAAGACACGTCATTTTTGAGATCACTACAATTAATTTCAGACACTTCGTTTTGTGAAGGTCACATGCACAGAATCTCACACACAGCTAACAACTCAGCAGCTAGGACTGCTTCAGTCTCCCTCTTTTTTTCCAATACAATACTTAAAGAACTGTAAAAAGAAAGAACAATCAATCTATTCTGAATTAAGACCAAACCTCTTTGCACATGACAATAACTGATTATCTGTATATAACTAAATACTTCCAAAACAGTCAAAAAAGAAATGAGATGTAGGTTTGACTGGCATTCTAGTCTTATTTTGTGAAAAGCATTGTATTTCAGCCTTCATTTTGAGTTTATACTTCACTACATCCTTCAGAACAAATTGCAACCAGCATATTGGATTGTACATTTGTTGTTAAGTGTGTGGCCTTTAATAAAGGAAAAGTGAACTTTGAATATCTCCTGTTTAAGTGAAAGCCTTAAAGGGTGCCTGTGTTTCCAAACCCTGTTCAGTCTCAACTGGTGGAACATCAGTAGGTGAGTCACAAGCGGGAGAAAAGAAGACAAAAATCTTTTCTCAGGCAAAGCCTCGACCTAAGACTCAGAGACACAAGCTTTGTTAATAGGAGACAGATTACACAGCACTGACTGTTTTCACACTGGGACAGAAAGGAAATTGTGGATGTGGCTGCATCTCCCTGCAAAACATTTGTTTACAAAGAGAAGTTTTTGTATTCTTCACATTGTCTGTCACATGTTTGCAAAAGCAGCTGTGTGACAGACTGCTAATAAGAGCAGAGCTCTGCAAAAAGCAGGCATAATATATTGGGCATGATTAGGAAGATACAGTATTAATCCTGAACACCTAGCATGGCTTTTCATATGCCCAAGAAGGAATGCCAAGGAATACCATACACTCCCAGATGTTCCCAAATTAGGATCCATTCTGACAGTGGGATAATCACCTACAAAATGTAGATGAACAGGACAGTGTCTCTGTAGGGTTACTATGGGTTGCATTTTTATTAATTATTTCAACACAATAGTATGATGCACTGACTTGTGTCCACTGCTTCCCAAATATTTCTCTCTCTCTCTCTATCCCAGTACTTTTAAATGATATAGCATATCACTGGCATATTATCGTTGGTGCCATAGGGTGGGTAATTTTCCTATCATCAGTTTTACACTAATAGTCTGTAAATCCTCCATATGAAATTCCTGCAGGCATAGTTTTCTATACTGGATGCGTTTAGTCAAAGGTGCTTTTTGCTGGAGAATAGAATGTAGATTCTCACAGTGAGAGGGCTTTAACTGCCATCACCTGCCTTGCTGTTCATGGGAGGGTGTGTTCTTCCCACACAGGCTTGAAATCAGCTATATTCATGTTACAGTTGTAGAAAGCATATGGTGTATTGACTAGTATATGAGAAATCTAAAAATGGGCCTAAATCTGCTCTTCTGTGAGTAAACTCTCGTGAGATTTCACAGAGAAACATGAATATTTGTGGATTCTTGACTGGGTTTGAAAATGCATCTGTGCTTAAACTCCATCCAAAATATCCATGCCACTAAAATACTAAATACGCAGGTATTTAATAAAGTTACCTCAGAGCTGTGGCTTTGTGCTGGAGAATCATCTCTTTGAGTGAGGACTAGAGCTTATTTCCCAAAGAACAGTAATATCATGGCTTTCTAAAACACAAACTTCCATTGCTGAACTATTTATCAGATCTCAAAAATACTAAAAGTCAAAAGCTGCCAAACCACTCATCCATATCCAGAGATTCCTACACTGAATTGGCTCCAGCACATATGGCTGTATGTGAATACCAATTTAAATGTAGTGGCAGTGATTTAAGTTTTCTTATACAGAATGTTATTAGTTATTTAAACATATCTCAGGACCCAGGACTAGTACTGAAATTGTTTCAGTTGTATTGATTGTCCTTACAACACTGAGTACTTCTCATCTTTCCAACTCCTCTGTTCTGTAACTGGCCACTCATCATGAGAAATGATGCACTTCAATTTAATTAGCTTGAAAAACATCCACCTTAATCTGCTGATATTTTTTCATGCAGAATGCAGTCTCAGGGATATGTTACAAATATATTCTTTTTATTGTTTGGGGTTTTTTTTATTATTTGTTTTGTTTCTTTGTTGGTTTTTTGCATCACAAGGCTGGCACAGAGTCACAGCTGCTAACAGTTTTTATTCACTGCAAAAGGATTGTGTTTAATTACTTAATGTCCTCCTGATTTAAGGAATCCACAACAAGTATTTAACTAAAATTCTGCTATAATTATTTGAATGCTCACAAATCAATTAAAAACTTCTCACCTGTTGTTAGTTCAGCAACTTCAAAGGAGCATTCTGAGAAAAGGCAAAAATTACATAGAACAGAAAATCCCATCCTCACTTCAAAATCCATGCTGGAAACACGGTAGCCTGCTCTAGACATCGCACTGTGCTTCTGTGTAGCACAGTAGACATATTTCTGGTGCTCTGAATTGACAGGTTCTCCTTTATGAAACCAGTAATCACAGCAAATTCACGTGGCATTCAGGCAGGTGTTCTCTGCTTTTCCATGATTCTGCCATGATAATTATTCCCACTGAAGAACTGAGAGGACTCCAGCAATGTCAGCTTATTTAAGTACCACAAATTAACATTTCAAGCTCTCTGCTTTTCGGTGTGCATCTGAATGCAGGTGGCTTTCAGCAAACATCTGACACACCAAGCTCAAAAGGAGCAATTTGGAACAATTCTGCAGCAAAAGGGCTCTTACTTCTCTGTACATAGAGTTGGTCTGCTTTACTGTCTGACCCTACACCATGCAATCTTTCCAACCTCAGACAGTGAACCAGCCGTGTCACTAAAAAAAAAAAAAAAACCAAAAAAAAACCAAAAACCACAAAAAAAACCCACAAAAAACAAAAACAAAAACAACAAAAAAACCAGACAAACAAAAAAAATCACACCAAACAAACAAAGAAAAATAAATTAGACAAAATCTGAATCTTACATTAGAAAGACTTTTACACAACTCTGCAGAAATTTTTTTTCCATTATTCAGGCTTTCAACACCTGTGTCAGTAAGGGAAGCATTCATACATAACCATTTCCACATTTGTTGCAATTCCATCTTTTCTCGGGAGCTGCCTGGGAAAGAGTGCATTAGGACTTACCAAGTCTGCTTATTTGCCAAATAATTTTCTTTTGAGTTTAGTGGCATTGACATTTACAAAAGATTTAGCCGGGGATTTTTAGCTTCGTTTTGAAGAGAAACAAACTGAAAATACAAAATTTAAAGTGACTGTTTCCACAAATGTTGATTAATCACCACTGTTGAGAAAGGTCCAGAATAAGGGGAAATACTGAGAGACATTTTTAATAAAAGCAAGTCAGTTGATTGTAATCATAGGCTTGATCTTACATTTGAGCTCCTATGGGATCACTAAAAGGAGAGGACATTTGCTTTTCTCAAGAACAGTAAAAACAGTTGTACAAAACAATAACCTATGTAACAAAACTGTGTACCTCCTAACATGGGAATTGTGTCACATTTGGTATAAAGTTATTATGATAGGCACTAGGTAAGGAACTGCATTTACAGTTATAAACTCCTATAACCATCCTCAACCTGATCCCAGCCTAACTTTTTACTCAAGTCTCATCCATATCTAAAACTGTTCAGATACCCAGGAAGAACTGCAGTCTCAAGAATTTCTTCCTATTGATCCTTATTTGTAGAAAATTCATTGTACAGATTGAGTGTCTTCATTTCTCCTAAAAGAGAGAGGAATAATTAGGCTATCATTCTTGCTTAGGTTCCTTCAGTTAGAACTGGAATCCTTTGAATGGAAGCTGAACACAGTTGCTTGAACATCATGTACTAAAACAGCAGCACAACAAATTGGTTTTCCCCACCACATTTATTTTGTGTTTGATGTGAATGGAAAATGAATATCTCCTGTCAAACAGAGAGGACCCCTTTAGCTCCTCAATCCACCATTTCTACTTAAAGAAATGTGAAGGAGCTATGTACAAACTAGGAACTTACTTTATGCACAGCACAGGTTATATAGTGTGTGGTTAAGTAATTTGTTACGGCTCGACAGGAAAGAGTGAGTTGCTTTGGCTCTCAGGACAGTATGTTGGTCTAGAACTGTTCTCCAATGTTCAGATACTGGTCTTAAGTCAAACACTTAGAGGTGATAAGCAGAGAAAAAAAATTCAAAGTGGGCTATCCCACTGGTTAGAGATAATAGTGTGTCTGAGGGAAGAAATAACAGCAAAAGCATTTTACAGTTAACAGAACGAGAAACAGTTTTGGGAATGCACCCCGCGTAGGTGATACTACTAAAAGTAAAAAGAGCCAGGAATAGGGTCAAGATGCCTGGTATTCTAACTTTTGGGGGGCTTAAGGAAACACACCTTTCCTATTTGAATAAATGATAACATGAAAAATACTAAGAAAATTTTGTCGTGCCAACAGAGGAGCCTCATGTAACCCTAACAATCTTCTTGGTATGCTGAACATGGACTACGATATCACAGATTTTTAAACTTAATGATCTACATCTTTAAGGTGTTTAGCTTTTTCCCTCTATATTCTGTTTCTCTGGTTTTCTAACAGGGCACATTTATTTCAGACCAGTTGTCTTCTGCTAATGTTCCCTTTTCACCACAAAATCTCAACTTCCTCTTTCGTGCTTATCTTTGGACATATTTATGTGTATCTGTCATATCCCTCTCAACCTTTAATTTATAATACTATACAAACTGAACTCTCTAAATGTCCTGTCATGAACAAGCTCTCCATGCCCCTTATCTTTCTTGTAATCCTTCTCAGGTAGTGTTCAAGGCTGAAATCCATCCTTCCTGAATGTGACCTGAACTGTATTTAACGCTCCAGATTTGAAGTCTCACCAATGCCCTATTCAAAAAACGCTGACATTATTTCATCTCTTCCAGAAATAGCTTTCCTGACTCATTCCAAGGGTGCATTAAAGGCTTTACAGCCTCAGCACAGTGGCAGAGATGAGTCTGAACCAGCTAGTCACTCAGGCTGTTCTCCATAGAGATAAATTCTGACTCGTCAGGTTACAGCTGAAATGATTGTGATTAGATTGTCATCACATAATTTTGCACTGTTGCATTTTATGCCCTATCTGCTTACAGCATTTTTCCTTATCATCTAGTTTCTAGAGCTAAATAACTCTCTGCTACTAGTTATGACCATTTGCAAGGTCTAATTCAGTTGACCTGTAATAGCTTCTTATATTAGGGCCTATCCATAAGTTTCAGGCCTCCAAAAAATGCTTTTTTGATGGATAATATCTCTATGTGTGTACACTGTGGTGGTTTGAGTTTGGTTTTCTTTTTCTGTTTCAGCATTTTATATGCTTCTTGAGAAGGCTGTTTTCTCATATTTTGGCAAGTCCTTTCCTGCTGGCTTTTTGCTCCTTTTTTAGGGAATACAGATTCCTGAGAGTTTCAGAAGTTAATTGGACAGAAATTCCAGTGTCTGCTCTCCAGTTCCCAAACTCCTAGTCTTGAGCACTTCTTCTAGCTAGTTCCTTTCCCTGAGTTATCAGTTATAATGACAGTCTTTCACTGATTCTTACCATTTCATTTAAATTGAATCCATCTGTGACTTTAGCTAGAATCTATTACCCAAAATTCATTCTTCCCTAATACCCTAATTTCATACTGAACACTGAACCTGGTGTAATAACACTTTTTACTTGTTCAGGAAATGCTTGGTGAAGAAAGTTGCTAACAATTTCATCCAGAAATTTCAAACACCATCAATGTGAAAATAATGGGTTCTTTCAAATGTCCTTCCGGGGAGAAAAAAAAATAACATTAATGTAACAATAAAGTTTTTCTCCTGGTGACAGTGCATATCATCAAGATCCCACTCAGAGATCTACATCTGTGTACAAATATTTCCATTATTTCTGATTTCCTCAGCTATTTAACTTGTGCACTTTGCTGTTCATGGCAGCACAAATACACATATTTTACTTCTTCAAGGAAGTCCTGTTGATGGCGAGTGCTTTTTCAGTACATTCTTCTTGTGACAAATATTGAAACAAATCAATCATAGTTACATCTCAAGATTTGTCAGCCAGGTGACTGCAGTCAGCTCTTAGGCCCATTATCTAGGAAAAGTGATATCACCAACAGCTCAACTGCCCAATCCTCCTTGCAGTATCAAAATCAAAATAATTTGTGTATTCAGATAAACAGGTGGTTATCAATCACTGCTTTAAAAGACAGCAGCAACCACACCTTGAGCTGCTCAAATAGACGAATTCTTCAGATATTTCATATTTATAGTTCAGAAACTGTTGTGCTGTGTAGTCGCACATAGATTTTTAACCTCAGCCAACCTGAAATAACATTCTTCAGTTGTGTTTCTTTTTATTCTGATGAATCTTACACTGGCAAACAGCATAATAATTCAGGAGTTTCCATTTATAGTAGCTATAGGTATATTGGCATGTAGATATTGATATATCCCGTATAACAAAGGTGTTTACCATGGAAGAGATAGTTAGGATTGTGTGTATATAATGTATTATGGTATTTATTTAAGTAATAATTGTAATACAATTCCCTTCCCCCCATACTGAGTCTTGTGTTATGTCTGGAAAACCCTCTCACACTGAAGCAAATTGTGGGAGGGGGGCTTGGACTTGGAGATTGGATTTTTGGGGGTCTCAAACCATGACAAAAGGAATTTGCCTACATCAATGAATTCTCCATATACTCCATATTTGGTTATTACTAGTTGCTGTAAGGATCTCTACAAGGATGGATTTACAGCAGCCATGCTGGAACAGAACTGACACAAGACAATAATTTATTTTTTTATTCCTCAGAGTGAACATTTATTGGTGTCACTCACAACTCATGTAATTGACTATTGATTTTAATATGTTTTGTTAGTTTTTATAAAAATTACATAAATCACGACCCACTTTGTGTTTACATTTCTGGTATTTTAAAATATATTCTTGCTGAGTAAATCTAAATTTGTCAAAGAACAGAATCTGTGTAAAGTAGAAAATGTGTGGATATGGTCAGTGACAAAAGGCACTTGTCTGCAAAATTCCAGCAGGTATAAAATGAAACCAAGGGAACTTCATATAGTAAGTAAATAAATATAGATACATACATGATAATGTAGTTCCTTAAAACTTTTGATCAATTTGGCATTTATGTACGGATATTCATCTTTTTTCTTGAACTTCCTGAAATCTCAGAGCAATATATTCAAAAAAACAAAAAAAAGGTAGTACAGAGAGAAAAGTAAACATCAATTCCAGTGCAATGGGACACTGTCTAATAATAAACTGTCTGATGCTCATAGGAAAAATGAAATCCAATACCTATTTATGACACTGATAGTCAAATGCTTATGTTTGTTTAATTGACCTGCTTATTTTTGATACAGACAAAATTTAAAAAAAAAATTCCTATAGGCTTATGATGGGAGAATATTTTGAAAAAAATCAAAATACATCTAAATCAATACAATGGTATACAATATTTATATTTCACAGCATTTATATCAGCAAGGAAGCTTGATGAACTGCTTAAAATTTGCTACAATTAAGTTTTTTGTTTTGTTATAGCTAGGTTGGCTGAGAAGTAACACAGACAAAAAGCTGAATAAATCATTCTTTATCAAAATGTTATTATGTATACCTATATAAACTATTCTATATAAAGTATTTTTCCACTTGTTTCCCCTGAGATAAAAGTGTGTTATTTCTATCTTCCTAGCTGTACTATTTCTGGTTTATAACAAAATCATAACAACTGGCAATGCTATCCATTCACTTAGGCACTCAACGAGAGTAACAGAACTATTATAAAACAAGTAATCAAATTCATTTCTTAACAATCATGTGAATAAATATAGTCAATTTTTTGCTGCTAATAATGCCCTGCCTGTCCTGGTGAGAAGGGTCACGAGGGAAATTTCCACAGCTGGGCCACAGAAAGCAGTTATTTTGAATTTCATTTATTGATATCAGATTAAAGTAACTTTATTGTGCAAATCAGATGATGCCAAACTAATAATGAATGTCAAGGGAGAGAAGTGATGCCAGCAAATCCTAATGAAGAATCACAGTCAAACATATATTCAGCATCCTAAATAAGAACAAAAAATAGCATGGAAACTATGTGAAATACAGTTATTCAGAGCATATTGTTACAATAAATGCACTTTTAAACCACCACATAAGACATCTTTCAAAGAAATTGGAGCATTCACTGGAGGAAGAAACAGGTTAAATAATTCATCAAAGTATAAACTGAACTGCTTTTTATGTCCTGTGCCCTTCATATTTTGAAGTCCTCTGATAAACATTTTGCTCAGCTGCTGTGCCAAAATAGTCAGAAATGGTTGTAGTCCTTGTCTCTTGGTAGGTGATTCTTCTCTGTTCATCTCTTCTAATGGAACAACACAGCATCTTAGAGAGCTGCTTCTTGGCACATCATCAAAAGATAAAGGTTTTGAAAACCTCAGCTCACTGGGCAGATGTCTCAGTTCACAATTTCTTTTTTTTTTTTCCTATCTCTTCATCTCCACGTGGTTTGCTGCTGTTGCATTCCAGGCTTCACTGTAACACACACAACAGTGCCTTACTAAGGCTGGAGAAGTTTTGCATCAGTTGATTTTGGCAATTGCCAGCACAACTCAGAAAGATGCCTGGCTGTTCAAGGAGTGCATCATAGAATCATGGAATCATAGAATCAGCTGGGTTGGAAGGGACCTCTGAGATCATCAAGTCCAACCCTTGATCCAACCCCGCTGTGGTTCCCAG
>NW_016690269.1:1434312-1505662 GCF_001604755.1 Lepidothrix coronata | reverse complement strand
CTTCCCTGGCCCTGTTGGCCACACTGTTCCTGAGCCAGGCCGGGATCCATTGGCCTTCTTGGACACCTGGGCACACTCTGGCTCATGTTCAGCTTCCTGTCATCACTGCAAGAGTCCTTACACAACCTACCTAGAATAGCTTGTCCCCTGTGTAAAAGGGGATGTCTTTTCCATCATTTCTCCACCTGGTCAGCTCCCATTCCAGCAGTCTTGTCGATGTATTAGATCTGGATAGAGCAGCTTAAGTTAATTCCAGAAGGACACAAGCTAATTTCAATCGTGGTGGCAAATTACCTTTTAATAGAATGTTGTTGCTAAGCTGTACAGTCATAAAACTATTTCCATGCAATGGTGATAACAACTGTCATTACCACGCCACTTGTAACAATAAATTCTATCATAACTGGCTTCTTCACGGACTTCCAACACACTGTGTTCCATCATGCAGCAGTGTGAATGGTCTCTGCAACAGTGGCTGCATTTAAATCTATAAATAACCATATCTAAACACAAACCCTGAGTCACTGAGAATCAATCTGTCCAATCCACATGCCTCATTTCAACATGTTTTTGTGTCTACCAATTTGTCTAGAGATGCTTCCAATAAAAAGTTTGCTAATTAACCACTTAATTTTATGAGACCAAGATTTTTCATGAATATCCATTACCAACAACAATTATAAGAACTGTCTGGCCAAATCTCAAGCTCACATTTGCTCGGACACTCAACTGAAGTTTCTCCTTTTATGCTGACACGGAATAGCCTAAGATAAGAAGAAGGTAAGATACAAAACTAATTGTCAAAAACTCACATTGGGTATGTCACTCAAATTTAAAAATGCAACCAGAGACTGATTACCAGCCTTGTTGTTTTTCATTCTTTTTTTAATTTCTGCTATCTCACAAGTATGCAAGTATTTCTAAATCTTATTCTATCCCTTACAATTATTTTTGTCATCTTTATTCTTGAAGTTAATCGGAAACTAACAAGGTCCTTCCAAAAAGGAGTTTTAAATTCAGTTATCACATTATGCCAATAGCGTATCTTTACAGCAGACAGTAAATAAATACAGATGAATAAACTGATACAGTAAAAATAATCATTACCTCAGCACTCAAAGAAGACACACCAAAGACTATGTGCCTATGTTGTACACGTGCAGCAATACTCATATTTATATCACTTTAAAGGAAAACAGATAATGGACTTATTCTGGGGTCCATGGGTCTTTTTTAAAATCTTTTTTTAAGGTTCTTATAAATTTTTTTTTAAGTTACTATTGTTTGGGTTCTTTGGGTTCTTGTAAGAGGCCTTAAAAAAAAAAAATGTGACTATTTTAACTCAACCTGAAAATAGTCAATGTGATGACCTTGAACAGGGGGAATCCTCACTTGTCCTGTAAGGCATCCACTGAGTGTCACCAAGCAGCTTTACCACTGTGAATTTGAGTGACCATTTTTGAGTATGTAATTATATATTTTTTTACTTTTATTAAGCATTTCAGAATAGGTGAGAAGGCAATGTAAACATTTTTCTGTAAATTTATATAAGGCAGCCTGCTACTGCTTTGTGTCCATCACAGATACATATTTAGAGTTACTGTATATGAAATGTACATGTTATTTGGAATCAGCAGGATTTTCTTACATGAGTTCTATGACCAAAAATAGGTCATGTTTGGATCTTGCAGCTTAAACCATTTCCTTTTTTTTATGGAAAAATCAATATTAATTTTAAATAAGGGGAAAAAATTCTTTCTATGAACAAAATAGTGCTGAACACACTTCAACAAAAAAAAATACCTAAAGGAAAATAAACAGCAAGTAAAGTATTTTACCCAAAATAATGTATTTAAGTTAACCATGAGCCTCAGATCTTGACCAATATACTACTAAGGATATAATACTTATTGTCTTTTAACAGACATCAAATAACTGGAGTAAGACCTTTAGCAAATCCGAAGTCTTGCAGAGTAATAAGGAGCAAAAGTGCCTTTTAAAAGGTTGTGGTAAGGAAACAAATCCTTTCTTTGGGGCCCCACACATTTTCAAAAGGTGAATGAGTGTCAAAGACTTGGATTTATGCACTCACTAGCCCCTCATCTCTATCTGCTTGCAGTCATACCAACACACTAAAGGATTTAAATGGCAGCTCCAAATAACTTTCTACCTGTAGCATTGCTTGTCTCTCCCAAATTGGAAAAACAATCCCAGAAAACATGCCTAAAGATTTCCCTGAGGAAAAAAGCATAACTGGGGAAAAGAAAGGAATCAAGGAATTACTCTGATTCCTGCCTGTTGCACATAACTGAGAATCGTGTTGAACAAACACTGGGCATTGGCTTTGTTTGGCTCTTTGCTTGTTTGTTTTCAGTGGAAGTTCCATTCAGATTGTCAATAATAACTGAACAAAATAATTTTCAAGCCAGAGCACTTCCAACCATAACAAACCTGAGGTGTGCTATCCCAGCACACGTTTGTGACACTCATGCTTTTCAAACTTTGAAACCTTTTCACAGATTTCAGTATCTTGAACATAACACCTTTGTCTAAAAACAATAAAACAAAACAAAATACATACACAAAAAACCCACACACACTAAAAGAATTTTTATTGGAACATTTAAGTATTCCTTTTTAAAACTATAAAAAATTGCAATAAGGCAAGACTAAACTGAAGTCTCCTACTAAAAACCATTGTACAGCACCAATGCATTACGTCATCTAGTGCAGGTCAAGAAGGTTTTCTGAAGTAGTTTGTTTAAAAATAGACATGCTCTTACTCTGCTACAATGAACAGAATTATTCTGTACACAGTTGTCTTCATTTTTTAAAAAAATACTCTTCCTACATTTCTAACTCCACCACTTTGAGTCCACATACAGCCTAGAAAAAAGACAGGAACATAACAAAAAAGGATAAAAACAAGTCTGGGAATAGCTGAACAGGTAAGTCTGTTTATACAAAGATTTTACACTTGTACTGCACATCCATTCAGAGTGTTCTGTTGTAATTTGGCCCATTTTTGGAGCCCGTTTGACTAAACAAAATCAATCCATAAAAGAAAACAGCAGGAAAATTACAATCCCCAGTGAAACAAGGACCCTATTCCTTCTCCAGCCCAACCTGCCTTCCACCATCATAAAATCTTTAGGGGATTAGTTCAAACAGCACCTACCACGCCACAAAAATGTTCCTCAGCAACTTCACTGTCCCAGGATCATCAATCCTGCCAGAACACCTATTTTTTTTTGCATGTACCTCTGACATAAACATCTGAAACTATGCACTGTTCCAGACCTGGAGGAGTCAGCGGTAAGCACATTGAATGAGAAACCTCGTGTACAAGAATTCAAAAATGAACAGTTAATATTCCTATGAACAAAAATGCAAAGGGCAGTGCAGATCTCCTAGGGCAGTGTAGACACAATTTGCCTAAGCAACCCACAGTATCCCCTGCTCCAGGGATGCACCCAGACTTTATTGATTCTCAAGTGTTTCAACCTCCCACAGCTGTTGATGGATAAATTGATGGGGGAAGTTAAAGGCCTCCATACTCTCTTCCCTTTACTGAGCACCCGTGAAATCACTTGCTGTGCTCAACAGCCCAGATGTTTTGGGTGCACACAGACTTTGTGTGGGTCGTAAAACAGGGAATAATGTTTTTTTATCCTTGTTTCTGAGGTGGTGAATAAGGCACAAATCCCACTGCTGACACCATCAGGTGCCAGAGCAGAATTCATTTTAATAAACAAAGCAGCTGTTTAAATACTGTGTTCAAACCTGTCACATGAACTACAAATCCCATAATTCCTTACCACAGTCTTCCCATCACATTTTCCCTCTTTCTATGTAATTAACAAGTTGTAAAACAATACATTCTTTAAACATTCTTGTCACAACCAATCTTGTCTTAACCGTTTATAAAAACCAGGGCCTATCATCACAAGGCCTTTATTGAACTGTTTATAGCTTTATTGTTTCGTGCAATATTCAAGCAACCTTAAATTACCCAGGGTTTGTAGATGTGTAAAACCTTTTATCTGAGGGTGATTTTGTGTGATTGGATAAAGGCATCATCTTTATTTGAAAGGCAAATGGGTTGTAGATGTTGTGTTCAAAGTAGTGTTGGTTGAGGGAATGTTGTTAAACATTGTTTAAGTTTAAGTGTTTAAGATGTCTTTTCCATTCTTCTTTCCTCTCCGTGGCACATGTGCTCCTCCTCTGGTAATACTGTCACAAAACCACTCAGTGGTCTCAAATTTTTCATCAGCTCGTTATCTAAAAGCTGACAAATATTTCACCCACAGCTGGTGAGGATTTTGCACGTATCCTGCTGTCTGCTCTGGCAAAGCCCTCTCTTTAAATGTCAGATGGCTTGCTTAGCAGAACAGAGCGTTAGGAGTTCTGGTTCAGGGCAAATAATAATTCCTGTAATAGAGATGATTGCTAGCATGAGTAAAATGGCAATTAAGTTTATGAAATTCATAAAGTGCCCAAATACATTTTATCACAAAAGACATTGAGAAAGATAACTTTTATTACGGTGCAGACCTCTAAAAGGTCCATCAATTATAATTTTTGGAATATTGCTGAGTGATAAATCACCCTGTATGAGGGAGAACCTCTGTGACATTTTTATCATGAATTGATGATCATGAGTGATTAAGCATGAGGAATGGTCTTGGGTTTGCCTCCCACCTGTAGTTTCACAGCTGAATTCTGCACTGGAAATTAACCTCTGAGCTAGTTCTGACACTTTGCTTCACCTTCCTGTGAAGGTAGAAAGGCAAATTGCTCCTTTTGGAAGGTGTACAGGCTGACTTTATATTCGTACACACACACACACATGTCATGAGCCCATATGTAAGTATATATACACACACACACATATGTATATAATTGAAATTCTTTGACATTTTGTTCTGAACTCAATAGAAATAAAGGCAGAATTTCAAAAAGTAAGCAGCACACTGCACTCCTTGAGCAAAGACATTTTTACTGAAGAGAAACAGCAAAGTAAGCTCCTTTTAGTCTCAGAGCTGCTGCAAGTGGCATATGGGAATCCTTATTGTCCTGAGCATCCTCAATTAAAGAGTGCATTGCAATAATAAGTAACAGCTGCATGGGAGTCAGGAGTGTTGAATCAGGAAGGCAGAGAGGAAGTTTTTCATCTTTTTCTGGAAATGTTGACTGCACCAGAGAAGGCTAAAGCACAGTACCTGGATGCTGGAAGAACTGCAGAGGGAGGATGCTTGCTCTTGTAATTAAAGAAGTGTAGCAGAGGGAACCTTTCCATCATTCCCCCATGGAGGAACACTGCCTTTGAAAGACATATGGTTGCCAGCAACCAGGGCTCCAGCAGTGCAAATCCTCCCCCTTCTCAGCGTGGCTCAGCATGAGGAGAGTCATAATTGAGTACTCACAGTATTAAAAGCAAGGCAAAAAAAAGTTAGTCTGGGATCTGATCCAAAGCACACTGATGGTAATGGAAAAAATCCCACTGATTCCAATGAGATTATGGTCAGACCACAGCATATTTTAGACAAGATTTAAAAATAAATAAATAAATAAAATAATTCTTTAACCGTGGAATTTGCTATTTTCAAAAACAAAAGACAGGGACCTATGCAAGGATGAAACAGTGTATAAATTACATTTTTAATCCAGAGATAATAGCACTAAGAGAACAGCTTAGTTTTCTAGTGTTTGTGTTCATCCAGGTACAAGTTGATGGAAAAAATAGCGGAATCTTGTGACAATGATCTCTTCAGTTGATAAGAGAACCATCAAGTGACTTAAAAGCAGAACTCTTGTTGAGGGAAGTAGAGAATCTCTCATGGACAGAGGGTAGGAAGCAGGAAAGGATTGTTGAGATACAGACAGAAGAATGAGAGGTCAATGACTGTACAGGAAATGAGAGGAGGTAAGCTTTTATTTGAGAATGAAAAAAGAGGACAAAGGAAATTCTACAGAAACAAAAGTCCATTTGGCACATTTAGAGGAAAAGAAGGCAAAGATGCCATGGAATTTTTCCCTCACATATACCTAGACAGTATAGGAGAGAAAAAAGGAGAGAAATTAATGTTGGATGAAGCAGTTGATCAATCCTGTCATCAGATCAGTGAGGAGATTACTGAGGCTGGGAACACACTTAGCAGGGAAAACACCTCTAAATGAGGTGCTATGGATAAAATGATAAGAAGGTTTTATAATATCAAAGCAAAACCTGTGGTGATAAATGAGGATATGGGATGACTCACTACACTCAAAACTGCTTTTAGATTTCCTCTCACTAAAAGGAGGGATTACAGTACCAGAAGCTACACTCAAAGGTTTGGTGCTAAAGGTAACAGGAGCCCTTGTTGTGCAGTGAGATTGTACATTGCTTTATCACAGATGTTAATTACCGATATAACACTTTTTCTTCCTCAGAAACAAATGGCAAAAAGCTGAACCTCGAGTCAAACCTGGTGACACAGCTTTCAGAAAGAAACCATTGCTGCATCTATTCTAAGTATTTTAGGTACATGTCTTGCAGTACAAAATATTTTCACCTGTTCTTGACTTGTTTTTTGGAGATTTTTTTAGTGAGTAAGAGTTTCAGTGTCAGCTTTACTTAATGGCAGTGCAAGAATGCAGCTCCAAATATTTCATCAGGATTTCCTGGGTGAACTCAAAACTTTATACCTTTACAAACATGAAACAGTAGGCTGACCTGGCAACAGAAATTAAGCTGAATTTAAGCCCTTTGTAACACCTCAGTTCCCAAGAACTCTGAGCTGGATCTACAATAACTGCACCCACCAACTCACCAGCACAACTCTGACAATGCAAACAGAAGATAACTCAATTTTCCACACTCAGTTTTCCACTCAGCACTCAGAAGGGAAGTTGCCACTGCATAAGACCTGTCTGACAATACAGTCTTTACAGAAGCTTTACAGTTTCTGAATGGTACAAGGGGACAAAGAAGGATTACATTTCTCATATTGTCTTCAAGACTATTCTCAGAAGCTGAGAACTTCTTTAGGTAGCAAGAAGCAAACACATGATTGACTGATGCTTGCATGGAGGGAAAGAAATTGTTTTATAAAAGGCTGTCGAGTCAGAATTGATGCCCAAATGAATACCAAGAAGTATTGGAGTAATGTTAGGATGTATTGAGGTTTCATTTTCATTACTTCTTTTACAGTGTTCTCTCTTGGTCTCTCTGAAAATCACTTTTTGGTTTTGAACAATTTTCATAGTCCTGTTCCAAAACTTAGCATGTCCATGGTCCCTTAGAGCAGGCCAAATTTTCTCCCCTTCCACTAACCCATGTCTAGTTGTCATTGTCAAAGAAATACTCCTAAATGACATAGAAAGAGCACCATAGTAAACGAAAATGAAATTTATGTGGCTAAACTACAAGGAACTGGAGTGAACACAGACAATTACCTGTCTTGTTAATGCACTGTATGAACACTTTAAGTATTCCACAGCATCATGTTTGTTTATATATCCCTTTACTGAAGAATGACCGGAAATATCATATCTCCTTTTTGAGAAACAACCATTGCTCATTGAGACTCCAGTGGTGAACAATAATTCAGAGAAAGTTCAATGGATCCATAACTGATCTGACAGTGGATCTTCTAAAAAGGGTATTAAACAACCTGTTTTCCTTCCAGGTGAACTGCAAGGAGCAGGATGGATTGCAATTGTCCAATATGAAGGTTAAAAATAGGTGAATCAACATTGCCAGACCTGTATCCAAGCGACATATGCAGCTTAGAGAAGGGAACTGATGTTTTTGCTACTGCTGTGACCTGGGAATAAAGGAAAAAAAACCCTCATATTTGTTTATAGTGTCCTCTCCATCTGTGATGGAGTGCTGATGTTCCCAGAAACATCACTGAAGTGCAGACCATCCTGTTAATTGTGGGCTCTTCTATGGGAAAATCAGAAACAGCATAAGAGCAGATAATCTCTCACGGACAAAGGAAGCAAAGATCGGCACACATATATTTCAGGCAGGAAGCAGTACCACTTGCTTGAGTTCTTACACAATTTCGTAGCACATCTCCAAGCTTGCCTGGACAAAAAGGCAGACCACTGAAGATCCAGCAGAAGAGGAGTTTTCTAGACAATTAAATAGGTGACAAAATCAGCATTAAACATGGGCTTACATCACGAGTAATATAAAGAGAGTTTACTTGTGTACATGGAAAAGGAAGACAGTCTCAAGGATTTTTAGATATGTAAATCACAGAGGAAAATGATTTATTCTAGTGAATTTATTAAATGTTCTACTTGTTTGATTTGAAGCTTACCCTTAAAACACCCCTCCTCTTCTATCAAGATAAAACAAAGATTTAGTCCTGAAAAGACATATCTTTTCCTGTGGATGTTTGATAAGCTCCCATGAGCAGGCTCTCCTATATCTAACAGACCAGAGTGGAGAAAACTATTTACTCCAACTAAAACCCAAACCCTCCAGTAGGCATTGCAGTTCCTACTTAGGTCATATACACCCACTGCAAGAATTTCCCCTGCAAAAGCTTTAGGAAAAGGGATAACTGGACCAACGTCAGTTTAACAAATCTAATCTTTAATCTGTTCCTTTATCTGCCTGCTCGTTCTTACATTAGCCTGCATTTAACTTCTGGCTCCAAGTTTGTAATTTATTTATCCCTCCTAAACAATGAACAATGAACTAAAATTAATTCATTGGAAACACTAAGCATAAATTTTAGTATTATTTATGGTGGTTTAGAAAGAGGGGCAGGTAACTAACAATTTTAAAGTTTCTTTCTCTAATTTACAGACTGTATAAAACAAACCCTCAGCCTTTAGTAGTTCCGTTATGTTCATTAAATTTTTTCTGCATTGGGTTCTGTATGAAACTAATATTCATCACCAAAAACCATTGATTTAAGCAAAAATTAAGGATCTGTATTAAAAGAGCGGTGAAATTTTGAGGTGACAGACCATTAATCACTTGTTTTAATAAAATAGAGAACGTATACCAAGAATTTCTGATGCCCTCACGTGATACTCCACAAACCTCTCTTTATTTTCCTTAAATAAATCCAACCAAAAAAAAGAGACATCACAATGTTATATTTACGCTGTGAAGCGTGCTCAGCATGATTAGTTAGAGACACTACAGAATTTTACTGATGGCTGAGGCCTCAGAAAAAAACACAATTGAAGTTGACACTAGTTGGTGCCCTTATTGGCAGACTGAAAAAAGAGACCATGGCTTAGTCAAAGATTGTTATGTCATCCACAGGAGATTGCACAGCTCTGTCAGTGAGGTGATTTATAATATAATCCAAAGCACCTTTATGGATTTTTTCCCATCCTTTTCTAATTCCAGGTAAAGACAACAATCTCAAGAAACATTATTATCCTCCATTCTACATTAAATACAGCACACCAAAACCAATCACTTTGAGGGAGCTGGAAGAATCTAGTCTGGGCTTTGCTAAGTCGTAGTAAGATCAGATGATATCTGAGACTTTCAAATACATCAACACAGATTCTACCAAATTAATCTCACTTCTGACCAATAAGAACCATAAATTCACCTTCTGAGCTTCTGCTGAGTCTGATTCACCAGCTAGAGAGGGGATGTTGCTGTGGACCAGCTCTGTCTGTCAGCACAAAACTCCACATCCCTCTGAGATGAGTCCATCATTCCTTATCCTCCTGGCAAGCCTCATATTCCAAGGTCAACCTAAAATCCTGTGTCCAAGTTTAAAGCAATTGATAAAACATTCACTTAATACAGTGAGAAATGTGCTAATAAGCCCATTCTGCTTCTCATTATCTAAAAATATTTAATGATGGCATCCCAATTATCTTAGATATGCAATGGATTCTATGAGGAATTTTAAATAATTGCTTTTCCAGTTACCCTTTCTCTACACCTGCCCCTTGTATTAGAGTTCATTTAAGCTTAATTTCTATTAAGATATTTACCAAAAAATGAAAAGAATTTTCTTGATTAGACAGTTTTCAAATACATTAAACTTTCAGAGTTTAGCACATAACTTTTAATAACAATGATATTGGATCTGTAAATTATCTGTGTTCTTATATTTCTCAGGCTTTAGGACAGCACGTCAGTATTCTTGATTTGGCTTCTTTCCTTTTCTTTTGTCCTTTTTTCCCCCCTTTTTTAAAACAACACTTGCTCCATCTAGTGGCACTTTCTCATGGGAAAAAAAAACCCACACTCACAAATGCATATGAAATGCACGTAGGAACAGATAATTTGGGTTGTTTCAGAGCTTTTCCCTTTAACAAGTACACAGAAAGAAATAAAAAACAGATTAAAACATTTTGTCCATTCCACAAAATAAAAGTTTTAATTACTAAAATTTTAATTACAAAACATCTCAGTTTGCTGACCCATCAGGCTCTAATTGGTGGCTCATTTATTGGTGGTGTCTATTTAGCTGGGCCTGTTACCTGATAGAACTGTTTCAGGTACACAAGGGAGAGGTTAATCTTAAACTAATTACACCGACTGTATGATGAGAAAAACATCTTCTGGCCCAGCTTTGTCTCTCACAACATTCTCTTGGTGAGCAGCTGCAAGGAGATCTGTAAATTATTTTTTGATGGCAAGAACTGAAGTGCTAATGGCTGGAGATCACCGTTTCAGCAATATTTTATTTATTTTTTTTTAAGAAGTGATTTCCATATAAGTTACAAGGCATATTTTTCCCCGTGTGATAAAAGTAGTCATTCTTACAAACAGAAAAAAAAAAAAAAAAACAACCTGTCAGATGCTGAGGGCAGAATCAATTTTTTTTTAATGTTTTCCTGAGACAGCATGCCCTGAAGAAACACAGGATTCGTATTAGCATATTCATACTCATCTTGGTCTGTGGATATTCTCTCACTTCTCTGCTTGAAAAAGTGAACAAGTATTGCCTACAATCCTGAGCTTAAAATAAGACATTCCATGCCATATATTGTGGCAAATTGGATTAGTCGTTAAATTTCTCCATATATGTTTCCACATCTGTAATATGCACTAGTCACTGTAGAAATTAAAATTTGAAGAAGTGTTGAAACCAACTGATATCCCCTCTAGTTTTTCTGAAGTAAGCTAAAAATGCAAATTTACCTAACTTAAAGCTTTAAAAAAACTTAAGAAAGGTTAACTGCTTCACATAAAAATAGATTTCTATATCAAGCCAAAAATTTTATGCTTGATTGCCTTGGGGATGTCACACTCAGAGAGCATCCACAGATTCCTAGAAATTCCAGCATACTGCAATCACTACAGTCAATAACTTCTTCATTTACCATCTGCAACCACTGCAAATTTGTTTTCAAACCCTCTCCCTTTCTGTTTTGCTTGGTAACTGAACATCTGAGAAACACAGAGACACAAAAAGAGAAATAACAGCCTTACCCCTCCTCAAGTCCCCAGCTACAATGAAAAAACTTACTGTTTGGGCCTTGACACTATTTCTTCTTCCTTCCTGATGGCAGAAAAGGAAGTTTTGAGATGGGAAAATGATATTTTAAATTAAAAAAAAATAGGAAACTGGCTTAAAAACATGCCTTTTGCAAACAGTCTGCCTTTTTAATAGTGATATTATAGAGCTTTGACGCCAACAATTAATTTTATTACACTAATTCTATTGGTTTGAAAAGGCACTTAAACAAAGTGTTTTTAATTGTTCAGTGACTTGGTATTCAAAGAATTCTTTGGGAGGTGCTGGTGACCTCTACCTCAGGGAAAGGGATTTCTTTGCTGAAATAACACAAATAAAATAGGCATGTAGGTCTATTTTCCTGCCTAACTATTTTGGCAATAGTTGCCAAAAGCAAGTTAAAAGGGAAAAAAAAGTCAGTTTTACATAAAATAAATTAAAATATTATTTATTTGACATGAATGTTATGCTGGTTATTAAAATTATTCTCCTAGAAGATAATGGAGATATGATGTACCAGTCAGTATCAGATTTACCTTAGATTTATCCTCCTTCAAATCTGTTGGAGTACATTTTGTACAGAGTTAAACAATGCCAAAATCATCCTAATAGTTTGTCAGAATACCAGAATATCAAAGAATTGTTGTGTACAACAGGTATATCTGAAGCAGTTTAAAAATGGAAAAGTGTTGCCACCAAGACAATTAAGGCTACAGTCTGTTCCCATCTCTCAGATGAATCTCCTAAACCCCTTTTTCTTCAGGCAAGAGTGGCAATTCTCCTTCAAATTCCCAGTATCTAAAGCTGTGCACAGTCTTCCTATTAACTTTCAGCTGACACTTCATTGTGTTCCCACACCCATCAAAAAAAGAAAACCAACTGTGTATGACCCTGCTTACCTACTTACTACCTCTTTTACTTCAGGATGTATGAATTCAATTACTCCATCCTTGACTGAAAGAGCAATTTCTACCTTTTTTTCAGTTAAAAAACTTGCAGTTTCTAAATCCAGCTGTGTGAAAAATGACTGTTTTACTCTCCCACGTGCACGTCAGCAAATATGTGCATGCACAAATGCCAACTTCTCAATCCAGGATGCAATTTTCAATTACCTTGTCATGACTTCCAGCTACTTTCTTAGTTGTCTGCCTGCATATAACCCCTGAACTGTTGTGATAAGAATCACTCCTCTCTCAGAAAATGACAATCTCTCATTATCACCATATTTTTAAACTTCATTTTAACATCTCTTCTCCTCTTTGCTTTAACTGTGGATATCTTTCCTATTCTGGCCCTGTAGCTGAAAGACTTAATTTTTCTGCTGAGTAGAGTTTTTCTGCCACATATCTGCAATTTCCACCACATTACCAATTTGTCTCTTTCTTCTCATACACATTTTGACCACTCAAATATATTACCCTAAGTTTTAATTTTGTGCATCTTAAAGCATTTAAAAATTTCACAGTGATTTTTCTGCCACAAATAAAAAATTGAAAAATACCCTTTATAGTTTAGCTTCTCTCTCAGTTTTTAAAGTTACAATTGAGAGATGACTGACATAAGCTCCCCAGCAGTATTAAAACAAACTTTCTCAAGTGGCTTCAACAGTGTCAGTAGTGATGGGAGAGAAACTGGGAGATCATCATTACTCTCTAAGTTACCATACGTTTGGACAGAATTAGCATCAATAGTGCTTTCCTTAATCTGTCAGAAATAAGACCAAAGGGTCTTTCACGTGTGATATCAGTTGTATCACAAAGCTCATGGAGGAGCAAGAAATTCTTATTACCAGACTCGCATCCACATCCGGGCGGGTCGATATAAAGACAAAATTTTAAAAAACCTCCCTCAAACTCTCTGTAGTGAACCACTTGGACCTTGAGGCTAAATTTTGCCTTAAACAAGATGTTTTCAAACTAAAGGAGAAGAGGAGGTAGAGGGGGTTGTTCTTGTGCTGTTCCCTTTCCCACCCTGCGAGCCATCACTGAGAAGCTGCAAAACTCAGAAAATTTTCTCAGAAACTTTATGCAGAAATTGTCCAGGCAGACCCCTGACACACAGGCACACATACTCACCTCTCCACTTGATGGCAACAAACTTCCAATCCCTTATGGTTTTTTTCCAGCAGTTTTTCTCTTAGAATCTGTTGTTATATCGGTTGTTTAGCACCATTTCATTTTAATCCACCCCCAAAAGATCCATTAGCAACAAACCTGGTTGCCCTGCACCAGAGAGGGGTAGCAACCCTTTTCCCTTGGACCTTTCGTGTGTATTAACAGATGTTAGCACAGAAATGGACAGGTCAAGGGATTATTCAGATTTCAGAATGATGTCTGGTCTAAGTTCCATACAAGATGTGTAAAAAACATGGCACCTTCTGGTTGTGAGATGTAATATTTTATTGCCATTGATCAGACAACAAGAAAAAAGAAAGGAATTAGGTGTCAATTTTTTAAATGGTAGAAAGTTAACTGTCCTCACAGCTTATAGGAAATCCTATGATTTTGAGGGGTCAGGAAACAGAGACACACGAGATTGCTTTGAAACTGCATGTAAGAAAAAGCAATTTGGATACATCACAAAAAGATGCCACGAGGAACTCCAGGGACAGCCTTACCCGAGTTAGGTGGAAGCTCAGTACAATGTTAGCCTACATGGAGTGACACCATGATAAAGCATATTATGCTCTTATATTGAAATGGCTCACAAAGTCATTTAAAAGAAGTGCTTTTAAAACATGACCTGTAATGAGCTGTTGAATGCTAATGACACAGCATGTTGCAAAGGACAAGAATTTAAATGTGAGTGCAATGAATGAAAAAGGATTATATATTAATTTGAACATCACAAATAACCAGTGCCACAAATGTAGGACATTTGCCAAGCACTAGCTTGACAGAAAGGATTAGTTAATTTCGAGAGTTCCTTATTAAATTATGTAAGTAACAGTGGTTAAAGCCACAGCCACACCAACATGGGATATTTCCCAATTGCACCACAGGTCATGGAATGTAGCACTTCCACGCTGAACGACACAGTTAAAGAGGCTACAACATGAAAGAAAGGAAAATTATTTTAAAAAGGGTGAGAATGAACACACTATCTTGATTTGAACAAACTAATTCTTCCATACAGGATCAAATTCCCATCCCAGGTCATTTGTCTCAGTCCTACAAACATGGCTAGTCAGGACAAGGTTGCTTTTTTTTTGCCATCATTCTGACCCCTCAGTTCTCCCAGTTCTGTCTGTTGTTGTCTGCTGGGTCTCCTTTCACAGAAACCGTCTTAGTGTTTCAGGTCAGGAGTACAACAGCTTTGTGTGTTCACAGGAATCCCAATTTATTAATCTATTTTCCTAAAAAAAATATACAAACACAGACACAAAAGAGCATACACTGAAACAACAATCTCTTCTCAAGGACTGCCTTTTCACATTTTCATCATCTCAAGTGTTCTCAGTTGAGGAGAAAGGGCAGACAATGCAGCTTTCCAATGTATAACTAAAAAAAAAAAAAAAAAAGAAAAATTAGTGTTGTCACAAACCCTACCTTTGCTATATTTAACAGCAAAATCTTCCCCAGGCTCTCAAACCAGAAATGTAAATTATGCCTGCAAAGGTGGGTTCACCGGATGGTTCTTCTGGTTCTGATTGTTCTCCATCAGAGGCTTTTTCTCTTAATGGGCCTTCATTCCTCTTCTCACAAAGCTGATTTCCTCCTTTAAGCTGGATAATATAACTAGTCATATTTAGTAAAGAATAGCAATATTTTTTACTTCTTAAAGCCAGTCTCTAAACAAAGTATCTGCCTAGATTTCTGATGAGGCAGAGCAAGGCACTGGAAGATATGCTGCAGCAGCTATTCAGTTCTGTGGTAAGATGCCAAAAAATTGACCAGGAGATATAAAAACAACCTTCATCACAGAGAAATTAAAGCACTTACACCTGCATGAAGCATTTAGAAACTGCAGCAAACAACAACAAGAGGTCACTGCAACAAAATTTCTACCTTACACTCAACGCTCCACACAGAAAAGGAAACATCTTGTATTTCTGTTAAATATCATTGAGAGGATCCCTGCAAGACTGTGCTTATCCAACTGATGCCAAGAAGTCTCTCACATCTCCATGCCTTTCCAAATTCTTCAAGTAAGAGAAGAGTTTAAGGCAAACTTTATGTTGCATTGTATGTTTTCCAATGGGATAGCACCTATTGCAGAAAAGCTCCTACTTCTTTAGTCTTTCATAGGACAAAAACTTACCCCCAGTCAAATATTTAATGTGTGATAAAAAGAAAGTTTAAGTAAAACACGTACAGAACAAGAGAAATCCTGGGTTTTTTTATAAAATACTGACAATGCACTGAAATGCTAAAGTACAGGTCAGGAATTGAATGCAGATTATACATTCCTAACACTCCTGAAAACATGTGAAATACATGCACAGACATATATATACATATCTTTAATGACAACAGAAAATGCGTGGAATTCTGCTGTTTGTTTCAATTTTTGACAACTGTTGTAAATTAGGACCTAATAACTTATTCCCAGCAAACATGGAAAAATGGGTTACTACTCTGACATGAAAACTAGACCAGAAATACTTCCCTAAGCTTTATATTACAGCAGCAACTCACACACCAAGACTGCTCAAGAGATGTTCATTATCTTGGGCGTGAGAATTTAGTGGCATGAAGATCAGGCCTTTTATTCTGTATTCTCCACTTCAACAAGACACATAGCCTGTGTCAGAGAACATCTAAAGTAGCCAATTTGCAATAACAGAAAATTTATATTGATGTTGTTTCTACTGCCTAAACGTCTAGTTACATTACAAAGGGTTCATTAGCTTTAATAGACTCAAAGTAAATAAATTATTTAGAGAGTGAATCTATCTTAATAACTGAGTAAAATTAAGATATCTGGGGAAGGATTTGGATTATTAATTAATTTGTATGTGTTAAAGGCAAAAGAGGATTCTGTGCATCTCAAACAAATGTCAATAGACATATAAAATTAACAGATGTCTGATCACGTGTTTTTTGTTTGCTTAGGCTGTGTTTTGGAGAAGTTTAGTTAATAAATGCCATTGGTACTAATGCTCATTCAATCCAGCTATGCAAAGCTTTTTTAAATCTCTGTAATCCAGTAATATTTTAAACCTATGCCTTGAAACGTGATCACAAAAATACAGATGCGTTAGAACTGCTAAAACAAAACCTTTTTGCAATAAAGGAATCAAACTGGTCCAGTGCATCACGACAAATGGCCAGAAACACACATCACTGACACTAGAAAAAGCCAGATCCAAGTTTTTCATTGCAAATATTTCTAACACTGATCAGCCATATAACATGAGATAAAAGCCATTCTAGAGCAAGTTCTCTGCACAAACTAGGACTGATATTTCCTGTTGAGCCTAGAAACTAACAGTAACTTTCAGAGATCATTCTTTGCATAGATCTCCTATGTCAGAAGGAAAAAGAAAAAAAGACAAACAAAAAAAAGAAAAGTAATTCAGAGGTTTTCTCTTTTTTGTGTGTGTCTACAACAATTACTCCAGCAGAAATGTAGTTACGAGCAGAAAGGCAGGGAAAGAGACAACATGAATTTAACTGGTTGCATGGTTTTACAAATTGTACTGTAAGTGCAAATAAGGCTTTCTCAGAGAAACATATAAATTGGATCCTTTCTAAATTCCCACAGGGGTTGAGGAAAAAAGTCATCTGTATTAAACAAGTATCCAACTCCTACAGTTCGGTCAAGCAACAACATCCAGCAAAAACACTTTTGAAGAATTTGTGATAAGCTGGAAATCATCCCACAATTAAGGAGTGAAGAAAATTTAACAAGCAGAAAAAAGTTAGGTGTGAATACTGACTGTTTCCAAGGAATACATTGTGCCAGCATAGACATTAGACAGCCTTTACTGCCACATGTTTCATGTGTTAACAAACATCTGAATATATGCATCAACTTATAAATTAGTACAGGGAATAAAGCTGTTAGTAGGCAATGACAACTTAGAGAACCAGGCAATAGTGCAGGCTGGATTCACAATTAAAATATAACATTTATGGATGAAGTGCCATAGCTTGCAGCACTGGGGATTTCAGACAGAACATTCATTTACAAAAGGGTTGAGACTTCAGGATAATTGGAGATAGAAACAAGGATAATTGACTAAGGTATTACAGAAACAGCAGAAAAATCACTATGAAGTGGAAACCACAGATATAAAAAAAAATTGTCCTAAAATAGGAAATCAAACCCAAATCTTCTTAAATATCTTTTGTTTTAAAACACATTTTGGTAGGAGTTTTAGGAATACTAAAGCAGAAAGAAAAAGCATTTATACTCAACAGTCAAAAATCTCACCAAACCCACATATATCTCCAGTCCTTATATTCTTTAACATTATGGGATGTGCTTTTTTTCGCTTAGGTAAGACAGACCGGGGAAACTTCTTTTATGAATTGACCCAAAATAAGTGTAAGAATATAACACAGATATTGTTTTTAAAATTGTCTCCAAGAAAAATGATTCTCCAACCAAAACAGCCAAAAACCTCCACACTGGTAATGTTATTAACAGTTCCCATACAACTTTTTCCAGGGTTGTGGCTCTAGGTTGAATTTCCTTTCAAAACAGATAAAAAACAATTTCAAGGTCACAGGCATCAATCAGAGGATTACAACAATCAAATAATTCATAAAATTGTCACAAATTTTCATCTCAGACATCACTGTTGTTTATATGTTTTTTGTTTATATCATAACAGTCCTTCCAGGAAAATAAGATGTCCTCACATGCTCTTTCTCTAAAATCTTATAGATTTAGGGACTTAAATGGTTTCTGAAGCAGATAGTATACTGGTGACTGCCAGCAGCCCAGGAAGGCTCTAAAAAGTTCGAAGCTGAGCAGGAAGAATCACACCTGGGGTAGGTAACATGAGACTTAACAGGTAAAAGAACTTGAATGGTTATCCTTCAAGTTGCTTGAAAAAAAAGATATCTATATAAAGCAATATGCCAAAATCAAAATTAACATTTTGGCTGAAGTGTAATACATTCAAGCTGGGGATACAGCCACTCATAGTGCTGCAAGCAAAGTTGTAACAAATTCGGAAGCAAAAATTCAGAAAAACACAAACCAGTCAAGTCCAGTGGTGACGGTCACTAACTCCTAAGGATAACTGTTTAAAAAATATACCTTTAGGAGATTAAATATCAGATCCACAGGGGATCTTACAGCAATTATTGCTTCTTCACGTTCAGAAATACACACCTAAAAAATCTGGCCCAAACTCATTTGATTTCCTGCGATAGATTCCACAGGATCCAGATGACCTACTCAGTTAAATTATTAGAAGGTCTTCTGTTTTGTTAGTGAAGAGATAATCCTCTGGTGAAGATTAAATTCTCTGAGACTGACAAAATACACCCTTCCTATCAACACTTCTGAAGGTAGCACATACACTTCAAGCTGCAAACACTCATCTGTGTTTGCTTTATGTTAATGCATATAAACACATTTCCTTTAACATCAATGACAACAGGTGATTTTGTCATCATGCTTCAGGATGAAGTGGCTTTTCTCCCTTCTACACAAATTCTAGCATTAGGAACTCAATTTCTGATTTAAATCACACCACCTTCTACCTTCTGACGAGCATTTGAACCCAGTGCTTCTAAAAGCATATTCTCAAGTCAAAGACTACTGTAAAATCCTGGGAATGAAAAAAAAAATGAGGCCTTGGCCTCACGTGTTGCATTTAGTTTTGTGTGACACTTCAGTTGTCCTGCAGAGGGGTAAGAGGACTCTGTACCCTTCCACCATTGATCTTAATGCCAGTCAGGACATTAAAAGGATGGCACTTGTGACTAGGCAGCACTGAGCTACTCAATGATGCAACCATGTAATAAATCCAGCTTAATTTAATGGTTACAGTTTGCTTACAACTAATACTTGGGACTGACAGAAACTCAATTGCAAGTTCTTTAGGCGAGGGACTCTCTTTTCCACAACATATTTTTTTAACGTGCAGGACAAAAAGGTTGAGATTCAGAATAGAAACCACTGCAGCAGCAGCAGACAGAGCCCACTTGTGAATCAGCTTGACATTTGCTCTAGACAGCTCTGAAAAAGAGCATTACTGTTTCACTTCAGGCCACCCAATTAAGTATTTACAGAGAGAGCCCCTGGTGGCTTCATGTCATGTCCACATCAGAGAATTGACAGGTATTTCTGCATCAGCTTTGCCAATGAAATATTTTTGGAGTCTTTAGAGTGATAGAGACCAGGGAAAAGAATTAAAATGCCCCTTCCCAGCCAGTTTTTCCTGTCTTGTTCTGAAACACTTTTGAGAGTTCGACATTTCAAGTATCAAAGGAGCAAACCACACTTTTATTAGTCAGCAAAGCCTCTGTCCCTAAAGATAGTCTGGTTAGTTTGGCATTATGAAGAGTTAGCTATTGCTGCATCGTATGGAGCTATAAATATCACTGTTACTCTTGCCAGCCTTTTCTAAATTGAATATGGCAGCTTTGATTTTTTGTATGAAATGTAACACAGCATCAGGTTGAACAGCTGGACAAGCTGGAGCTTTAACTGCCTACAGGGTTTTGTGAAATATTAAATCAGAAATTTATTTACAGTACGAGCTACACTCTTTCCAGTCCAGTCAAAAAATCTCCAACTTTGAATAGATATCATTTTTTAAAATAAATATATACTTGTGCACATGGGATTGTGTGTGTATGTGTGCACACAATTATAACATACAGGAGAGGGGATTTTACATGTATCCACATATAGAGGTGTGTGTATGTGTATACTATCACATTTTTGTGCACAGAAATCACTGAATGCAGATGCTTGGGGAGGGGAGGGGAGGGGAGGGGAGGGGAGGGGAGGGGAGAGCACATTCTGGCCTGAGCACCAAGGAGAAGCACATTTTGCCTGGATCTACAAGCTTGCAAAGCCTCCTCTTCATCCTTAAGGAAAATTTATTTTTTTCCATTCTTTCAGGCTTGGCAGGACTTGCTTTCTGGGCTGTGCAGGTCCCACATGGCACTTGTGCCACTGGAAGAGTAGCAGCCAAGAATCATCTTCCCACTCAGCAGGGTTCAATACAAGCTACCCAACAAACTCAGCCTGCCATGGGAAAAAAACACAAGTCACTGGGTCAGCCTGCTTTTAGGAACTTTTTCCATTTATTAGAGAAGAGGGGACACATTAAAGAAAAGAAAGAGCCTGACCAAAGCTCTGGACAGCTTCCTTTTCTACAAGGCAGAGTGGCACATCTTTATCTCACCACTGCATCATGGAAGGCCCTTATGTATCATAAGATGCAATTATTCCATGATTTTGCTTATATTAATCATACAAAAGGTATCCACATGAAATTAAAATCTGTAGTCCTCTAGTTTCATGGAAAATTTCACTGGTGATGGAAAATCTTACACAGAGATAGAATCTTTGACTGAACATCTGCATCCTCTTCTAACCTTGGCCACTTTTACCTGGGACAATCTTCATACTCACCTCATAAATATTTACATGATCTATAAAAATGCTTCTGGATTCACTCTCAATTCCAGCAGCATCTCAGAATACATTCTGCAAAACACCTTAGCCCATATAATGCCCTGCAGCTTGGTGGCTAGCAGTGCAAATTCTTGCCAACCATAAAAAAGACAGATAAAAGATAATTTATTAGTGCATCTGTGCCTGTCATCGGAAAAGCATAAAGAGTTTTATGCAGAAGATTTCTCTGAAGACATTTTGATGGTCATAATCTCACTTAAGCAATGCCTAGACTCATATCCTCTATTTTAGTTTCATCAGTGGAGAATCTGACCAATTATAATATGGAAATTTGGAGGGGAGAGGGGGAAGGGGGAAAAAAATAGCAACGAAATAACACTCTTTTAAGTTAAATACTTAAAATTAAGTTTAATACTTAATATAAATTTAATAATTTAATTAGTTTAAATAAATAAACTTTTAAATAAAAAGTTTAATTTAATAAAATTAAGTTTAATACTTAATACTCCCCGCATTCCTGCAGAATGGTGATCAAATTCCTTGGCTTCAGACCTACAGAGTCAGTTTGTGGGCCCTGAATCCTTAACATTGTGCTGGAATATCAATAAGTCTGGGTCAACACAGACAACAGTTTTGCTCTTGGAACTGCTGCCAAGAAACTGAGTAAAAGAAACGCCTTCAAAGCACTTTATCACAAATCAGACATTTCTAATAAAAAAAAATTATCTTTGCATTATTAGTTCTAAAGCGAATTAAGAGAGCATTATAGCAGCAGGTGGTGAGGGAACACATATGGAAGTGAAGTTCAAGGCTGTCCTGGTGTCTTCAAGAGAGATCAGGATGTTAAATATGTAGCTCTCAGACAACATGTTTTGTACAGCTGCAGCACTGCTGGACACAATCTGGCTGTTGTGTACTTCATTTTTAAGGGTATTCTCTGTATTTTTATTTTTTTTTTAGTTGATAGACTTCAAGCAAAACATAAACTAAAAGCTAAGATAGTTCATCTACCTGTATTTTCTATTTAATTCGTAGCACTCACACCAACATAAAAGCAAGTCACACCAAATTAAGAGCATTGACTTTAATATCCACAAAGTGCCTATTCACACCTCTCAAGTAGGATGGAAAGATTAAGAGTAGCCAGTCCTATAATTAATAAACACAGCAATCACACTGTTTTACAGATTTGTTAGAAGACATATTCCAGATGGTCTCAAAGTTAATGAAACACTAGTTAATAAATCTACATCAACATGCCCTTCCAGCCTAGTTTTTTTGATAATACTTCAGCCTGTTGCTGTATCCCTGCATCCTTTAGTGAGATGCTAAGGGTGCATTTTCACTTCTGTACAACCTGCCAATTCCATCTTAAGACTTTTTTTCTTTCTGCTGTGAATATCATCCACAGTTTCAGTTCAGTGCCATCTGCTATATACCTTAGGACTCCCAAACAACAGCCTTTCCCTTCAAAACAGCAATCATTTAGAGTCATAAAATCCCCTACTGTGCTAGTATAATTTGGGAAGCATCGCACAATCACAAATTCCATTTAGTGTTTCTCTATTGACTATTTTACTTACTTCTTTTCCTTCATTTTTATTAGCATTTTGAGCCAAAGCATGCTGGATAGAATTGTTCTTTCTTTTCCTGCTGATTCGAAAGTAATAAAACACAAGGAGGAGGCAGTATGCTAAATTTTCTGTGCTGTGACACTCTGTTGTTCAGATGTTTACACCTTTCTGGAAATCTTTGTCATCAGTTCTTTAGTTCTAAAAGACAAGGGTAAATTCCAGTGCTGGAGTGGCAACTGGTTTGAAGACAACTGAGTGAAGATAAGGGTAGACAAACCTCTAGAATATTCTAAATTGAAGAAATAAATTATAGTCACATTTTCAAAACACTTCCAGGAGCGTATCCTTTGTAACTGTGTGCATACTGAGGTTTTCCTGTTCCACAGTTCAGCATCACAGAGCACAAATGCTCACTAGGCTAGATTGACACTGCTGTATAATTAGGAGTGTTGCCAGCACATGGCACTTCAAATGTCCCTCATGCACACAAAATTTTATATTTTTTTTGCTTACTTATGCAGGAAAATATTAAAGGAAAAATTAAATGAAAATTGACTCCAGGTCTGCTAAAAATACATATGTGGTTTCCCAGCTGTTTTGTAAATTCCTGGCTGAAAATACACTATACTCTTTGTTATTATGAAAAAAGAACAGCACAACAAGATTATGAATTAATGCATTGTTTGAGGAGATATGAGTGGCTGAGCTGACTCTGTCTACTTGAAAACAACCAGAACTGTAGTTATGGTCCAGCAAACTTACTTATAAAAAGCCAACAGTAATCAAGTGTATTTGGAGACAACATATGTAAAATTATAATAGCATTAAAATTATATATAAATTTATATATCAACTATACAAAAATAAATATATAAATTATATATAAAATTATAATGTCCATCAGGCCAGGGATTTTAATATTTTTATAGCTATTATAGAGGAATGCAGTTTGACTAAAAAAAGTCAGTTACATAAAATTCCAGGAATCACTGCACAGTTCTTGAAACCTGCAATAAGGTCAAACAGCTAGCATGAGGTGAAACATAAAATTATCTCTGTTTGAAATGATTGCTCTAGATTTCCCCAGCTGTCATGGTGCAGAAATAGCAAAAGTATTTGTTTTTATTTTTCTTTTTTGGTTGGTTGTTTGTTTTGTTGCTTGGTTTATTGGTTGGTTTGTGGTTACACAAATCTACTACAACATAGAATTTAAAAGTTTCATGACTAAACATGATCTGTGGCATATAACTTACAGGTAGTACAAGAATCCTTCCCCATCTTCCTTGCAGGCCTCCTTTAAGTACTGGAAGGCTGTTATAAGGTGTCTGAGGAGTTTTTCTCCCTGCAAGCTCAACAGGAATCTGAATAGCACAGCTGAAGCCTTTTGAGGTTGATAATTCGCTATTAATGAAACAGAATTTCCAGAAGCATATGTGTATTTCATGTTTGGAAATATTTGCTGAAAAACTAAATAAGTGCTTAGATATCATGACTTTTCAAAACTAGTTTTCCTTCGGCGGTGAGTTTTTTTACAAAGCTTCAGGACTTAGCAGTCCACCATTTAATTTAAAGACTTTTGAGAAAGCAAGTTGCTACCTCATGCTTTTGAAATAAGTTGCAACCTGGTCCTCTTGGGCAACTTCATAGTTCATCTGTGGCCCTTAACATCACTTGCTCTTTATCTTTCACTTCTTGTTGCAGGGCAGTAAAAAGCATCCTGTGTTGCTTCAGTCGTTTTTTCTTCTCATGTCCTGAGTAAAATTTTTTTCTCTGGGAATAAATATTTCTTGTTTAACATTCTGATATTCTTCTTAAATGAAAACACAGCAGGAGTAGAGAAATAGGAAACTGTCTGTTGGGATCAACAGCAAAACAAATTCTCCTTGATGACTGTGGACAAAAGCATTCAGAATACGAGGGCAGGGAGGGAATTAAATAGAAGACATTTTGGTCTTCTTTATGCAAAGAATGAACCTTTTTAAGTTTCTGCGTCACACTATCTTAACTTGAATGATTTCATAACCTACTAAGATTCATCTGGTTCAGTAGAAACTTTATAAAAATGCATCTTACTTTAGCCATGGTGCCAAAAGACACATGGGTTGCTTCTGCTCTATGACTTTGCAACTGCATTAGCACCATAAGGGTTTTTTTATATGTATTATGCCACCTAAGCAGAGCCTTAACAGGAACTACATAACATGTCACTTTAAAGCAATAAACAAACTTGTTATACAAAGCTTCACTGGAACATATTCTCACACCCAGTATCTGAAAGCCACTGTTTAAAGCAAAGAACCTATTAAAGTAAATTTGTATTTATCTGAAGTTGAATATATGCTAGTCTTTTAATCTCTTTATAAATTGAAGGAGTTATGTTTTGGACGTTGGTTCTCCCTGACATCAGAAGTCACAAGCATGTTTGCATGAATGCAAAACAGGTACCTACAGAATCCTGTACACAATAAGGCAAATCATCACATTTATAAAGAACATAGGAGCTGGTTACAAGAGGGAGAAAATTACACAGAAGAGTTTGAAGAACATGTGGAAAACAAACAAACAGACAAAACACCAAACCAGACCAAAACAAAACAATCTAAGTTAAACTTGGATTATATTTAATGTGCAAAAACATCAATTTCCTTCTTTGATTTCTTTTTTACCAAGTTAAAAATATGAAAATCTTTTCTAAAACATGGGCCACCTACAGAGTAACCAATTCATGTTATGGATGAATTCTTCTTTTAAAAAAGTGATAATTAAAGCAGGAAACATTTCTGTCAGCTTCATAATAAATGTAGACTATTCTTTCTCCTGTCTTTGGTTAGTCTTTTGAAAGCAGAAAAAGTAGGGAGGAAAAAAATCGTCTTACTAATTGCAAACAAGTCTCTCTCTCTCTGCTCAATTAAAATTTAAACTAAGTGGAATAATTGTACATATGGCATGCATAATAACAACAGCAATAACATCCTGTTCAATTCACTGTAATGGAAATCTTCTGCTGCTAATGGTATATAATAGCACCAAATTAAGAGAATTGAATGAAATAGCAGGTAAAAAAACCATGGTCCTTAAGAAGCCTCATGCAATCAAAAAATCAGCACCTGACAGGATCTCAGAAAATAAGTTTGTGACTGGAAGATGCAAGAGGGTTTAGCGAAGGACAAACTTCATCACAGAGACCTTGGTTTCCTGGTGTATAAAATAAATGTCTCCCAGCAGAGAGGTGCAACATCCAATTGCAACAGCGACACATTTCTGAGCCTCATGAATTCCAGACCTAAAAAGAGTAGGAAAGAACCAGAAATTTTGAGTCACATCAGATTATACTAAATCTGGTGAGCTTTGTGATTAAAGGGCACATAATACTAAACAGCTATTCACCAAAATCTGACATCAGACTTCATTGTAATTCTTGCTGACTGGCCAGTAAAAATTCTGCAATTCTGTCACAGATTAATATAATATTTTTGGTTATTTGGAACATCAGTGGCTATATCAAAATTGTCAGCCTACTTTGCAAATGTAGGCAGCTCAACTCCCAAGGAAAAGGCTTCAGTTTCTTGTTGATTAGAATGCTGTGAAATGATACTACAAAATTAAGGGGTGTCACCAATGGGTATCTCATTCCTCAGTGTCTGGTTAGCTGACTGGAGTAATCATGTATTCTATGCCATTAGACCTGAGCATTATGATATTTTCTTCCTTAATGTCCATTCTCTCTGATTTCTTTAGGCCTTAGGTAATACAGGTTCTAAAAAAAAAAAAACCAACAAATTCCTTTTTTTCTTATTACCTTTGTTTTCTTTTGGGTTGAGTTTTTTTTTGCTTGAGACCTTTGACAGACAAACCAGGTGCATTCTTCAAATGCACAACATGGTCCTCTAGATCAGAGGGCTGAAGGGAAGGAGAAAGGAAAGGAAGGGAATAGAGAGAAGGACACATTAATTCATCACCCAGTCAGTCTTAATTGATTAGGTTACTGTCAAGCCTTTATTTCTTCTTCCTCTTCTGAAATAGTGATTTCTTCATGAAGAAAAGTTCCATTTAAATTTCTGAGGCAAAGGGAGACACAGTAGGCATGGAAACAAAAAGTTCTGTCCTGGCTTTGGGGGAATGACAGTCTGATGTCTACATCAAGTTAACATGAAAATATCTGATAGACACTTCATGGTTATTCAGAAATAGCAGTCTAATAATTATGCAAATCAAATCCTCAGTCAGAGTGCAAGGATTTGCATAATTGAGAAATAAACATACAATTATGGGTCAGTGATGGCACAGCATCGAGGTACTTGAGGGGAAGTGTTTCAGTACCACTGTAGTTAAACCAAAAATGTGGAGTAATTGAAGGGAAATAGATGCAGCCTGTTAAGCCTAAGTCTACAGAAATATGGAACCTATGAAAAATCTCATTCTATGCATCAGAATGAAGTACCAATTCTGGGCTGCTGAAGGCCTGCACAGTTTCACTGATTGAAATGGAATTACACCAATTTCAGTAGCAAGAAGCAGAGCACTGGTAGAATAAGTCAGTGTGCTGTGCAATCAAGGTAGAGACATGAAACAAATAAAAAACTTCTTAGAGAATTACAACTTTTTTTTTTTTCAGTTTAGTCTGCATCATGAAACGTGATTTGGGATCAGGATTAGCTCTGATGTTATGGAGACCTGATTGATTTCCCTCCACTACTGAAGGTGTAAGTGGAGAAAGTATCATATTCTCACCATTCCTCTGCTTGTGCTACACACCAGCCTCCACAGGACTTTTAAGGTTTAGGATTAGTGGCAGATGTTTGGGCAAAACATTTTTGTCCACAGATGGGATTCAATAACTTCATATATACATATTTCCAGTTTCCATATTTCCATTTCCAGTTACAACAGGTAAGTGTCTGGCCTATTTAGTTTGATTTCAAATTTCACAAATGCCTACACATTTCATTAACAAAAAGTAGGAAATAACACAATAGACTTGCCACATTTGTCTCAACAATATTTTTTAAAAAATACTAAAGGCCTTGATACAGGCTTCATAACAGAATATGAGTTAATTTTTAGCTAAATAATGAAAGATTATATGACTTTCTCTATATCTCTTCAGACCCTGAAAGTTTGGCCCTCTATTCCTGTTCATGATGTTCAGATTTGTCTTTTCTTCAAGCAAGAACTTCATTAAGGTTTTCCAGCTCAAATATTCTACTTTGTAAATTATTTAGCTTCTTGCCAAACATTGCTTCCATCTCTCTTTTGCAGTTCATGCTGGAATCAATGCCTCCCTTTAAATGTCAAGCAGGAAAAGGAAATTAACGAAGTCTTGTAAACATGTCAGATGTTACAGACATTTCCTAAACTATCTAGTAAAAAGAAAGGAAAGCATGCCAAACTCAAGATAGGAACAAGATTGAAAAAACACACATATGGTCTGTATTTGTTCATTGGGACAGGGAACTGGGGGAACAGGGAAAGATTTCCCTGAGTGAAAGATGACAATTAACCTTTGGTGGCACCTCATACATCATATTACAGAAGATGTAGGGATTCTCAACATGAGAAAAGAAGCTTTGCCCTTACAATTAGCACTTTTTATTTTCCTGTTGAAATTTCTTTCATATACTTAGCCAAAAGAGGTCTGTCCTTTTATTCATTTGTTTGCTTGCTTTTTTTGTTTGTTTTGTAAAAGCCTAAGCAAACCCACAGGATGATTGCTGTTCAGGTGGCTGAAATATGTCTAAGCCCAACAGAAATAACACTATCATGTCAATTGTCAGTGTAGCGTTGGGTTCATCTTCTTTATTTGCTCTATGAGGACTGTTTCCTACCTCTTGGGTTATAAGACAGATAGATAGATAGATGTTTTCTTGAAAATCTTTCTTCTCCTCTGTACAATTTCTCCTCCAATACATTGTTATTTCACAAGCAAGTAAAAACACACTATACAAAACATCACAGAAACAACATTTGTAAAACAATTCAATCAACATGTGAGAGTGTTCTCATTTGTCAAGATATGAAACGTACTTCATAATTACAAACTACTGGTTGTGATACAAATCTGCCATACCAAAATACTTCTGTAAGGCAGACTCAGAAAATGTAACAAATATAAGACAAAGGAATGATAGAAAGTGCTACATTAAAGCAGAGAATGTATGCCACTCAGCATGAGTTACACTTTATGTCACCACTGATTTTGAAAGGAATGTATTTTCTCTTTTTAAATTGAGAGAGCTTTATTTTTTAATGAACAGAAGAATTTAAGTTCAAGAAAGGTATTTTGAACCCTGTGACTTCTTTTCCCACTGGCCCTATACTAGCATTTTCCAACTCATATTTTCATTACATTAATCAATCTTACTAAGTGGAAAGATACTGCAATAAATTTAGCAGAAGCTATTCTTTATTTTAGCAGAAGCTATAAAATAAATCTACTTCCACTCTTATCTGAAAGTTTGTATAAAACACTGGGACTTGTTTGGCTTTCATTCAAGTTAGTTTGAAAACAAAATAAAATCCAGAACTGAATCTAAAAAATGCCTCTTCTTAGTTGCACAATTTGCGTGCTGTGGCCCAGGAACCCTGTAATTCTCATATTCATGGAATCATAGAGTTATAGAATCATGGAATTGTTAAAGTTAAAGTTGGGAAAGACCTCTAAGGTGATCAAGTCCAACTGTTAACCCAACACCACTGTGGTCACCACTAGACCATGTCCACTAAACCAGTGCCACGTCCACACTTTTGAACACTTCCAGGGATGGTGATTCCACCACTAGCTGGTCATTCTGTTCCAATGTTTGACCACCGTTTCAGTGAAGAAATTTTTCCTAATATCCAATCTAAACTTCCTCTGGTGCAACTTGAGGTTGTTTCCTCTCATTCTGTCTCAGAAGAGCCAACCCCACCTCACCACAACCTCCTTTCAGGTCCCCCCGAGCCTTCTTTCCTCCAGGCTGAGCAATCCCAGCTGCCTCAGCTGCTCCAGACCCTTCACCAGCTCCTCTGCCCTTCTTAGAACTTGCTCCAGCACGTCACTGTCTTTTCTTGCAGTGACGGGACCAGAACTGAGCACAGGATTTGAGGTGCAGCCTCACCAGTGCCAAAGAGAGCAGAAGGATCCCATTCTAGTCCTGCTGGACACACTATTTCTGATATTGGCAGTAACAAGAGCAAAATAACAACATGACTTGCCTTCTACACAAATTAAAAGCTATTAAACCTTTTTCTTCTTTTGCTTGTGGTGTTGCTGCCCATTTTGGGCACCTCCTTAGTAGGTACACAGCACTGGCAGCAGCACGAGGCTGCTGGACAAGAGGAAAAAAAAACCTCCCCAGCTACAACAATAGTAGCAATCCAGACCTTGACAGTAACTTATGGCAAAGCCAGTGAAAGTACTGGAAACTAGCACTGACAAAGGGACTTTAAATCACACCTTGTAAGTTTTTTAATTAAAAGGGCAAGCTGGAATTTCCCTTCATGGTGTCTTCCTGGTTAAATTTTTTTAGACAAGCAAAATGTGTGATTGGGTTTTGCCATGTTTAAACAAACTTATGCTACTCAAACAGGTGGCGTTATAAAGTGAATTAAGAAGCCACAGCTTAGAAATAAAAGTTTAGAATTAAGAGCACATTATTAAAAGCACTTAAAGGAATTAAGAAATTCTCTGGAGAGAGAATGTCTCTTTTTTTAACAGTCAAGCAGAGGTACCTGCAGAATCAGTGTCTGAAGCCTCACACAATACCTCTCAACATCCTGCAGTATTCACTGTTTGTACAAAATGGGGTCTATTTGGAGAAGAAGCCAGATTGTAAGCACCTCTTTTTATCAATAGAACTCTTTTTCCAGGAAGTATTCTACCAAGAGCAGGCCAGTCTGATGCTTCTGTAAAGCAGTTGATCAAAAGGGGCCTGGCTATATGAAAAATAAGTACTGAGAAAAGACAATTTTATCCAGTTAATATCCTTTGAACTAACATTTGACCCCTGCAGAGCACTGGATAATGAAAGCATAACTTTAAGTATGAATTTGCAGGCCTCACTTTAGTAACTGGAAAGGTTTCTTCAGATTTATAGAATAAATCCTAGGCCATGTACAGGCAAAGGTAAAGGCAAACTACATTAAACATGACAGTGTAATGCAATGTAGAGAGCTGGAGACAACTTCACAAGTGCAGTGCACAGCTCCACGTATGTGTGTTAGGGATGGTTTGTTGGTCTCCAGACTACAAGGAACACTTCAGTGGGTGCTGAAATGCTGCACTAAGCATACTATAGTTTCTTTTGTGAGGGAGAACTACATTTTCAACAGCAAAAATGGCAAGAAAATAACAGATTCCTAAAACAGCTAAAATATGCTGAAAATATCTGCAAATTCAGAAAAAAAAAATAGATCTGGTCTAAAAGATATCAGTGAAAAAAAAGAAAACATTCTTTTTTTAAAATTGTCAAGAAAAGCAATACGATAACCTTGTGAAAGTTATACACCACATAAGTCAGTTTACATCTTATATGGCATTAAAGCAGTAGTGATTATCACACTGTACTCCTCTGTCTTTTTGCTGTCGCGCGATAATTTCTGCAAAACTTCCCGTGTAATCAGGGTAGGTAAGGAAGGGGGAACAGGGGGATTGCTCGGATTTCTAAAAACAAATCTCAGCTTTCAAGTTAAATCAGCAAGTTTCAGAAACCTCGTGGGAGAAAAGTTACCAAGAATGGTGTTTCAAGTGTTCTGATGAAAGCTGGTTTCAAAGGAGTGAGGCACTCCACAGAAGCAAGAAAACACAGAGGACAACTGTTCTACTACAAACACCCATTTAAAAACAAAAACACATAAAATTCATGTTATGTTCTTTAACTAAACTAATCTAGACAGACACTAAAATGCAGACAAGTGTATAGCCTAAGGCTTGGTGCTGCAAAAGAAATTGTTGTATATGAATGTATGTAATTTACTGAAAATTTCTACTATGACTTCAAAAGTAAAAGTGGATCTTGGGAATGAATACCTTTCCTTTGGAAAAATGCCACTTATTTCCTAGGTGTGAATTATATGGAATCAAAGTGTAACTACAATGATCTTTACTTCTAATGAGCCTTTCTGCATCTAAAGTGTGACAAGGCTTTAAATTAAAGTGCTAGATATTACAATAATCTTCCGTAGCAATAATGCTGAGGAGGAAAATTCCTGTGTCCTAAAGTGTTCTTATTAAACATGATTCCTAATAATTTGATCAAAGCCTGTCTGAAGTAGCTGTGAAACAGGAGTAATGAAGTATGCAACATATATTTGTATACCTCCAGGCCATAACACAAACCCCAAGGATGAAGCAAACAGCAACACACCCAGGTTTTGTGCTGCACAAGCCACTTTCAGCACCTGTGTGCCAATCCTGGGCATACATTTTTTCTCAAGGAAAAGGAAATGAAATGCCAGTGAACCAGTGCTGGCCACCTGCTCTCCCCAACCTGTGCTACCATCAGTGCATTTTGCAAAGCCACAAAACAAGCAGGGTCAAATGAGAGACTTTGATGGGTTGGAGCTGTGCTTTGTGAACGTGGGAGGTGTCTAGGAACAGTTAGCCAGCCCCCCACAGCAAAGGAGACAAATGGAGTTGTAGAGTATAAGAGGGGAAAAGGGTCTGAGGGCTTCTACCTGCCTCCCACACACAGGATCATAGAATATGTCAAGTTGGAAGGTACCCACAAGGATCATCGAGTCCAACTCCTTGCCCTGCACAGGACCATCCCCCGGAGTCACACCCTGTGCTTGAGAGTATTTTCCAAACCCTTCTGGAGCTCTGGCAGCCTTGGTGCTGTGCCCACTGCCCTGGGGAGCCTGGGCAGTGCCCAACCAGCCTCTGGGGGAAGAACCTTTGGTTGAGATCCAACCTGACCCTGCCCTGACACAGCTCCAGCCATTCCCTGGGTGCTGTCCCTGGTCCCCCAGAGCAGAGCTCAGTCCCTGCCCCTCCTCTGCCCCTGCCCAGGCAGTTGGAACTGCACTGAGGTCTCCCCTCAGTCTCCTCTGCTCCAGCTGAACACACCAAGTGCCCTCAGTGTCCTCCCACAGCTTCCAAACAAGGCCCTTCCCCATCCTCCTTCCCTCCTGTGGACGCTCTCCAATGGCTCAGTCCCTTCCTTCCATTGTGTGATTCTAGCTCTCCAGCTTCAGGTCTCATGTAGGTCTTTTCAAAGGTGAGCGCAAGTTTTATTTTTCTAAACTACTAATAGACATTTTTTGTGTTCATTCTGACCAAAAGGAGCGTTCTGGAAGCCTGTATTATGCAGCAATTCTCTCCCTAATATTTGCAGCCACTTGAAACAACAGCTGCCCACAAAACAAGGCAAAGCTTTGAAGCTTCAGATCCGTGCATCAATACAAATTAAAACCTTTCCAAAACTCTGAAGTGTACTGTCACATCTCTCTGACAAGAGAAGGGTACTCATTTCATTGAGAAATACCTCAGTTTTGTAACCATTTTTTTGGACTTTCCCTCTCCCAGAGCCTCAAGCTTCCCTCTCCCTTCACGCTGCTTAGCCCGAAAATACCTCATATTGCCTCCTAGAAATTTAGAAAATAGGAGAAAAATGGTATAAAACTGGAAGGTCTTAAACCTTGTACTCTGAATTGAAGTACTGAACCATATTTCAAAGTGCACATGTATCAATGTTATCTTCCAATCAGCTGATACTTGATGTTGTACCCAAAATTAAAACCTTAAGCTTAAAACCTAAAAAAAGTGTTGAGAATAGAATAATATTCACCAGTTTTCCCTTCATATAACTTATAAAATCAGTTTTGGTTAAATTAAAAGTTCCAACAGAAAGCTGCTCCTGAAATGCTTACCTCCCTACAAAACAAGTATTGGAATGATCAGTGAATTCTCAGTCAGTGGTTAGTTTGCCTTGGGTTTTCTTGTTTCTTATATTTTTATGTCTATATGGTTTTAAATAAGGTCCTAAAGAATTCATTGTGAGCTTTTGGGGAAATGAAGTGAAACCATCACCCAGATATGAAAGTCCTTGAAATTAGTAATTGCACAGAGCATGAGGGATGGACCACAGTTCCCAGAAGATTGCATGCAAAATGCAAGACTTAAGTATCACAGACGTGGCTTCCAGAGTTCATTCCTATTTTGATATTACAGACATGCCAATTACAATTGTTATTCTGATAGTTCACAGTGGCACTTCCCATGTGCATCTGCTACATCGATTTTAAATAGATCACAAAATGTCAGGAGCCAGGTCTAACCTACAACTCCTTCACAACATGTTTGCTAATGAGTCAAGGCTGTGGTTTGCTGAACATTTATTTTAGGTCATGCTAGAGGGTGTTTTCAGAGGAAATGCTCTCCTAAACCCCTCTGTGATAGTTGATACAGTCAAACAGATTGAGGATTTGATCTAAATTAAAAATAACCCTCAAAAAACTTAATTCACATCAGTTCCCTCAGGTGGCAGAAAGCAATCTGAGAAACTAATTATGCTGACATACCAAAAAGAAATGACTGTCAAACTCTGACCAGGATATCTTATGAGTGATTTCAGAGATTTCCTCTGAAATTATTCTCATGTTCACTTGTTCTTTTATATTTAAAACTATTTTGCTTACCGACCAGAGCTTCTCAGACCTCCCCACATTTCAGGTTTGATTTTAAACACGGCAAGGAAGCTGCTTTTTCTTCACTGTTGTGTTTGGGGTTTTTTTTTAACACTAAAAGCAAAACACCTCTAACAAAAGCTGTAACATTCAAGCACAGAGTTGTTGCAGCTGTTTGACAAGTGTCTAGCTTTAGTGTAAAGCTCTGTAGTGCTAAGGACAAAGAAGGGAGTACAGTAAAACACAGGGCATTTGCTGCCTAGGTTAATAGCAACCTGGAGAAGAGAAGACTGAAAGGGAATCTCAGCAATATGTACAAATACCTCAAAGGCAGGTGCCAGGGGGATGGTGACAAACTCTTTTCAGTGGTGTCCAGTGACAGGATGAGGAGCAATCACCATAAACTAAAACACAAGAACTTCCACCTCAGCATGAGGAAAAACTTCTTCACTTTGCAGGTGACAGAGCACTGGAACAGGTTCCCCAGGAAGGTCATGGAGTCTCCCTCTCTGGAGAAAATCAAAACCCACCAGGACACATTCCTGTGTAACCTGCTCTACATGACCCTGCCTTGGCAAGAGAGTTGGACTGGATTATCTCCAGGGGTCCCTTCCAACCCTAACTATTCTCTGATTCTCACCATTCAGCACCAAGAGATATGCAAGAGAGGCCTGAAACATTTCTACAAGTGTGCAAAATATCTGCTGGATTTCCTTAAAGTCTCACATGTATTAATCCAAAGATCTGATCCAGAGTATAGTGATACTGGTTCCAGCAGATGTAGAGGGAAGTAGTTCCAGCACAGACCAAATTTCTCTGTTTATTGAAGTACCCTGCAATATCTGCAAATGATGATGGATGCCAGGCAGTATTCACTCATGACTTAAGATATTATTTTGTCTTAGCTCTCCTGAACATTACTGCATTAGAGAAATATTCAGTCAGGATTTATATTCTGGTTGTCAGAGTTGACAACACAGAAGATAACACCATTGCATTAAATCTGCCACACTGAACCTGCACACAGGCCATACAAACAAACTTCCAGTAGTGTCTAAACATTACGGATAGAATTGGCCACATGAAGCAGAACAGTTCTCAGGACAGCTGTCCTGTTCCTGGGTCACAGAGCTGTTGAAGATAAGGAACCTCTGGGCATCACCTGGTCTAATTTCCATGCTCAAGAAGGGTCATCTAGAGTAGAGGGCCCTGGACTATGCAGAGAAAGCTTTTTATTTTTTTTTATTCTCCAAGGATGGAAAATTCATCACTTCCCTGAAAACATGTGCCAGTTCTCAGTAACCTTCATAGTAAAAATGTGACTCCTGATGTTCAGGAAGAACCTCCTGTGTTTGAGTTTATGCCCACTGCTTCTTGTCCTGTCACTGGGCATCACTGGAGACAGCCTGGCTCCACCTTCTTTGCACCCTCCCTTCAGGTATTTGTATACCCTGACAAGGTTCCTCTGAGACTTCTCTTTTCCAGGCTGAAAAGTTTCAACCATCTCAGCCTTTCCTCACAGGAGACATGCACCACTCCCCTTCATTTGGGTGGCCCTTCATTGGACCCTTTCCAGCAAGTCTATACATCACCTGTAATGGGAAGCCCAGACCTGGACACAGAGGTACCTCACGAGTGCTGAGGGGACACGAATGATCCCTCCCCTCAGCCTGCTGTCCAGACTCCTCTTTGTGCAGCCAAGAACACCGCCAGCACTTGCTGCCTCGTGGTAGTGCCATGTTGCCAGCTTGCCTACAACCTGGTGTCTATCAGGACCCCCGTGGCAGCTCCTGCAAAACTGTTTTCCAGCTGGGCAGCCCCCGGCATGTACTGATGGCTGGTGTTGTTCCTCCTGAGGTGCAGAATTTTACCCTTCTACTCATTGAACTTCATGAGCCTCCTGTCAGTCCATTTCTCCAGCATGTTTCTCCAGCCTTTTGAGGTCTCTCTGGATGGCAGCACAACCCTCTGATACATCAACTACTTCTGCCAGTTTTATGTCATCACCAAACTTGCCAAGGGTACACTCTACCCCATCGTCAATAATAATGATAATAATTAATAATCTTCATTATTAATGAAGATATTAAACAGGATCAGACTCAGTTTTGATCCCTGGGATCACTGCTTGATACTGGCCTCGAGTTAGACTTTGAGCTGCTGATCACCACCCTCTAGACCTGGCCATTCATCTGCCAGACCAGTTATTCAGTGTGGAAGTTTATCAAGTTGGTCAAGTGTGAACTCCTCTTGGTAAAGCCACGCTAACAACTCCTAATGTTTTTCTTGTCAATATACCTAGAAATGGTCTGCAGGGATTCTGAGTTCTCCTTCTTGCCCTTCTTGAAAATTAGGCTGGCATTTGCTTGCTGCCAGTCTTCAGGCATTTCTCCCAGTCACCATGGTCAGAGAATACTGGGGTGACCTTGCAATGACATCAGTCAGCTCCCTCAGCTCTTGTGGGTGCATCCCATCAGTGCCCATGTTCTTAGGTGTGTTCAGTTTGCTGAAGTATTCCCTGACCTGATCCTCATCTACCAAGGGTACATCTTCCTCACTCCAGCCTTTCCCCCTCTCTCTGGAACCTGGGATACCTGAAGGCTAGTCTTTCTGGTAAAGACTAAGGCAAAGAAGGTATTCAGTATCTCAGCCTTTTCTGTGTCCTGTGGAACCGGGTCCCCACCACATTCAGCAGCAGGACCACATATTCCCTAGTCTTTCCTTTGCCATTAACAGATTTAGAGAAGCACTTCCTTTTATCCTTGAGATTCCCCACCAGTTTCAACTCCAAATGGATTTTTTCATTCCTAGCCATGCTTTCTTCTGCATTCTTGAACAGTGTCTCATTACTCCCCCAGATTACCTTCTCCTGCAGGTATACCTTCTGTATGCTTTCTTTTTTCTCTTAGAATTTTGACAGGAGCTCATTGTTCATCCCCACAGGTCTCTCTGAGTTTTTACTTGACTTCTTGCTCACTGGCACAAACTGCTCTTGAGCTTAAAGAAGGTAATGCTCGGAGATCAATCAGTTTTCTTGATCCCCTATTTCTTCTAAGACCTTAACCCGTGGGACACTCTCAAGCACGTTCCTGAAGACACCAAAATCTTCTCTCTTAAATCCAGAGTTGTGTTCTCATTTTGTTCCCTCTTCTCTCAGAATCCCAGTTTCCACCCTCCCTTACTCACTGCTGCCAAGGTTGCCTTTGAGTTTCACACCCCCAGCCAGCCCTTGCTGTTTTGTGAATACGAGGCACAGCAGAACACCTCTCCTGGTCGGATTGTCAATAATTTTTACAGCAGGAATTTTCCACTTATTTTCACCATCCAGCAGAAATTGGGGTGGCTGAATTCCTCCACAAGGCCCATAGCCTGCTAATGTGAGGCTGTTTCCAGCTGTCGGTTGAAGGCCTCTTTCACTTGCTCATCCTCATCAGGTGGTTTGTAAGAGAAACCTGCTGCAGTATCACCCATATTGGCCTACTCACCTACAAACCCTCTGCTGGCTCCTCATTCATCCCCAAGGAGATCTTCATGCATTCCATCTATTCTCTCACATAAAGGACAGCCCAACCTCCTCATGTTTTCAGGCTGTCCTTCCCAAAGAGCCTGAATTCCTCCATTGCAGCACTCCATCCACAGGGGCCATCCCACCACATCCTCCTGATCCCAACAAGGTCACAGTCCTGCAACTGCACAACAGTTCTCTAATTCCTCGTGTTTACTCCTCATGCTGGGTGCATTAGTGTGCAAGCACTTCAAAGAGGCAAAACCACAATTACAAAATTAAAAGGTCAATCTCCTTTAGTTCCCTGGTGGCATCAAGTGTTTGTCAGTAGTGGTTCCTGAAGATATGCAGAAAATGGAAAAGTTGCCTTAAAATTGGACATGGATTTTTGATTATCTAACAACTGAACCCACCTTCTCTGAGTAGACACCAGACACACGACCTGCTCTACCTCTCTGGAGCCAGGGCAGCACCACAACAAACTTGGCATCAACTTATTTTCAAATATTCATCTTGACAGAAAGTTATACAGAAACCACAGTGAGATATCATTTCAGTTTTTTAAATCAGCAAACACAGAGTAAGAATGAAACACTGAATAACATTTTATCAGCTTAAGGGTTGATAAACAGTATAACATACTGGTTTTTTGTAAATGTGTTATTTTATGCCATTACATAATACACAGGATCTAAGGCTGACTGAGCCTCAAATTGTCTGGATCTTTGTAAAAAAAATTAAAGATGCAATATTGTATATCTAAATTTGAACTTAAACATTGATTTTGTATAGTCTAAAACTGATTTTCAGTCCTGTAAGCTGATGTTCTTCCTTACAGATCTATTCACCACGATTTGACAGCTAATTTAATTACTTTATAAATGTCACCATTGATTTTAGGAAAAAGCTAGAAGCATTAATGGAAAATAGAAACTCTGAACACAGCCAAGGCAATATGTCTAAGATGTAATTGCATTTTAGATATAAAATGCATCTTTACAAAGATTTTGCTGAACACGAAGCAGTTATGTTGCAGCTGGCAACAAGAAAACTGCAAGTTTCAGGGAGCAGTAAGAGACAGTAATGATCTTTTCATATTAATGCCAGTTGGCAGATAATGAAAACACCATGCAGATACCCCCTTCACAACAAGCAATACCATAGCTGTTAATGGACCAGTGGAGTGAAGAAGAGAGTGAATACAGTCACAGCTGGAATCAGCCCAAGTAGCAGATTCAGCTACTGAAAAGAGAGGAGACTCTTCCTGAACTGCTCAGGGTACAGCAGTCGCCCAAGTGGGGCATAATCAGATTCACTCTGAGTTACAGTTCTTCAATTTATTAGGACCAGTTCAAATGAGGTCTCAAAAGCAGGGGAATAAAAACCCACTTTCCAACCCCCTCCCACCCACTATGAAGCAGGAGCTAATCTGCACTGAAAGAGTGGCACCAAAAAGCATTAATATTGTTAGTAGTTGGTGACTTCTCACTGAGGGGCACTGAAGCACCCATTTGCCATCTGGACAACCACTCTAGAGAGGTTTCCTGTCTGCTGGGGGCTTACATTTGCAATGCCACAAAGAGGTGACCAAGCCAGGTAAAACCAGAGGGCTGTTATCCACTCCTGCTCTTTCACACAGAGTCAAATGATGCTGCAAGAAGGAGATTGCAAACATCAAAAGGGGCTTCACGTCCCTCAGAAAGATGTTGAAGGGGTTGGAAACACAGGTAGTGTATTCTCTGTGTTCCCAGCTGGAGACTGGGACCCAAGAAGAAGGAGACAAAGGGATCAAGTGAATTACTGACTGCATGGCTGCTGCCATGCTCAGAGTTTGGGGCTCTATGATCTGGGATGCACCTTCAAAAGACCAGGCATTGACATTAGATGGGGATCACCTGACTGGATGTGATATTGTTTTGGGAAGGAAGATGGCTGGACTTCTTAGCAGAGCTTTAAACTATAGTCAGCAGGGGAATGGGATGCATTTCCAAGTGTCAGAGAGGAACAAGGAAACAACAGCACTTCCAGGAAGCAGCAAGGGAACACCTGTAAACCATCCCCAAGGAATTAGGGAAGGCTCCTCCCAAAAGGTGAAGAGCTCCATAGCCCAGATGAAGTGCCTCTACACTGCATGCAACATGGGTCACAAGCATGAGCTGGAAATCATGGTGCAATCAGAAGATTGTGACCTAATTGCTATCATGGAAACATGATGGGACAAGTCACACAGCTGGAGCAACTGCAGCTGAGGGCTACAGGCTTTTTGGGAGAGGCTGGGAAGAAGGGGTGGAGATGTTGTGCTCTGTGTTAAGGGACTGATAGAGACAACCATGAACAGGTTGAGAGCCTGTGGATAAAAAGCAAGGACAGGACCAACAAAGGACACCGTGTGGCTGGGGTCTGCTACAGGCTGCCTGAGCAGGGGGAACCTGCTGAGGAGGCCTCTTGCTTCAGGATCATCATGCTCTCAAGCTCTCATCCGAATGGGGGATTTCAACCACCCAGATATCTGCTGGGAAAGTAATATAGATGTCTGTAGGTAAACCAGAGACTCCTGGACTGCATCAAGTTCATGGTCCAGGCACTGGATAAACCAACCAGAGGAGAAGCGTTACTGGAGCAGATGGGCAACCATGTCCTGGCTGAGACCATGGTCTCAGTGGGACATGGGCCTGGAAAAAGGACCCTCAACTTTGGAAGAGTGAATTTCAGCTGTTTAAAGAACTAAAGAATGATAACCCTTGAGAAACTGTCCTTAGGGACAGAAGAGCTGACCAGAGCTGGCATCTCTTTAAGGACACTTAGACAGCCAGAGTTCTCCATCACAGTGTGTAGGAAATCAAGCATGTCTGAGCAAGGATTTGCTCCTCAAACTGAGGAGAAAGAAGAAAATTCACAGCCAGTGGAATCAGGGACAGGTGACCTGGGGAGGGTACAGGAATAGAGTTTCGATGTGTAGGGATGGGGTCAGGAAAGCTGAGGCACAGATGGATAAGAAAGACTTGAAAAGGGATGTGAAAAATAACTAGTACACAGCTCAGAAAATAAAGTCCAAGGAGAATGCACTCCCACTTCCAATAAATGAGAAGGAACTGATATCAACAGATATGGAGAAGGATGGAGTACTCAATGAGTTCTTCACCTCAGTTTTCACTGATCACTAGGCTTCCCATGTCTCTGAAGTCCCCGAACATCTAGGTGGGAGCTGGGGGAGTGAAGTCCTTCCCACTTACCAGAGAAAAGCAGGTTTGAGACCCTGATGAGGCTGAATAACCATCAGTCTATGGGACATGATTAGATGCATCCTGGCATCCTGAGGATACTGGCTGATGTTGTTGCCAGGCACTTCCCCACGATATTTGAAAAGTCACGGTCGTCAGGTGAAGTCTCCAGTGACTAGATAAAAGGAAACATGACTATTATTTTTAAAAAAAGGAGAAAGCGAGACCCAGGGAACTGTAGACTGATGAGCCTCACTTCTCTCTGAGAAGATCCTGGAGCAGATCCTCCTTGAAGATATGCTAAGACACATTAAATATAAGGACATGTTTCAAGGTAGCCAGCATGGCTTTTACCAAGGGCAGATCATGTTTGACCAATCTAGTGGGCTTCTGTGATGGAGTGACTGCAACAGTCAACAAACAAAGACCAACCAACGTCCTCTGTCTAGACTTCTCCAAGCCAGTGACACAGTGCCACACAACATCCTTGCCTCCAAATTGGAGAAAAACTGGACAAATTGTCTTAAAATTGGACATGGATTTTTGGTTTGTAAGGAATTGGCTGATGGATGTAGCCAGAGAGAGGTAGCCAATGTCCAAATTGAACTGGTGACAAGTGGTGTCCTTCAGGGCTATGTCTTGGGACCGGTGCTCTTCAATATCTTCATCAGTGACACAGACAGTGAGATCAAGTGAAACCTCAGAAAGTCTGGAGATGACATGAAGCTGAGCACTGCAGTGGACACACCTGAAGGATGGACCTGGACAAACCTGAGAAGTGGGCCCACCTTATGAGGTTCAACAAGGCCAAGTGCAAGGTGCTTGCACCTGGGTTGAGGCAATCCCAGACAGGGGAACAGCCTGGGAGAAGAAGTCATTTAGAGCTGCCCTGCACAGAAGGACTTGGGGGTTCTTGTGGGTGAAAACCTGTGGGCTCTCACAGCCCAGAAGGCTGACCATGCCCTGGGCTGTGTCAAAAGCAGAGTGGGCAGCAGGTAGAGGGAGATGATTCTGCCCCTCTACTTTGTTCTGGTTAGACCCCACCCAGGGTGCTGCATCCAGCTTTGGCATTTTCAGCACAAGAAAGACGTGGACCTGCTAGACAGGGCCATGGAGACAAGCAGGGGGCTGGAGCACCCCTCCTATGAAGGCAGACTGACAGAGCTGGGGTTGTGCAGCCTAGAGAAGACAAGACTTTGGGCAGATCTTATAGCAGCCTTCCAACACCTTGAGGACTTATAGAAAAAAGAGAGAGCTACTTTTTATGACTGATAGTGACTGGTCAAGGGAGGAAGAACTTTAGAATAGATTTAAATTATATACTCTAAGAAATTCTTTACTCAGAGCGTAGTGAGGCACCACAGCAGGTTGCCCAGGGAAGCTGTGGATGCCCCATCCCTGAAAGTGTTCAAGGCCACGTTGAATGGGGCTTTGAGCAACCTGACCTACTGGAATTTGTCCCTACCCATGGCAGGAAACATCAGGAGATGGAACCAGATCATCTTCAAGGTCTCTTTCAACCCAAGCCATTCTCTGATTCTATGAAATTATCCTTGGACCAGGACTCAGAGGCTACTGAAATTGTCACATTATCAAGAAAAGAGCACTCCCTGTTTGTCATTTTGCTTGGTGCTTCCTTTGCAGAAAATAAACACAACAAAACAGTTCTGGTGTTGCATAAATGCTCGAGGGGGGGGGTGCGGGGAAAGACTGTATCGTCCAGTGTTAACTGTAAATTTTAAACCAATATGTGTTGTAAGACTGTGTTGTTCTTAGGCACTCATTAATTAAATTTCCCATTATTTACTATCTTTATAAGTTTGTCTTCCTAGATTATATTTGGCTGTTCTTAAGAACTGGGCCACATCATAGAACAAGGGAAAATAACACAATTAAAAGCAATTATCTGATTTACTTTTGCACATTGAGCTGATATGTGTTCTAGAAGACATATTTCAATTACTCCCAATCTTGCTGCTTTGAAATAGCAGCTACTTGCAAAGCAGAACAAAGTACTGAGTTTTAGGAAGTGTAGTATTTGAACAGCTGTAGACAGTGCAGTGCAGAACTAAAATACACATTGCTTTTCTTTAGGAATGTAAGCATGTGACATCAAAAGCTTGTAAACAGCAGAAATTTCAATTGGCACGTAAAATTCCTCTCATTCATAAAATTGTTCACCTTCAAAAATCAAAAAAGAAAGTCTGAAACACGCCAATAACAGAAATCTCTTTGGTGGTGCTGTTTTCTAGTGAAAGATAATAGCTTAAAACATAATTGCTAGTAAAACAGTGGTTGCATAGAAAAGCAATAAAATCAGACCTTATTCAAAACAAGGTGTCTTGACGTACAGATTTTTTACTGTGATGGATGACACCAATAAAATTATATTTAAAATCATGTGATAAGTATGGTGTTTTTACTCTAAAGGACAGAGAAGTAGAACTCAAAGGCAGTTATGCTGAAATTAGGAAATTAGTAATAGCTGGCACTACCCACTGGACATCTCAGGTGTCATCAGCCTGGAGAAGACATGACTTGTTGCAGCTATCCAACATAAATTGGCTTATGAGAAAGAGAGAGAAAGCGGTTTTTTTACCAGGGTTTGTAGTGACAGGACAAAGGGTAACAGTTTGAAACTGAGAGAGGGTAGAATTAGGTTTAGATTGGATCTAAGGAAGAAATTCTTCACAACAAGATTGGTGAGCTGTGGATGCCCCATCATGGGAAGTGTGCATTGTCAGCTTGGACTGAGCTTTGAAAAACCCGACCCAGTACAAGATGTCCCTGCCTGTGACAGAGGGATTGGGGTAGATGATCTTTGAATGTCTCTTCCAACCGAAACAGATCTGTTAGTCCATGAAAATTAGATTCACGGATGTCCAAAGTCAAGTTGGAGAGCACCGGCTGGATCCCCTGTGTACCACTGGCCTTGCATTTTACATGACTTAATTATTACAGAACTTTTTTTAAGGGAAGTGCTAACCTGAACTTAAAGATTGCTAGTGGCTGAGAATTTATGAGTCTTTTATAAGTTGTCTCATGGTTACTTTTACTGAAAAAGAGAGCTTCTGTTTCTAGTTCAGATGTGTGAGTTCAAGTTTTTGCCTTCTCCCTTACGTTTGCCACTGCATTAAAAAAAAATCCTGGGTTTAAACTGTGAATTTGCATTGAAAAATATTGAATAAATGGACTTGTGAACAACACTGCCCAATCAAATTAAAAATGCATGGGTTTTATTTATGCTATTTGTTTTTCTCTGACTGTCCCCCAGTTTATCTGCACCACTCTTACCTGTGAACAGCAAAAATCTCTGGAGTAAGATTAGCTGCAATGTTAAAAGTACTTATACAATGTCTCTATCCAAGTACTTTCTGTTTAAATATCCAGCAATTCTGATACTAGAATTTGCACTAGCATTTTTGGTTTTTAACTTGGTTTGCATCCCTGGTTTTTTGTAGTTACAGCTCCCATAATGTCCATCTCAGTTCTATAAGCACAGAGCTTGTGATTTCCATTCCTATGATTTTCAGTGGATATTAGACTATGACAGAACTCTAGAAATAGAATTTCAAGCAACGTCAAAACAGATGTCTTACAGAAGTTTATTACACCAGTATCAATACTTAACCAACCAAATGTATAATTTCAATAAAAGAAATTTGGTAGGGTAGTTTCACATAGCCTGATTTCTCTAAGTCCACTTTGGTTACCACTGTTTTATCCTCTTTCATTATCTAATAATAATTTAAAGAATAGTCTTCTATTATTCTAAGATCAATGTCATTTTTTCTTAGAGTTTTTTAAGTTTCCCTTTAATCACAATTTGTTTAAGATCTGCTTTGGCACCTGGAGACCAATTTGACTGGGTTTCATTTGGATAGTAATATAACTGCAGAAGCTTGCAATTGGGATAATAAACATACCTATTCCCTTCTTTTAAAAGATTCAATGCTAGAATGTTAAAAAGAAAACATCAAGAGCAGTATATATTTTTCTACATGGAAGTCTGAGGAACATATCCTTCATTGCTTTATTTTTTTAAATATGACTGAGTTAAGTGGCATTCTACTGCACAAAGCTGAAAATACCTCATCTATAACAAAAAAACACCCAAGATGTAAAGATCATCTCACTTAACTGAACTCATAAGTTTAGAACCACTTCAATTCTTTAATTTGAGTCTAATTAGGGTCTAAATTCTCAAAATCTCAATCTTTTTAGATTAAAAAGTATTGATTTATTAAACAAAAAGTACATGTAAAACTAAGTTCCTGAAGGCCTACACTATATACACTTACATAATCATATGTAAACAGATTATTAAATAGCAAGCAACATAACTTTTTACCAGCAAACTTATTCTTACACAACTTGGAAAATGTCAATAAATGTCCACAAAATCCTGTAATCTGAAACCATTAATAGAAGACCTTTATCATCATTCTACTGATAGCATTAGCTCATACTGCTTAGTCCTTAAAATCTTATTTAATGCACTAGTATATTATAAGGCTGCTTAGCATAGAAGTTTCAATTACATTGGTACTTGAATTTGCAAACAGGTAAAATCTTATAATATGCTCGGGAAAAAAAAAAAACAGGAAAACTGCTACAACCTTCTACATAAAAAGTTGTTGAAACTTTAAAAAGTGAACTTTTTAAAAAAGAAGGACAATTTTCTTGCAGAACAGAAAGTAAATGCAAATAACTATGGGTTATTTGAATATTGTAAATAACTAAATGTGTTATTTGGTCTTAAAAAAAACAACAGGTCACATTCATTTTCTAAATTAGTCTATCCCCTCTTATAAAATCAAATCTCTTTATAAGATTATGTTTTATGTTTCACTGTTTCAACTGCACCACAGAATGTCTCCATCTTTCATCTGTGCCAGTTTGTGTTTTATCAGAGTGAATATTTATTTTCAGCAGGTCTAGATGCAAATTAGTGACTGCTGCTGTTGAACTTGAAAATAAATATGTTGACTCAAAATGTGAAACAGCATCTTGTAAAGGCTCTACTGCCCCTTGTTTTTATCTGCAGTTAGTGGGAACAACTACAGTAATAAATAAATAATTCCTTATGATTTTGATGTGATTCTGGCCATTTATATTTTCCAGTGTTTACTATTCAGGTGGATAAAAAGAGAATTATTCAGATATCCACTAGTGATTTAGAGGTTTTTGATCTTCAGAGCTGAAGACTGAGTAATACTTTCGTAGTGTAGGAAGGAGTAGACTCTGTGAAAAGAGAAAAAAGAAATATATCTCAGATTTTAGCTATGTACTCCAACACAAATAAATGAAACCCTTAGGCAGAAACAGCAGGGCTTGGTTTTATTTCAAAGGTACTCTGCAAATGATCTCTGTGACTTCACTTTAGAAACAGAGAGCACGAACACTCAAGTGCTCAGATTATGGACATTAAGGAACAAAAGTCCAGTATCAGAACATGAAAACTATTCTGAAGCCACATCCTGTGGCCTTTCTTCATATTTCTCTTTTACCAGGTGTCATAGGACCATTGTACAGATCCCTTAAATTATTCCTGCAAGGAGTGGAAAGATAACAAAAGATTGATTCCATTAAAAGTCATTTCTACACACAAACTCTCAAAGGGATTAAAATAGAGCCTAGAGGGTACTCTAGCTCACAGGAAACTCCCTTGGTATCCTAACATTTTACTAAAGACTCAATAGATTGACAGTTTCTTAATGATGGTAAATATAAGACAAAGTAGCAAAACAAATTAATATGCAAAGCTTCAGGTGCTATGTAATAAAGACAGAAGCAGAGATTTTACTATGATTGTACAGTGGTTAAACAGTTAGTAGTACCCTGATACAGATAATATTATTAAAGAATATTCTACCAGTACAAAGAGCCTTTCATATATATACTGTGCCTCTTTTTGAGGGGAAACCCTTCTTCAGGAATTCAAAATCACTAATGTTAATCCCAAGTGGGGTAATTAAATCTGGAGAATGAGAATAATCTTTGTATATATTATTAGTGAATTAAGACTAATGCACGTACAAACACACAATTAACTTTGTATACAATATCAAGTGTCCCAATTAGAGCTTAAATTTTTAACAAAACCCATTTGGTATTTTCACTGTTGGTCTTATTCAATACCATAACAGACAACTGCAGTTTAAGGATATATTGCTTGGACTCTCAAAAATAAATGGCCCCACCATATGTCTGCATTTATCTCCAAGGCAGCAGGAAGTTTACTGCAGATTAACACATACCCCTTTCCTTTAGGTCTTCAATGTATGCCTTCATAAACTCTTTCTCAACTTGCTCACGTTCACGTTCGGTTTCTATAATTTCCTCGGTGTCTTCACATACAATAGTTTCAACAGGACTGTTCTTGAGACTTACGAATCTAGACAGAGATTAGCACAAGAATATATGCTACAGGCTGCTGAACATCACTGGCCAACAAGAATGACATTGTAGGAATTGCTACTAGAGCCAGAAGGAGAAGTGTAAAGAATATCAGCTCAGATTTGCATCGCGGCATTGTTAGGATACATCTATTATTGGAAAAACAGATTTCAAATGGCACCTTCTCTATACTCCACTTTCCATATAAAAATTATCAGATTTATCCCTTCCTGTCTACCTACATAAATCATTCTCTGTAATAACAGGTATATTTTTTGTTATGGAACTTCTGACGGACTACACTGTAATTTCACATCTGTTGATAAGCAATACAAACTCCTTCCTAACAACATTGCCTAGCAATCTGGAAATTTGCCAGTATCACTTAAGAAACAATACCTACTTCCATTTTTTGGTTGTTATTACATTACTTCTCTTTTCCAATGCATGCCTGGACTTGCATTACATTGTATTTGCAAGTTTTCTAAGCTACATGTTGCAGGTGAAAAACTAAGCGGTTACACACACAACTTGTGTAATGTCCAAATTAAGTGCACAGCATTCTGAAAAACTCTGATTTTCACTCCAAGAAAGGAAAAAACATCAACAGAATTGTTACTTTCAGAAGAACAAATGTTTCACCAAATGATACAGCTTTCTAAAATCTCATGCATTGCTGTGAGTCTGTGATCAGTTGACTTTGGCTGACCAGGTGTCCACCAAGCAACTCTCTCCCTCTCCCTCTCCTCAGCAAGACAAGGGGAGAATCACAGAATCATAGAATCACAGAATCAGAGAATCTTAGAATCATAGAATCAGCTGGGCTGGAAGGGACCTCCGAGATCATCAAGTCCAACCCTTGATCCAACCCCGCTGTGGTTCCCAGCCCATGGCACTGATGCCACATCCAGTCTCACCTTAAAAACCTCCAGGGATGGAGAATCCACCACTTCCCTGGGCAGCCCATTCCAATGGCTGATCACCCTCTCTGGAAAGAAATTCTTCCTAATATCCAACCTAAACCTCCCCTGGCCCAGCTCAAGACCCAGCCCTCTTGTCTTGCTGAGAGTTGCCTGGGAAAAGAGACCAACCCCCACCTGGCTCCCCCCTCCTGTCAGGGAGTTGCAGAGAGTGAGGAGGTCTCCCCTGAGCCTCCTCTTCTCCAGGCTGAACAGCCCCAGCTCCCTCAGCCTCTCCTCACAGCACTTGTGCTCCAGTCCCTTCCCCAGCCTTGTTGCTCTCCTCTGGACCTGCTCCAGCCCCTCCATGTCCTTCCTGAGCTGAGGGCCCAGAACTGGACACAGCACTCCAGGGGTGGCCTCACCAGTGCTGAGTCCAGGGCAAGAATCACTTCCTTGGACCTGTTGGCCACACTGTTCCTGAGCCAGGCCAGGATCCATTGGCCTTCTTGGCCACCTGGGCACACTCTGGCTCCTGTTCAGCTTCCTGTCAATCCAGGAATAGCAGATGAAAAAGTTGTAGGTTGAGACAGCTTAATGAGAAAATAAAACCTCTGCACAGACGCAAAGCAAAGCAAAAACCTAATTCTCTCTTCTCAACAAGTAATGTCTAGCTACTTCCTGGGAAGCAGAGACTCAATACATGTAGCTGGTTTCCTTGGAAGAGAAAAATCTTAATAAAGAATGGCCAACCTTCCTTCTCCTTTCTCTTGGCTTTATATGCTGAGTATGACACCACATGGGTCAGCTCCAGCAGTGTCCACTCCCAAGCTCTTGCTCAGCCTCAGCTTATGATGCTTTGTAGGGGTGGGTTGGAGACACAGCCTTAGTGCTGTGCCAGCACTTCTCAGCAGTAGCCAAAACCACCTTTCTAGCTACCGGTGCAAAGAACAGCACTATGAGGGCAGCTGTGGGGAAAGTTAAATCCCTCCGAGCCTGGCCCAGTATAAGGTCTGAAATGGTTCCATAATCAAAGACCTGAACGTTGCTTGCAGAAATGCATGACCACCACACCTGTAGACTGAAAGGCCTCTTGGTCTTACCCTGCATGCAGCAATAAGGTGACATTTCACAGCAAAGAACTACTAAAATCATGTGACCTTATTTAACCTTTTACCAGCCACGTCTCCCTCTCCCAGCAAGATGCTTTTGGCAGCACTGAGCTTATCAACAACTAACTGCCAGGCTACTGGTCCTCCTCTGAGACAGTTGCTGTGACTCCATCTACCCAGGAACAGCAGTTTGGGCAGATGTACAATGCAAATAACTGGCAGGTGGCAATCAGAAAGGTGCATATATATATATAATTTCCAGTTGTTGTAGTGCCCCCTTTACCACTCATTGGCTCAGAACTTGTAGAAACTCATGCTCATGAAAGTGTTTCTCTTGGTTACATGTACCTTATCTTCTTAAGGACATTTTCCCTTTCTCTCTTACTTTTACTTACTTTAGGCCTGTGGTAGACTCACAGATGGCTGTGGGTACCTCAACCAGGTCGTCACCACTGACAACCAGCAAACTGAGCTTTGGCATATTGACAAGAGCTCGTGGAAGATAAGTCAGCTTGTTTTTCTGCAAGAGAAGTGTCTCCAATTGATCTAACCTGTAAAGACATAAAAAGATAAAGATGGCTTAAAATACTTATTTCAGACAGGAACATCTATCCAAAACAGCAATACTGACTTAATCTTCTGTATAATAGGATCAATTACGTGCAGCGTCTTTGGCTTCTCAAAAAATCACTCAAACCCCACTTTCAACAGATTTTCATCAACTTGAATGGAAATCTCCAGTCATGGTTCAACATTATAGATATTAACAGCACACCTCTGAAAAGTAATCAAAAGTATGCTCGAGATAAAAGGTTACAAAATTTACGGTGCTTTCATGCGGAAGGTGTTGACAGAAAATGATATAAAGCCTCATCATGTGCACCCTGGAACTAATGAAAAATAAAGGTCATCAGCTCACAGCTTTGACCATTCTATGAACTATGTATGGCTGTGCCAGGCAGCAAGTCCCCATCTATTGTTTTTCACCAGTAATTAGTATTGTGGGGAGCAAGAGAAAGATTAACTCCTAGTCATAATGCTCTTGCAAGCTGTCCCACCGAAATCAATTCAAAGACAGTGCTTCATGGAGGAATTTTTGCTTTATTTCCCCTGGCTTGTCCTAATGCAATAGAAATTTGGGGCTCTGTGTTTATTCCTTGGAGTAGGCAGAAGACAAAAAGCACAGCAAATCATTGAAGAAAGTTTGTCTTTTTTTTGACTGCAAGGATCCATTCCTAAAACACCGTTGCAGGATATTGCTTATCTGGTCCACGTGGTCTATTTGAATTCAAGTGAAGATATTAAGTAAGGAGTCACAGTTATTAATCACAAACATTGTCATTAATCACATTACTTTCGTGGTAGTTCACTGAGGTTCCTTGACACTACAGGCATTGAAGTCGTAAGCCTGAATAAGAGTATCAGTTCACTGGGGCAGGTGGCATATCCTGACATTTTGTAGTCTTCAGAATGCAAATGAGCCACAGGAATCTCAAAAATCAAAACCCAAAGAAAACCTTATTTTTTGGTGTCTGATTAAGGTATCTTAGTATAAAGTCTGGTAACTCAGAGGGAAAATGCTCCTTAGTTTGAGTGGGTATCCTTCCATAAAAGAACAATACCCTCTCAGAAGCATTTTGAATTTAATTAAATCTCTGGTCAGTCCCCCTGGAAAACAATGGCAGGTTTATTTTGTTTGTAACTAATGCATGTGAATTACTAACACAAAGTAAGACTTCAGTCCTGCTGTCAGAATAATCTGTGATTACACAATGTCCCAGAAAAGCCTTTTTGCCCAGCAACAAAGCCCTTGAGAAAGTTAAGACTGAATGAGTTTTCTGTGAAATTTCTTCTGCCTCAGGGATTTCTATTCCCAGATCAACAAATAACCCAGAGTATTTTTTTAATAGATTTTAGTTAATAAATTTTTTGTTTACTTTTGGCTGTGTAAAGTTTTGTAAACCAAGTCACCACAGGACTCCAGAGCGAATAAATAGGCCCAGGAATAAAAGAGCTTTCTCAGGCTAACAAGTCCCATTAAAAAGATAAGTGTGATTTTGCTTAAAACTAGTTCTAGTGGGCACCTAAACTGAAAGAGTGAATATATGTGTGCACATGCATATGCACTTCAGAGTAGAAGGGGAGGATTGTCAGTGGGGTTTTTTTAATCTTATCAGCATTTTTCTACTTTACTAATGAAATTTGTCAGGTTGACTCAGTAACCTGAATATGCTTTAGTTTATCTTTTCCTCCTCCCCACCTTACCCTCTAGAGAGCTACTGCATCCAGCTCCACATGGTGAGTCCCCTTTGCTGGACCTGGGGCAGAATAACCCTACAAATTTCCAAAAACCATTGCTCAGATATAATGATAAATTACCATGAAATCAGAGGAAAATGTATTTAGTTAACTGATTGCAATCAGTAAGCTAGAAAAAGCAGTTTCTGTTCTCTGACAGAGCCCATAAACAATAATGGAATGTTTACATGCAAAAATATCCACATGTGGGTTTTTTTCATGTGGTTTTTCAATAATGGTGTTTCTTGGAAGCTTGTGAATTTTCTAAATGACTTAATAGTTCATAAACCTGTCAGCGAATTAAAACATAAACTACCTGTCTATGTCTTCTGGGAGATCTTTCAGGTTGTTGCTGCTGATATCCAAGCACTGCAAATTAGACATCCGGAGCACACAAATTGGAATAGAATGGAACTTGTTTGCTGACACATCCACGACTGTGACTTGTTTCAGGTTACTTAGCTGGAAAGAAGTAGTGCTCTATGTTAGTTAAATTTGGCAAATACAAGAAGACATTTCATTCATCAACCATTTTTATTCCCCTCAAAGCACTGAGGAAGATAAGAATTTATTATTTTTTTACTCAAATTTTTGCCAGCCTTATCTCTTACTCATCATTTCACAGGAGAAAGGGATTCAGAAATAGTTACTTCCCAAAGTGTTCATCACCTTTCTAACATCACCAGGGGATTGAATGAAATGAAATTTTCAGTCTTTAAAACCCTACAGTTTTGAGATGACAAGTTGAACCAGAAAATTACTTGGTTTTGAATGACAAAACACAATTTATATAACTAATAGATGCCAAGTTACTGTTCTCAAAATCAGAGATTTGATAACTCCTATCAAAATTACATAGGTTCCCATTGCTATAACTCTATTATACACTGAGAGTGCATTGCTAGGACACCATTAGAAAATTAAACTATCAATTTAAGCCAACAGAAAATTTGGTCCAATATTTTTCAAAGATCTTTAAAAATACATCTTCCATACTGCAAACTAAATATATAATAAGAGCTTTTTATTTGAATACTTTCCAAAGGAAGTACATTTTTAAGTAATAAACCTTTAGTGCAATGAAGGTTAACTACAAATGTAAAATATATCTGTTTAAGAAATTAATGTGTTAAATTAAGTTCTCTCTGTACTGAATCAATTATTCACATTATCGGTGTTCATAAAACCATGCAACTAGCTAAAGTGAATATCAAAGGAATATAAATGTTAATCAAAAAAGCTGGTTTAGAATGGAAATTACATTTCTGAGCTTCTAATCTGATGTCACCATCAACATCTAGCCCTACGGGTCCTGATACAGAAAGAAAAGTAGCAAAAAAAAAAATTCCTTGTCCTTTGCTGAAGGTATCTCAGAATGTAGAAAAGTAGGAACAAAAACCCCCAAAATATTTTCCACTTCCAAAGTAAGCAGAATGCATGCAACAGCATAAATGAAGGGAAAAAATCAAATAGTAATAAAAAACATCCTGAATAATTGAAAATTATTTTCTTTATTCGTATTTACTAATTGGTTTTTATACTTTCTGTTCAAACTCCTTCTTACTGTAATATTGGTAGATTTTCATCTGAATTTGACCATTGCAATGTAGACTGTAAATTTTCCTGATACTGAATCTTTTTTCCAACAAACCAGAACCTCCTTTTGAACAAGGAAAGCACAATGACTATTCCGGATTATAGCAGCAAAAGAACGTAGAAAATAATTGGCAGCATTTTTATACCATGTTTTCTTTGTGGTTTCAAATTATCATCACAATTTCAAATCCCAAGTAAATATTTCAAATTTCTCTGAACAACCTGAACTCAGAGCAATTTGCTAAAACTGCTGATACATTTATTTTAACAAGTTCTCTCCCCACAAAAAATTTTGCATGTACAGAATTAAAGCAATATCCCAGAGGCTTAAATGCCAAAATGGTCTCAAACCATTCCCAAAGAAGAAAAGCCACCTTCTCTAAACACAAAGCAGCAGATATAAATATATAAATATAAAATATTTAAAATATTTATATAAAATATATAAATATAAAATAAACTGACATTACTGTTCACCCAAGTTCTTAAACACTTTGCTTTCACATGCTGGAATAACCTGGTAACATTAACATTAGATGGTAAAATTATATTTCTTCAACAGCAGTAACTAGTCTTATACGTTTTCCTAACAGTGCTTTATTGAATTAAATATTATAAGCAATATTACCACAGCAGTATTTTTTTTAAGAAACACAGCTGTTTCCTCCATTTTTTGTATAATATGGAAAAGATATTATTTTAATACTTTAATATTGATTAGATTAAAACATACATTTTTTCAGGAGTTTGTATTCCCATAAAAATGTGCCAACAAAATATAAGGTCATGGACTCTACTGATACAAATTTTGGTTCACCATGTCACAGAATATATGGAGCCATGATTATATCATGTATGCTGCAAGTCCTCAGCACTTGTTCTTTTAAGGTAATATTTAATAAAACCTGTCCATCTTCTAGAAACCTAATGGAGTTTTTAATTTAATCTGTTTCTGAGGTGTTGCCAACAAATACCTGTGACAGACGATGCCTTGGAAATTATGGTAGCTGTGTATTATATTTCCTAATGAAAACCCTGTGTATTCTATTTCCTCTTGAAGAACTGATTGATTCCTTCACCTTTTATAACATTTCATTTTCAAACAAGCATGTCTCCCTTATCACATTTATGTTATCATTTATTTTGGCTTGATGTTGATTTTTGCTATTTTCTTCTATTATGTGACTTTGAATCAATCAGTATATGGGCTTTATGCAGGTTCTATTTAAAAAAAACAAAAAAAAAGCTATGTTTAATCATCTAGCTACCTGGACACACTTATTGTGGTATCTATGTTTAATCATTCTTGCCATTTTTATTTGACACACTGCTCCCTTTAACCTACCTTCATAGTTTTGTTTATAGAAATAATTCAGATAACTTGTAGAGCTCCACTGCTATTCTTTCCCTCTGGCAGTTAAACCTTCAGTTGAAAGAAAAGGACATCATGTCCTGGGCTGAAAAACTGTTTGATTAACAGGTGTGGTTTTATTTTTGTCCTGCTTTTTTTGCTATGAAAAGAATTTACTGGTAAGGTTGGCCGAAAGTTTCTCATGAGTTGCCTACTACTTAGCAGCAACAAATTAAAAGGAATAAAGTTGTGTCAAAATACCATATTTTTCAGTTACATTTAAATATTCTGTAACAGAAACGGCAACCCACTAAGTAAATTATGAGAAGATATACAAAAGGTTTGACACAGAAATGTCTATCCATGCATCACAAATGTGCTTTTGCCCTGAAATTTCAAACTCAGTGAAGTCAAAGACTATTTGTACCACTTCAGTAGTATAGGTTATCACTTATATTGCCTTCCAAAACATATGTTGCCTCCCAAAACACATTGATTGGGACTCTGCATCTCATTACCTTACTGAACACAGTGACAAAGGAGCAAAGTGCACAGTTGGCCACTTAGTTCTTATGCATTCAAACCAAATTCCCAGCTTTTCTTTCACCAGGCTGTCAGTGCAACCTCTTCTATAACCTCCTTGATGTTCATGGAGAAAAGCACTAATCACAGAAACAGGGTACAAGCCTCTCTAGAGGAGTCAGAACATGTCTTTCAAAAGATATATTTGTGCATTTATAGCCCAGCCCACCATCTGACTTCCAAAGTGGACTCTTAATGAGACAAAGGCATTTCACGGTAAAACCCACGCCTTGAAAACCAGGTACCAATCCATGTATTTTGTGACAAAACCCTTTGAAGCCCAAAAAAATATGTGACATCAAAAAGGACTTCATTTGGTGGTGTCTTGGTAAGATAAATCCAAGAAACGTTAAGTGGAAGAAAGCATTCAGCCAAGTAGTGTCAGTCTGATTTTGCAATGCTAGAATCCTAAAACTTTTGTAGAGTTAATTCCCAAACAGAAGCTGTTATTCTTATGCCAAACTGTTTACTTGGAAGTTTAACATCGCCCCCTTTCACCACTTATCATTTCATCATTCAAATGCATTCTTTCAAGTTAATGTTTAATGTCCAATAGAGTAATTATAGCTATGATGACCTAAGCATAAGTTCATAGAAAGAAACTTCCCTTATTATTAAAGCAGGTTTTTTGTATGCACAAACCTTTAATCAGGCCTTTAATCTTTAATCAGAAAACTGACTTTATTCAATATTCACAAAATATATGCAATAAATGCAACATATGCAATATTCACAAAAATATCAGATATTGGTCATTTGCAGGTGATTGAAGGTGACCACACACAAGGTGACCACAAATGATCACAGAGCAATGAGAGCAGGACTGTCGTCACACAGTTAAAATCCCTAAGAATGTGGATCATCTGTTTAAATCCAAGTATAGTAGCTGTTCCAAGCCAATAGATAAGTGCATGAAATTAAGTACCCAATTAATGATTTCCTGGGCTGAAACCAAAACGAGTCTGCTGTCTCAAAAAATAAATTTATGTTGATTAGTTACATTAAATTTTCATAGCATTACTGCTGCAGCTCCACACAGTCTGCATACATTATTGCATTTTGCCATCATAAAGTCATCTCAGCTTCAAATCTCCAAAACTTGTAAATTAAGGACACACATTAGAAGAGAAGACTAGGCTCCCTGAAAAGTCAGTTACACATTTCTCATCAACTTAAATAGATCCACTTTGGGAATATACTTATCATATGTTTTAATTAAAACCATTAGAAGAGGAAGAACAGCAATGTTGGTAGCAATGGGCGTTGACTGACTCTCCAGAATGTTTGGAGACAAACTGTCCTTGAATCTATCAAAAGACCCTTTTAAGATATATTCTGTGTTCCTTCACCATGAGATGACCAAAATTGCTCACTTTCACAACAGAATATAATAAATAATGGCCAGTCTTCGCGAGCGAAGATTTGGGAAAGGTCATTAACCCTTCGAGCCTGCGCAGTGGATTTTTTAGGTGAGACACAGCGTGCGCTGAACTGAGCCCACCCTTTAATCCTGAGGTTCATCTGCCGGGGCCGAGCAAGCTTGGACAGTGGCAGTGAGAGTCTCAGGACGTAGGTTTGTTTAGAGTGACCTTCTCTTAGATGGATTGCCTCACAGGGCTGACGAGCTCCATCTGCCCGGGGGGCCGGGAATCGAACCCGGGTCGCAGCAGTGAAAGTGCTGCACCCTGACCACTAGACCACCAGGGGCCCCCTACAACAGAATATAAACAAAGCCCAAAACCACTTTTCATTTCTGTTCTAAAATGCATACAATTGAAGAGATGCTATTCAGATTGTCATCTTAATTATCACTTAAACATGTACAACAATTCTGGTTTGCCATGACAATACACTATAGCCTGTGAAATTACCTTTCTGATTTAAAAAAAAACGGAGTACGTTCCTTTAAGCTTCTTCTGAAACCCAGAATAAATCACTGTTTTCCAAGATGTGGCGTGGGAAAAAACACCCAAAAGATAAAGATGTTTATTCTGTAGCAACTTAAAAAAGATATTATAAACAGAGATGACAGCTAAAATAAAGAATTATAGCATACTGACTCTTGGTTTTGTTTTATATTGACAGAATAGTAACCATTCACTTGAAAGGAAAAAATTATCAAGTGTGTTTGAAGAGGTAATATCAGCAGAAGAGCACCAGGTAACAATGTAAGACTGACAGAGACAAAATAAATAATCAGAAAAAACGTGAGAGAAAAACATTCAAATAAAATTAAGAATGTGGTTCTCTGGCTAAAATAACATCATTTTAATGATTGATGATGGAATTATTTCACCACATGTATATGGAGGCTGACAACAATCTACATTCTACACCAGACTGAAGAGAGACAGCCTGACAAATTTGGAAACAAGATTTTTATGAAATGCCAGCCAGAAATCAGCTTGCTTGTAAATAAGGTGGAAGACAAAACATTAAGAGGAAAAAAAAAGACATTTTGACTTCAGCAGCAGAGGTCAGAAGGTTTGTGATGAGCTGACTTTATGATACCAGGAATAAGCATCTCCATGGCTGGTTTTGGTTTGCAAACAGAAATGGTAGAAATTCTTTTTGTCTTGGCACAGAGTAACTTCACTGAAATGTGAAGTACACTAGAGGAGTTTGACAAATATTACTGGTCGTCTACCAGCAGGAGAACTCTGCAACTTGGAGCTGGATTTGTCTTTTCTTGAAGTAGGAGTTTCATAAAGAAAATTCCTTTTCTTTATGAAACGATTCTGAAAATTAGGGAAAATTCGAAGTGGAGATAAGACTGCTTTGCACATCTCTGATCTGGAATTAGACCTTATGTAGTTCAGAAAATCATTGCAATACTTCCACCTCTTCCCCAATGATTCTTTTCTCCCTGTATTGTAACAGTATTTCTAGGAAGTTTTATGTCTTACTTTGACATAAATTTGAAAAAAAATTGGAAATAAAACTAGTATTAGTAAAATAATCAGACATGAGAGATGTCGTTTCCTGACCTGGACAAGAAAGCTGAGGAATGGCACAAATAGACCTTCTAAGAACCTGATGGTGCAATTAAGAGCATGAGGCTGTGAATTCTTACAGTTTTTAGTGTTTTGTTGCTATTTTGCACTACTCCATCCAGCCTGTGACCAAGTAACCTCAGAGCATCCAAGTAATTTAAGCTATTAAATTATTGCTGTTCTTCTCATGCCCGCTAATAAAAGTATAACTGAATACTTATTCACATATTCTTGAGTTTTTTGTTTTGTTGGTTGTTTTTTTTAGCCACTGCACGCTAATTAAGCACTTGCTGAAATTGTCTTTTTAAAAGAACAAAAAGAAATGCCTGCAAAGAATATGTCTGCCAGGCTCTTGTATTCCTGGGAAGCTTCTAGGTCTAAACTATGTCAGGAGCTCTTCCATCAGCTCAGAGCACCCCAGGAAGAGGTAGGCACAAATTTCCACAATGCTCTTTGGAATGCTAAATATTGTTCTGTGGCTCTTAAACAACAAGAAAAAGATGTCTAACAAAATCAGTCATATGGACTGTCCCAGAGTAGTTGCTCAGAAGATAAGTTGTGTAGAATCAGGGTTCATGGTGCTGAAACAGTGTAAGATCAGACACTTTTACTTCTATGCCTTATATATCAAAATAAGTGGGTTACAAATAGCTGTTTTACTACTCAATACCCTTCAGATTGAGTCCAAGCAACTTGTCTTTGCTTAGCTTCATATTTCTCCAGGAGACATATATTGCCACAGTAATTTTTAATAGTAAACAACAAAAAACTTCCACATATTTGTGTATATCATGTGCAATGTCAGATAACATTTTCTGTGACCATGACATTTTAAAAATACCTCTGTAACACTTTGAGCACATAAAAATATTAATATGGCAAAGGAAACTATGAGTGCTGAACAAAAACAGAGAAGGAGTTACATTTATTATTAATAGCACATATCTAAAACTGTGAAGATTTTCACAACTGGAAATAAAATCTAATACGGAGAAGTACAAGCTAATGCAAGAACAGTCAACCACACCACATTTCTTAAACTGACAGAAAACAGGAAAAAGATGGAAAGATGAAAAAAATTAACTCCATGAAAGTCTTGTGTTCAGTATGCAGCAGTGGTCAAAAAAAGCAAATAGTTAGTTATATGTGACATACAATAATTAACCCCAAGTTACTACATAAAACAGCTGTGCACTACATATAAAACACCATACTTGCCAGTTTTTCTCAAGGTAAATCATAACAGTATGTGGGATTCAGGTATGAGCTATGGACAGTGACAGAATGGAAAGATTTTATTATTTTTGTTAATTTTTTTTCAGGTTTGTTTTTTTTTTTTGAAAGGCCTAAATCAAGATTAAGAAAAACTGTACAGATTAACAACTGAGCAAGATACAGTAAATTCATGTTGTGTTCTTCCTTTACAATGTTGCTCACAAAAGCAACATAACCAAAAATCACTGCACCTCTCAATACAGTGAAACTTCTACAAAAATTAGATCACAGAATTTTCAACAGTGTGTTTTTTCAGCTTAAGAACTTCAAAGAATTCTGAGAGAACTAACATTTACACAAATAATGAGAACCTCTGTTTCCACAACACAGTTCAAACAAGGACAGCTCGAATTTTTTCAGCCTCAGAATATGGCACAAACACCTCGCTTATGTTCTAGCAGTGTAACACTGAACATTATGTTCAGCTTGCTTATTGAGCTTTCAAATGTGAAAACTTCCAGAAGTTGAATTTTTTATAAAGCAGATCTGAAATTTAGCAGTGTATTACTGTAGTGACATTATCTTACCAGAGCACATAGTACTGCAAGCAAGTCTCTGTAATGCTACGCTCTAAAAAACACGTTAAGAGAGCTCTGCTGTGGGGTTTCAATATCATTAATTGTCAACACAAGCAAATGAGAGAAACTGAACAGAAATATAGCTGCAGGAAATCACCTACTAAGGTAAAAAAATATGGCACTGGCCACATATCCCAAACATCCACACTGCACATGTAAACTGATGCATGGAGTGTCAAACTTTGAGTCACAGAATTTGGCAGACCTCAGAGTAGTCCAGAAAGCAACAGTCTGAAATGGCTGGAGTAATGCAGGTGATGGAGAATCAAGTAAAACATATCCCAATTAAAAATGGATAGGAAGAAAAAAAAAAGACCATGATCAATTTTGCAAAGTAAAAGATAAGGGGAAGTCTGGAAATCTTATTCTTGCAAAGCTGTGTTTACATCATAAACCATGAAGTTACTTTAACCTTTCCACAACCTTTGTCAATTTTTCTTTTATTGTTGTGCATTATATAATTACACATCTCCTTCTAAACTCCATCAGTAGTAAACAGCTCTATGGCAAGTCATAACAGTAGAGAATTAGATGCCTTCACAGCAGCTGAAGAAATATCTCTTTCTTTATCATTTGTTCTGAGTTTTCCAGGCATTCATTTCTTAACCTGAAACTCATCTTTCCATTCTGTCATTGTCCATTGCTCATACCTGAATCCCATGTACTGTTATGAGTTCCCTTGAGAAAAACTGTCAAGTATGATGTTTTATATGTAGTGTAAAATTGTTTCATTTAGTAACTTTATGGTAAATCACATATAACTAACTATTTGTTTGCTTTTTCTGATCACTGGTGCAACTTGCATTGAAACCTGAAAGAACAACAGAGGCCCAGGTCTGTGAGCTGGCATCTCTTTAATAAGAAAAGCAGGAACCACTGGGACACAACCTCCTTTGAATTCCCTTGCATCTTCAACATCACTTCCACTTAACGTTGGGTATAATTCTATGCTCTTTTGCCCACTGCCAGTAAGGCAGAGAACTGACCTGAGTTTAATGTGAGACAAAAAAACGGGATGATGTCTGCTTTCAACTGGTTGGGCAGACTCTTGTCTTTATGTCTTTCCCACTGATCAGTGATGATGAATAAAAATCACAGTCAGGCTTACAAAATGTTTTTTACAGCTGTGAAGTTGATCAATCATGTACCTACATGTAATTATGTAACTACTCATAGGAATATGTTCAGCAATAAATAAAATGCATGAAGTTCAGTAATTTACTCTCCAACTTGATTCTTCTTACAGAATAAACAGTACTTCTCATTGTCTGCACTTTATGGAAAAACAAATAACGTGCTTTTCTCTCCATTCACCTACAAACTCCTTTTGACACTCAATGCACATTGGTACCACAGACATTTTTCTGCAAGATAAAAGAGGCAAATGTGATAGTGATATGTATTTGTTCTCATCTCTGCTTCTATGCAGTAGTTACATAAAATCTGCCTCAGATTATCTTGCTGATGTATGGAGGATATACAAACAGAATGTTGAAAGCCAAAAAGATTTCAAACTGTTTTGAGAGAAAGCAGGGCTGGAGCAGTACCAAATGCTCTTTGCTACCACTGAATTCTTTTACAGAATTCATTTTTTGTAACAACACAGTCCTGTTGGAGTGTTCACAATATGCCACTTTGGTCACCGTTAAGTCTTCCCTTATGCTGTAAAACTACTTCCCTGTCATTTCCTATTATAAAAAAAAAATCAGACTGTGAAAGGTGATGTTTCTTTTATTGAAGTCAGGTGAAAGGTAAATGAAAGGTCACTGGCACCACAGCACAGAGGTAGCATGGGTCAGATCTCCAGTGAAGTGGACTGTTATTATTAGCTGCTGACTTATTCTGATAATGAAGCAGTTTTGAAATGATGCTATATTAATTAGTAAGCTTTGGAAGCACAGTGTCAAAAGCAAGATCGACTGACACACTTTCCTCTCCCTAACTGCATAATCCTGTTTCCCAATATAGATCCACATCCTTCTTTAGCCCCTTGTCTATTAAAACATTTACGAGAGCTCCTGCAGCAGCGAGGCCTTCGTGAATCTCCTCTGACACCCAACACCTTTGCACCTGCTCTCTTGGGTTTCACACCCCTCCTGCTAATGCCTGATGTTACATCTCGTGCCAGTCCCATGAAGCAGCTGTTGCTGTGCATGGATTGACACTTTGGCTGGCGGCATCGGAAAACAAACTCGTCATGAGCGTTAAACGTATTCAAAGAGAGTGCAAGCCCTGAGCGAAGAAGGGCAAGGTGAAATCCTGTCTAATGGAGATGAAACCACACCAAGCAATTGGAAAGCCATTTCTGAGACTAAACAATGTATGCACAGAAACATCAGTCCTACTAAAGTCAGCTGGACTTTTCCCGGTGATTTGACAGAAAGCTGAACAGGAGCCAGAGTGTGCCCAGGGGGACAAGAAGGCCAATGGATCCTGGCCTGGCTCAGGAACAGTGTGGCCAACAGGTCCAAGGAAGTGATTCCTGCCCTGGACTCAGCACTGGTGAGGCCACCCCTGGAGTGCTGTGTCCAGTTCTGGGCCCTCAGCTCAGGAAGGACATGGAGGGGCTGGAGCAGGTCCAGAGGAGAGCAACAAGGCTGGGGAAGGGACTGGAGCACAAGTGCTGTGAGGAGAGGCTGAGGGAGCTGGGGCTGTTCAGCCTGGAGAAGAGGAGGCTCAGGGGAGACCTCCTCACTCTCTGCAACTCCCTGACAGGAGGGGGGAGCCAGGGGGGGTTGGTCTCTTTTCCCAGGCAACTCTCAGCAAGACAAGAGGGCTGGGTCTTCAGCTGTGACAGGGGAGGTTTAGGTTGGATATTGGGAAGAATTTCTTTCCAGAGAGGGTAATCAGCCATTGGAATGGGCTGCCCAGGGAAGTGGTGGATTCTCTGTCCCTGGAGGTTTTTAAGGTGAGACTGGATGTGGCATCAGTGCCATGGGCTGGGAACCACAGCAGGGTTGGATCAAGGGTTGGACTTGATGATCTCGGAGGTCCCTTCCAACCCAGCTGATTCTGTGATTCTGTGATTCTATGAAAGTAAAAATTTTCACCAGAGGTTGGCTTAATGCTGTTGGCTTACCAGTACCAAGTTAAGTCCTTTAATACACCACTCCTCTCTGCTTTGGGGTCCTGAAAAATGCCCACAAATAAAACTCCCATTTTAACAAATCTGATAAGTGAATCCTTTGAAACTTACAAAAAAAAATGTTATGGAAGTAAAGATTTTTACAGATTCTTTATGGCCCCATTGAATATGACAAGCAGTAGCTATGGGTGAGTTCTTCCAGTGCCTGACTGGATAGTGAAACCGTTGGGAAATTAATGTCATACAAAAATGTACATCCCCCTGATTGTATCTTTCATTTTATAATTGTCACACACATTAAAAAAAAAATGGTAAGGAAAGAAACAGGTTTGGAAGTTTACAGATTTGAAGAATTAATGTGCTGGTAAAACAACCTGATATTTTGCATTTGTATTGAGACTGCTGGTGTCCTGCCTACCAGGTAATGGCTTTGGGAGGTCTTGATCATGGATCACAAAGACAAAAAGTTACCTGAAGATGCCCAGTGCGGATTTATTTGAAGTCTCCCTACACATGCACAGAGCCTGTGCCTCTGTTCTTCCTGCTGAATGTTTTGTTTTGATGAATAGAACCGGACAGACAAACAAAAACAGAGCAAAAGAGACTGGAAATTTTCCAGCTGTTAAACCTCAAGTTTCAAATATCTGTTGAAATTGTATATAATGTCTAAAAAGTTATTTATGTCTGTTCTGGATACTGCTGTGTTTGAAAACCAAATGAGACTAACCTTAGTGCTTAATGAAACTCTAATCACATCAGCTTTTTTTTTCAGGATCACACCTGCTAGCAGATTTAAGAGACAACTATTTATAATTATATATTTCATGTAAACAAAGCAGAGAAATAGCAGCATCTATAAACTCCTGTGACCCTAGAAAGCCTTTCCAGAGAGGATGCATTCCTGGACCTGTTGGTCTTCGATGCAAGAAAGCTAATTGGTGACATAAAGTTTAGAGGCAGCCTGGTCTGCAGCCATCACGCTGGAGTTCACAGCCCTGAGGGATAAGGGTCAGCTGAAGGGTAAAGTCAGGATCCTGAACTTTAGGAAAACAAATTTCCAGCTCTTCAAGGAATTAATGAAGACAAAGGTCTTCAAGGGACTTGTCCTTGAGCTGACAGATCTATAGGGATGCCTTCTGTAGAGCACAAGAGCTCTGCATGCCCAGGTGTCAGTGATCAGACAAGGAAGGCAACAGATGAGCATGACTGAGTAAAGAACTGCTGTCAAACTAAAGGGAGAGAACCAAACGCACAGGCAGTGGAAGCAAGGACAGGTAACGTGGGAAGAGTGTAGGAACACAGTCCAGTTGTACAGGTGAGGTGAAGAAGGCCAAGGTGAAACTGGAGCTGAATTTGGCAAGGGATGCAAAGAAAAACAAGAAAGGCTTCTACAGGTAAGTCAGCCAGAAAAGGAAGGTCGAAGAAAGTGTGTGCCCCACTGATGAACAAGGATGGCAAATTGGTAACAACGGATGAGAAGAAGCTGAAGTACTCAACAACCATTTTACCTCAGTCTTCAATGTTCACCTCCCTTCTCACACCTCTCAAGTGAATGGAATTGAAGGCAGAGACTGGGGGAACAAAGTCCCTCCCACTCTGAGTAAAGATCTGGTTCATGACCACCTGAAGTACCCAAAAATAGGTACCTCTGTGGGACCTGAGAGATGCACCCCAGAGTCCTGAGGCACTGGCTGATGCAGCCCCCAGGACACTCCCCAGGATGTTCAGAAAGTCCTGGCAGTCAGGTGAAGTCCCAGGTGACAGGAAGAAGGGAAACATTGCACTGATTTTTAAGGAAGGTGGAAAGGAGGACCCTGGGATTTGCTGAGCTCTCAGCCTCACCTCTGTGCCTGGGAATAGCATGGAACAGACCCTTCTAGAAGCTGTGCTGAGGCACAGCCCTCCCAGAGAGGGGATTTGAGACAGCCAGCACGGCTTCACCCAGTCCTGCCTGACACCTCAGTGCCCTTCTACACTGAGGTGATGCAGCAGTGACCCTGAGAAGGGCTGCACATCTCATCTCTCTGGACTTCCCTCAGGCCTTGGACGTGCTCCACCACATCACCCTTCTGGCTGAAGTGGAGGGACATGGAGTGGATGGCTGGAGTGTTCAGTGGACGAGGAATTGGCTGGATGGTCTCATCCAGAGTGTATTGAGTGTCTGAATGGACAGCAGGGAGCAGTGGTGTCCCCCAGGGCTCCGTCCTGGGACCAGTGTTATCCAATGTCTTCTTCATCCCAGATGCAGACACTGGGATGGAGTGCACGCTCAGCCAGGCTGCAGGTGACTCCTGTCTGAGGGATTCAGTGCCATCCAGAGAAACCCAGACAAGCTGGAGAACTTGGCCCATGTGAATCTTACCAGGTTTAACAAGCCCAAGTGCAGGGAGCTGTAGCTGGGACTGGGGCAATGCCGGGGGGATGGAGGGGTTGGGAGCAGCCCTGCCGAGAAGGACTTGGGGGTGCTGGTGGATGAGAGGCTGGACATGAGCAGGCAAATCTTAAACTGGACTGCATCAAAAGCACTATGGCCAGCAGGTTGAGGGAGAAGACTCTCCCCCTCTGCTGTGGTGAGATCCCACCTGGAGTACTGAGTCCAGCTCTGGAGTCCTCAGCACAGGAAAGACATGGACCTGTTGGAGCAGGCCCAGAATAGAGCCACAGAAATTACCAGAGTTATGGAACTGCTCTCCTATGAGGACAGGCTGAAAGAGTTGGGTTGTTTAACTTGGAGAAAAGAAGATTCCAGGAGAGGTCTCGCCATGGCCTTTCAGTACTTAAATTTGGCTTAAAATAAAGACAGAGACACTTTGTAGTACAGCCTGTTGTGATAGCACAAGGAGCAATGTTTTTAAACTAAAAGATGTTATATTCAGTCTGCTATAAGGAAGACATTTTTTATAATGGGTTGGTGAAACACTGGCCAGAGAGGTGGTGGATTCCCCATCCCTGAAAACATTCAAGGTCAGATTGCACAGGGCTCTGAACAACCCGATGTAGTTGAAGATGTTCCTGCCCAAGGCAGCTGAGTTGGACCACATGATCTTTACAGATCCTTTCCAACACAAACTGTTCTATGATTCTATGATTCTGAAAGGTCCTCAAGTCTGTACTTGCTTATCTCAGGACTTAGCTGAAACTTTCTTTACATCAGAAATACGAAACAAGATTTAATTTGATCTTTTGGAAACCGTGCGCGCTAAAATAGCCAGAAAGCACAAGCTTCTCATTTCTCTGAGCTTCAAAGATCAGTTTAGATAGGACTGACATGAAAATGCAAGTATACATACATATACACTTTGATTGACAAAGTATTCATATGCTGTAACAGTCTCTGATTCCTTCCTTTCGCACTACCCAGACCTCACAAATGGTTCAGAAAACATTCAGATCACTCACTGGGACTGCTCAGATGTGGTACTGAACACTGTTCAAAGCAGAATAACTTTGAAAAAACTTCCTTTTAATTTATTTTCTGTATCAGAACCTCTCCTGTAAGCATTTCTGTCTTGTTGCTGGTAGCATGGAATGACTTGTCTGTCCTGTGGCTGACAGCGTGTGCTGCACCAGATGGAACAGAGAGAAGAAATGAAAACTTCTTCATCTTCCCTCTCTTCTCACCCAAGTTCCTTTGGGTGACATCTATAGATACTCTTGGCTGCAGCAACATTATTGGCAGAAAAACAAAACCACAGTAAAACTGACTCTTTGAAATATCACACACAGGAGAATTTAATTGGGTGATTCGGTAAATAAGCATAGAAACTAATACTTTCTAAAGAAAGCATACCTAAAAGTAAGGTCACAGTAGTTTTTCTACATACTTGTATGAGAAAATGCATTATTTATAATACAGATTTTATTCCTGGAAAAACAAATTTATTGCACAGCATGCATGAAAATATTAATAGAATCCCTGTCCAACAGCTAAAATACAAATACCAGAATCATACTAATTCTTAAATTCACACACAAAACATACAAGAAATTTGCAAATGAATTCATCCATCAATCCCCTTCTCTCTGCAGCTACTGATATGTGGTATCCAGTATAATCACACTGCACTAGGAGATGGACTGGATAACATGCAAGGCATGCCTCTCATGAGCATCTTAGCCAGAAGAACAAGTGCACCTCCATCTAAGAAGAATTTTATGAGCCATGTGTCGTATCAGGGAGGATTGTGCCCTAAGCCGCTCAGTGTACCCTCCTCTGCTAAATCTGGTTACTGAGGTTGAGAAGTATCTGTTAGAAACTGGCTGTACAAATGTAACGTCATGGAGGTTGCTGTAGTGGTTTGAATCTTGTTTTCCCCCAGAGGCTAAGAAAAGTGATAGACCCCAAGGGGTGTAAACCCCTGGATGTTTTGAACTTTTGCCCAATGGGCGCTCCTGCAAAATGTAAACATTCCACAAGCACCAGAAGAGACGAGTTGTAGTTTTGGTTGTTGTGGGAGAGGTGGCCATGTTGTAGAGCCACGAGGAAGGGGCTCAGAGCCCCATAGGGGGGCTTTGGCCCCCAGCCCCAGCAGGGGCCTGCGGGGACCTGGAACAGCATAAAGCTGGGCTTGGTGCCTGTAGTTATGCCGGGAGATGTTTTTCTCCATGGGCGCAGAGCAGCAGCTGGCACTGACCAGAGAAACAGTGGCAGAGAGCCAGAAGAGATAAGACAGAGCAACAGAGACATGCAGCACCAGAGAAAGAACTCCTGGAAGGAGACCCGAGGAAAAGAGAGTCAGCAGCTGAGTTCTACAGAGTTCTTGGGGGTAAGAACTGTACCAGACCTCCCCCAAACTCCTTTGAGACCCCTCTTGGAAAAGAGGGAGATGGACTCCTATTATGGAGAAGAGTTTTGGACATGCAGCACCGGAGAGAGAGAGGAGCTGAGAAGCTCAGTCATCCTGAGAGCTGAGCCAGGACGGTGTGGGAGGTTGGCCTTGGGGGCCCTCCCTTGCTGCAAGCTACAAAGAAGCTCACAGCCTGAGACAGGGCACAGAGGCCCTGCAAGGAGTTTGAATCTCCTGGAGATACCAGACTGTCACGAAGCCCCCTGTGCTCGTGATATGATGTGGTGGAACGACCTTGTCTAGGGTGACGTAGTCCACAGAAGACCCCTTTGCCTGCATCGAGGGGGCTGAGAGAGTCTTGGAGGCCTCCCTTGTGAGTGCTGGCAGAGATCCAGCTATCAGCTGCTGCATGCATGTGGAGAGGACAGATGACTGCTGCTGTAGAAGATCCTGCTGCTCCGAAGAAGGGATCTGTCCTTCTTTCCATCCTGGACTTTTATTTGGAGGGGAGAAGAGATCTGATCCATTGTAAATACTACATGTCATGGTAGAGATAGTTGTGATCATGTGTATAATGTATTATAATATTTATTTGTATAGTCATTGTGATATATTCTCTTTCCCCACTTTGAGTCTGGTGTGTTTTGTCTGGAAAAAATCATCCCACATTAGGTTGGGATGTGGGAGGGGGCTTAGACTAGGGAATTGGATTTTTGGGGCTATCTCAAACCATGACAGTTGCCTTTTCTAACATTTACATTTTATTTCAATTTATATTTTCATTCAGGTCCAGAACAAGATGTTATTAATCTACAAATATGGCTAATATAGATTTGAATTCAACAGCAGATCCACAAACTTTTTCTGCCAAAGGACTTACTTTCAAGTAATACTGATCAAATATTGATGTTAACTGTAACTCTTTAATATCTAAAAATGTTAGACATCCAACAGTAGAAAAGACAAAAATAAATTGAGGAGTAGACATTCAAGCAGATTGCTCTTCCATAGTGTGGAATGGTATGAAATCATAAGCCTTGAGGAAGTAAAAGGTGAGAGGACACACCCTCATTTAACAGAGAATGAAGATTCTCAAGATTTAAGTTGTGCTAGAGCATCTCAATCAGAGCATACCTCATCTTGAAATGGCTTCATTGAAAACAATAAAAAAAAATTGGTAGGTTAAAAAGACAAGAAGTACAGTCAGTACACATGCTGGAAGCCTCCTTAACAACTGCAGTTACCTGAAAAGTAGTACAGGATAAAGGTGCTTAGTATCTTGTCTTTCCTGAAGTTTCCCTTATTTATAAAACAAATTCACAGACTTAACAGACACCATCATAGCCTGTGAACTTCTTATGTGGTTGACTGAAAAATTTAGGATCAGAAGCAACTGATATGCCAGAAGAAATTTATATACCTATATGGTAGCTGCCTTCACCATTAGGAACTTCAGTTCTAAATGGGTATTTGATGACACTGCACAGGTTTGTGAGTAGTTTGCATTCATCCTCTACCATTTCCAAGCAGCAACTACAGTCTTGTGTTACATGATCTATCTCATTAAGATTTCTCCCCCTAAATTAGATCATCATGTAATATTTTATGTTTTTATTTAAAAAAAAACCAAAAAAAACCACCAAAACACATAAACCACCAGAATTCTTTTCCTAAGAAAGCAAAACACTGAATAATCAAATAAAATAAGGGCTTCAAGACTTCTGTATTTTTTCCAACTGTCATAAAGAAAATGGGTAGAAAGGGAACAGGGAAAGTGATTATTGAAGATGTAATTCAGTCTCAGGTCTCTGATGATCCCATAATCATTTATGGATGCATCAAAAATCGAATTGTTGATGGAATTCAGACATGGTTTGAATTCCAGGTTTCTTGGTGGTTTCTCAGGACTCAGCCCTGGAAACACTTGCATGCACTGCTTAGGTTTACCTGCATGTTTGAATTCATTTTCATATATGTTATCAGTGTCTGTCTGGCCATTATTATAGGTAAAAAAAAGCAAGGCAAAATTAGACTTAAATAATTTCTGCTGGGCTGCAGTTTGCCTTTATTTCTTTTGAATAAGTTACACTGGAGAATACTGATGTGGCTCTCATACACTTCCTTAATCTTCCCAGAAGAAACTTTTAAGGATCTGAAAGTCAAATAAAAATTTAACTTCATGTACTGGCTGCAACTTCCCCTGCCTCCCTGCACTGCTCAAGAATGGCACAGGAATCCCTTGGGAGAAAGGGAATGAAAGACAATGTTTTAGTGTATTTGTTTCTTACTACTCAAATATATATTCACAAATAGTGATCTTCCTGAAGTATAGCCCATTTTGCCTACAAAAGTAAATGGTAAACAATCTCACTGTGTTTTGTCTCAAACCATGAGTTTTCTGAACCTGTTTTCTCCCAATATCTGCGGAGGAGGGGCAAGCCTACCACTGTCTTTCTGTTTTGCCCCTTTATACAGCTCAGACCAACTCAATATTTTAATATGTTTTAATTCATTAATATATTTAATATATTTTAATTCATTAAATAGTTACCTACCAATCGCTACAGCCATTTGTCCATCCGAGGTTCAAACACCAGACACCCTTTATGTTAGCAAGGCTACTGATGCAATTGTTCTGAATAGCATGAGCCACATGGAGCACACTGAAGGCCAAACACTTTGCAGCACTTTAAATCATTTGATAAGTGTTCCTTTAATTGCATATTCAGCTGCCAAAGCTGCCCTTGCCACGTTGATTCTGGAAAACTAGTTCTATAAACTAAATCAGAAGAGCTTTTTGTAGCCTCCTTCCCAGACAACTGCAAATGTAAATTGAGTTCCAGCCTCCAGAGAAACGTGGAAACACGATAGATAATGCCAAGGTTTTCCTTTTTGACCTTTTATATCATGCTAACAGGATGTTGCTTCCAGTGTTTGCTGTTACATAAAGTTGTTTGCACAGATCCAATTTTTTTCTGCAGGGTTTAAGTGAACCATTACCCAGTAACCTACACGCAGTTTTAGTGGCTTTCAATCTCATTGAGTAGGAGACTGTCAGAAGGATGAGCAGCCTTCTGCTTATTCCAAATCCTTTTGAGGATTGTGTCTTCCTTCGTATATCAGAACACATACAAGCAAAATTTAGTCACTTGAAAAACAAAACAAAGTAGCTTGGTCCCATTTAATTTCATTTTCAGTGATATTACCACTAAACCATTATTGCTAGAAACTGCAAGGAATGTGATTTAATCTGTCAAGAAAAGACTTGAAGACTGTAATAAAATACTTTGTAAGCCAAATAAAAAAAAACACATTGATTGTTATCTTACTTCAAATGGGAGATCTGTTATTTCCATATTTCCAGACAAATCCAGTTTTTCTAGATTCTCACAATCACCCAGTTCTGGAGGGACTGACTTCAAATTATTGAAGCTCACATTGAGCACTTTGAGGTTTTTTAAGCAGCCTGTGAGGGTAAGATAATTCAAATCAGTGCATTAA
>NW_016690269.1:1394374-1429681 GCF_001604755.1 Lepidothrix coronata | reverse complement strand
TATACAGGAACATGTAGTCAGAGCCAGAACTATATACAGGAACTGCACTATATATACAGGAACTATATATACAGGAACTGCACTAATTTATATACAGGAACATGTAGTCAGAGCCAGAACTATATACAGGAACTGCACTATATATACAGGAACTATATATACAGGAACTGCACTAATTTATATACAGGAACATGTAGTCAGAGCCAGAACTGCAGTCTCACAAAGAAGACAAATAAAATCTCTCAGCTACAGCCCTGTTCATGAATTTTTCTGTTGTTCCTGGGCAAACCAGACCTGACCACTTTAAGACAGACAGCTCCATTCTGCAGTTTTCTCCTCTTTTTCCATTTTTTTTTTAAGTATTTCCCATTAAAATATTCAATATCACACAAAAAGAATCATATCAATAGCATTCTCATCTATCTTCTGATACAAGTTTGGTCTGCTCAAGTGCATAGGTGACTATAACTAAAAGTGTGATTTGAAATATCTGAGAATGGATCCGAGTCTTTCTTCTCCCTGATTCAGAGTGGAAAATTATCTTCTAAACCCAGAAAAATAGGGACATGCAGCTCAGTTCCTACAGGCATTTTAGTCTGGACACTGCTATTCCAACAATACCTTTTTTGCACTGAAAATACTCGTATCACCTCCTGTTCTTTCACACCTTTACAGCCCTCTTGTGAGAATCAAAAGGAGCCCTGACATGGCTCACCAGGTTAGTCTCTGCTGGATGACTTGTTGATCTAAATTTGGCTCCAATTCTGTCTGAAGATTAAAAAATCAACAAGATGTGTCACAGCCAGTATCATCCATCTGTCCTTACCCTCAAGTACATTTTAGCTGTGATATTTATCTACTTGTTGCTGCTTTGTAAACAGAAAACAAAATGGTGAATATCTTGACACTTAACCTTTCTACACACCCTACCTTATCTTCTGATTTAGCAGCCAGTCTTCACTCCTTTCCTAGGCAGAGCTCCCAAATCAAACCCAGAATGATTATTTCCCTTCTGCCAATTTCGTAGCTAAGCTGACTGAAGTATGAAATGTTTCATGTTGAATCAGTATTCAAAAACTTCAAAATATCCAAGACCCTTCATAATAACGTCTTATGAAAATAATTAACATTTCCAATGCACATCAGTGTCTGTCTCTGTATGCATATACAGTAAAAGAAATAAAAGCATAACCATTTGCAAGAATACCCCCTTACACATCAACAGTTACACAAAATAAGACAAAACTTCTCTGTAATTTATGCCATTAACAGCAAGGGCAGTGTCACTGCACTACTAATAGGTGATCCATCAACACAGACATTTGGTAAGACTGAAAACCTTTAGTGAGTTTTGGCAAAACAAGTGCTGAACAGTTCAGTTACACAGTTCCTGGAGTGGCTTTTTCGTATAGTTTGATTTTAAAGTACACCAGTCAACGTGTGTCTTTTTCTGCCCAGGCTAGAATTACTGCTGTGACATAGAACTATTGTATAAATAGCATCTATGGCTTAGAAAATTTGTTGATTTGGTTATGCAGTGTCTAATGTTCAAATCTATGTCTCTACAGATGAGTGCTTAGATTTAATGAATCTTGAAAAGAAAAATTCTGGATGTGCTTTCACATTTAAGAAGGGGATGGTGAGTGCCATAATACTGTGACGGGGGGGGGGCTACAGTAAAACAGTTTTCTGACATTCTCTGGCTCTTCCAATCAAACATTTACAGGAAAAAAAAAGGAACAAAAACATTGAAAGGAAGAAAGCAACACCTTGGGTATAAGCTAGTAGGATAAGCATGCTGGAGTTAAAGTGAGTAAATGGGAATAACATAAAAGCTTCTGATGAGCAGAAAACATATAATTTTATTGCAATTGAAAGAACATTGATTGCTACTAGAAACACTGAAACTTTCTTCCTTGTTTCCCAAGAAAGGTCTGATATGGCCTCTACATAACTCTCTACAGTGAATTAGTTGTACCAGGTCAATCTACTTTGCCCCCAGTCACCAGTGGAGTTCCCCAGGGCTCAGTGCTGGGGACAGCCCTTCTAAAAACTTTTATTGTTCTGGATGAGGGAATTGAGTGTCCCCTTAGTTTGCAGATGACACTAAATTGGGTGAAAGTATTGACCCGCTGGAGGGAAGGAAGGATGTTCAGAGGAATCTGGACAGGCTGTATAAATGGTTTAATGACGTTAATTGTATAAGAATCAATAACACCAAGAGCCAGGTCCTGCTGTTGGGTCACAACAGCCCCATGCAGTGCTACAGGCTTGGGGAAGGTTGGCCAGAAAGCTGCCTGGCAGAAAGGGACCTGGGGGTGCTGGACAAGAGCCAGGTGCCCAGGTGGCCAAGAAGGCCAGTGGCATCCTGGCCTGTATCACAAATAGTGAGGCCAGCAGGACTAGGGAAGGGATTGTCCCCCTGTACTCAGCACTGCTGAGGCTGCACCTTAAATTCCTGTCTCCAATTCTCCTCCCCTGTCCTGCTTCCAGTCAGGACAGGGTTAATTTTTGCAGTAGCCAGGAGGGGGCATGACCAGGACCCAGGGCACTTCCCCAGGATGGGGGAAGGGGTCCCTTCCAGTCAAGGAAGTGTGGTGTGAAGCAAGGGGTCAGGTAGCACCATTTCCCTCTGTTACTGATATTGTAGCTGCTTCCAGTAAATTGTTCTTTTAAAAGAAAATCTCAATTCATAATCTTTGTCTTTTGTGCCTCCAGTTCCCCTCTCCCTCTTTCCGTTGGCACAGAGGAAGGGGGAGGAGGGGGTGAGTGAGCAGTGCATGGGTTGGAGTGCTTCAATGGGATCACAAACTTGGGGAATATCATTCCTAAACCATGACAGCCCCTCATGAGAAGAAAGACATTGAGGTGCTGGAGGGTGTCCAGAGAAGGACAACAAAGCTGATGGAGGGTCTGCAGCACAAGTCTTATGAGGAACAGCTGAGGGAGCTGGGGTTGTTTAGCCTGGAGAAAAGGCAGCTGAGGGGGAATCTTATTGCTCTCTACAACCACCTGAAAGAAGGTTGTAGCAAGGTGAGGTTTTATCTCTTCTTGTGGACCACAAGTGACACGAGCAAATGACCTCAAGTTGTGCAAGAGGAGGTCTAGATTTGATATTAGAAAAAAAAATCTTCACTGAAAGGTTGGTCAGGCATTGGAACAGGGTGGAAACTGGTGGAGTTACCATACCTTGGAATTTTAAAAAAACAAACTTGTGCATGTGGCACTGAGGGACATGGTTCAGAGGTGAACATGGTGGAGCTAGGTTAATGGTTGGACACAGTCTTAGAGGCCTTTTCCAATCTTAACAATCCTATGATTCTGTGATCTGTGTTTGTGCCCTTATTGTGGAAACAGACTTTAGCAGGATTAATAATATTTTTTTCCTTGGGGATCATTTTCATTAACAGTGCATAATGTTTCAAGAAGAGACAACAAACTTTGTCCTGCCTTCATTGTTAAACAACAATCCCTTAAAACCTTCTGTTTAATGCTTTAGGGTAGCCTGTGGCAGGAAGCTATATCCTTTCCCCTTCCTTCCATACTATGTCCTCTTTCTTTCAGACCACCTCTTGGAAGGTGTTTGTCCATTAAATTCACTGGCCTGTTCAAGTTCTGCAGTCAAAGTGCTGACAAAACAGTATTCATTTTATGTCCATTATCTCCTGCATGTGTCTTGTTTATGATCTGTTAGGGTGTTTAGATGCTGGGTTGAAACTATAAAGTACATCTCAATGTCTATGTAGAATTTTCTCTATGAAATATAGTGTAAGTAGATAAATCAAAAGCATGAGTGTTGCTCTAATAGAGCACGAAAACAGTAGAAAATAGCAGAAAATTTTAGAACTGATTTCTGTGTTTCAGGATGCTCTCTCTCTTCTTGTTTTTCTTAGATAGACCTAGGGAGGTGGAGGGTTTAGCCTTTCTCTTAGAGTACATAAGGATTGACAATCATGGGGAAGGCTTAGGACTTTTGGAAAGGCTGAGATATTAGTACACATGGGCCCATGGGCTCAACAATGGTGAACTCATAGTGCAGGATACTCGTAGTTTCCTCAACTCCCAAAGACAGCAGCAGTTACAGCAACTTTTTTCCTTGTAAGAGTAGTAAATCCCTCTCAATATCAACGCAATCTGTCAAACAAGCTTTTATATTGTCAGATCCAAAGCCACAGGAGAGCCAAACACTACAATTCTTGCACACAGCTTAAAATAACAAAGGCCAAAGTATGTAAACATTAACAATTTGTTTCTCTAAAACCCCTGATGTCATGGTGGGTAGATTTAGGTTAGATACTAGGAAGAAATTCTTCACTGTGATGGTGGTGAGGCCCTGGCACAAGTTGCCCAGAGAAGCTGTGGATGGTCCATCTCTGAAAGTGTTCAAGGCCAGGTTGGCAAGGGTTTGGAGCAACCTGGGCTAGTGGAAGGTGTCCCTGCCTATGATAGAGGGGTTGGGACTGGATCTTTGAAGTCTCTTCCAATCCAAATTATTCTATGATTCAATGACTCTTTGTATACACTACTTTATTAAATGAAGATGATTACCGAGGTCTTTAAAAATTCAAAAGACAGATTTTATGCAGGATTATATTTTTGATTCCGTTTTACCACAATCTTATGTTTCCATTCATCTTGTTTGAGGCTTACAATTCTGTAATGTTTCTATTTTTCTTAACCTGTAAGGAACATAAAACACCAGTCTACTCGAATGCAAGCAATAACTGCTTCACAGTCAGAAAACAAAAACATGTTAACTTTTTCCCATGTTACATGCGTGATTTTGCGTACAATTTGGCAAGTATAATTAAAGCCAGAGAGCTGTAAAAATGTAGAGAGGACTGTTGGCTGTAAACAAGAAAGACAATTACCAGAAAATTAATAAGAATATCCACAGATGCTCATTTACCTGTAATAGAGTTAAATGGCTTGACTATGAATATTTGAATATCTTGAACTGACTTACCAATCTCCACTGGGAGATGGTGGATTTGATTTTTTGACAATTCCAGTACTCTCAGATCCTGAAATAATGCAATGTAGGTTGGAATGGTTTGTATCAATGTATTGTTCACATGCCATTCTTTCAGATAGGTCTGTTCTTTCAGAGAATCTGGAAGCTCCTGTGAACGAAATAAGAACAGGAAAACAGAAAGTGTGAAGTCAGAATTTTGTTCTGCCATGTTTCTAAACACAGCCAAGCTACAACACTTTACCTTAATTATCTTGAGCAGAATAGCAGTTTGCCAAAGCCTCACAGGAACTGTCTGCCTTTGAAGAGCATTGCAGCTGTTTTTCACCACATATTCATTTTCTAACTTCTAATGCAATCATTTGCTCTAAAACAGAAGCCTCTCCGAAGCACTCAACTTGTTTGGTGTCTCACACATTATCTCCTTTTTCCAGATGGAGAGTTTTTTTTTTTTAAAACACATTTCAGTGCTTTAATTCACACATCAAGATGTAGTAAAATGCAACACAGAACAGAAGAGTGAGTGTATAGAGAATATTTAAATAGGGTTTGTCAGCATAAAAAAAAAAAAGGTGTGATTATGTTCTGAATACCTGCCAATGTTTCAAATTTGTTTGGCAAGATGGAACAGAGCAGGATACGCACATACCACCTTTTGAAAGTCTTTTTCCAAAAAGAGTTACTTAACTTCTTAAGTTGTTACAGCAATGTTCAAAAAATTTTTACTAGATTTCTTTAGGAAGACTAGAAATACTTGATTTTTAGATCAGTCCACAATTGCAAGTAATTCTTGATTTAGTTCACGCTTTGCTTTCAGAATTCCAGTGTTTTCGAAATGCTTCTGAGTAAATTTCAGACTATTCTATTTGTCAAAAATATTCAATGTAGCTGAAACTAAAAGTCATAAAGCCTTCAATGTTTACAAAATTGCTTTAGTTAATTGGTATTCACTTCAGATGTGCATGATTTGTTTGAATTATGTCGTCAAATTCCTTGAACTTGAAACAGAAAAAAAATCAATTCCTAAAGGTGAAGGTCAGATCATTTACACTCTGCTTTCTTAAGAATCACATAATTTACAAGTCTGTCCTGGGTTTTATAACACTGTGCACTGGTAACATCTGGAACCAATAGCCTGGAAGAGGTTCTGCCATTAACTTTGCTCCACAAGAAGCGATGTGAGAGTTTCAGCCTTTGATTCCTTTATGACTTTCAGACTTGTTTCCTGCACATGAACAATATGACACAGTAGGAACTGCTGGTTTTTGTGCAAAGGATATTGCCTACTTTTTCTTGTCTTCTAGATTTCATAGATCCTCCAAAACATTAACAAGGGTAATGCATTTTAATTGGGTTTTTAATTAATGCTGAATTTCTGAACTAGGAATAGTGCTACTTAACATTAGCTATATTAAAACATCCAATTGTAATTAAAGATATACTGGACTCTTGATCAGAAGCTGTTCTTTGTTTGGTGCTTGCTGCCAGTCTTTTCAATTCTTTCCAAATTTACACATGCAGATCCTTAGCCTATGTTGATGTAGTTCTGTTGTGCTACCTGCCCTTCCATATTTGATATGGATCATTTCATGTCTTGCTTCATTTCCCAACTAGGTGTATATTGCATTGTGATCCATCTTCTATATTTGTCACTTTATGGCAATTAAAAAAATAAAATGCCTGAAATGCCCCAGGAATGACAATGAGAAATATATCCAACGTTCTCGGGTTAGTTTCCATTTCTCCACTTTCATTGCTGCACCTTTTTCTGCAGCAAAATAAAGTAATAGATACCATTAAATTAAGCCAAAATACAAACCAAAAATTGCGTATCATTAACATATAATTTTATTCTGAAAAACCTTTATGTCAGCATTAAGGGTAGTTTGAGATATCCTGTGCAGCAACTAAATACATTCAGACACAATTTCAAAACAATGGAAAGAGATTCCATTCTTCTACCAACTGCCAACTTACTTTTCTTTCTTGAGATTATTCCTTTGTACCATACGATCATATTCACAATTTGCAAACGCAGGCAGGCGAATACTCTGCTATTATGTGGTTTTTCAACATTCTCCATTTTACAGTGCATTTATATTTGTGTTGCTGAAACATAAATTGATCTGATATTTTGCTTCATTTACAAAGTAGATAGGGATGGGAGCTGGAATTTGCACAAGCTCTGCGTTTGCTTTGCTCTCTGATTCCCTTGTGTTCTTTTGTAATCTTCTGCTGCCACGCTAAAGCTGGCAGCCTGCTGATAAATTGCTTCATGAAGACTGACACTTGGAGGATAGCCAGTCTTTTGCCTTTAACAGTAAAACAATACCCTCAAACTTGTTTGATTTTTGAGAGAGGAAAAAAAGTTTTAAAAGGAAACAAATAGCAAGCCTACAACAATTGCTGATTATGCTATTTCTAATTAGGAGAGAATTTGCCTGCTAGACGTGAGCCTGAACTAAAACTGTGATCAAAGTTCAGAGAAGTTTCAATTATGTTTCTTTTCCAGCTCTGTAGTTTTATCTGTCGTGGTTTCAGTCCAAATCTCCCTCGTCTTTAACAAGGTTTGAAGCTTGTTCCAGGAGCTGTCGCTGCAGTTCCCCAGCAGGGCACCAGCACTGTCCCCACTTCCATGGCAGGGCACTGGCACTGGCACTGGCACCAAGCCCCAAAACATGTTCTTCACCCAGTGTGCAAGAGGCCAATCCACATGGAGGCAAATCAAATAAAATACAACTGTTTGATTTTTTTTATAGTTCTGCACAGAAAGGGATGCTGAGGTCAAGCCATAAACATTAACGATTCTATCAACAAGTAATTTATCCTCCTAACATCTGGACATCACCTCCAGACTGACACTTGGAGGACAGCTAGTCTTCTGCCTTTAACAGCAAAGCAATACCCTCAAACTTGTTTGATTTTTGGTAGAGGAGGAAAAAAAGTTTTAAAAGTAAAATAAATAGCGAGCCTACAACAATTGCTGATCTGAGACAAAGGTCCCATGACCCAGAACAAGAAGATGACTGAAGAAAAGAAGAAAGCATGTTGAAAGCTGATAGGTGTAAAGATGGACATTAGTCATTAATAGGTAGAAATATGCATACTGTAATTTTATAGGGCCAAGTATTTTTGTTGAGAGGTTGAAGATGCTCAGCTCACAGACCAGAAACAAAACTAGTTCCTCTATAAGTAGAGGCCTGAAATAAATAATAAATTATTCTCTTGCTGACCAGGGAGGGTGTCCATGCCTCAGTCACTACACTTGGCCAAGAGGGAGAAGGAGTGGAAAGATGACAGAGACCAAGGGCTGTTCCAAGGGGAAGAAAACAGAGACCAACCCCTGGCCCATGGAGAAGACAACAGTGGCCTGAGGATGAAGAACTCTGAGGCCTCTCCAGCATTGCAGAGCTGGCCCCAGAAGAAGAAAACACTGACCAGTACTGGGGTACTGAGAATGAATGTGCCCCTCCCACACGAGGCATGGGCAGAGTACTTGGACCCTCAGTTAAGGAGCTGGAGCTGGAGCTGGGGCAGTCCAGAACATGTCTCCTTACGACTTGAACACGCTAGTGCTTTACTTGGGCACAGGTATGGAGTCAGACGAGGAGAGTTTTTACCAAATTGGAGAAGATCTGAAGAGGGATTGTCTCACAAATGCCACTTGCTGGGAGGACAACTTGCTTGCATGGAACAGGCAGCTGATTGAGTGTTTACAATGCAAGTCCTCACCTATAGCTGTGCCCATGCAACGACTCTCCCTCTTCAGGGGACTCAGGACCCTGCACGGGGCATCCTGGTGCCCCTTCACCATGGTACAGCCAGAGCAGTGGTGTCCCCCTGCCAGCACCAGGTAAGTCCCCAGGGATGGCAGCTGGCCCTAAGCCTGTGCAGCATCCCTAGAATCCCAGAACATAAGGGGCTAATGTATATGTCTCATACACCAATATCCAAATGGCTGTGGAGCCAACCAAGGATTGTTGGTAATAAACAGGGATTGTTGATAATAACATGGCATGGCAAAGAACAAGATGGGGGGGTGTATATTTATATATATATATATGTATGTATGTATAAATAACTAACAAAACTGCAGAATTGTTCCAATCCATGCAACCAAATTACTGTTTTGAAGGCTGGAGCCCCAGCTCCTGGTTGATGACTGTGCTCCCATTACCAGGACTCACAGGGTGGGGCTCATGGTTAGCACAAATTGGAATGAAGTTGTTAATTGGTTTTATTTTCTTAAGGATTGCAATGGCATTGCTTGATATATGATTTCTCAGGTTATCTCTTCTGCTTCATCCCTGTTTTCTCCCTCTGTTCACTCTGTGCACAAATGTGGAGGAAGAAAGCTATCAAAAACCATGACCACTGATCAGTGATTAAGTCATGGGGTGGTGTAAGGAAAGGGTTAAAAACATTTGCAGCACATGCCTTAAACAAGTACTCAGTCATTACTATCTTCTGGAGGAGAGACTACCTCTCTCCTTCTCGTTCTCTCTCTCTCTCTTTTTCCTATACACTTATGCTGCAAAATAAAGTTGGTATTGTTGGACTGACATTTGGTCTCATTTGCTCCTTAATTTGGGCAGAGGACTTCAACATCAAATAGTAATTTACCAATAGATGTTTGTGAGTTTTTGTGAACCCTCTGGCTTTTGTTATTCTTTCAACCGTGAGCATTTACAAATCCTGGATGTTTCCTTCCCTCCCCATAATGTTACATTTGACATTAAGATTGTTTAAAGTAGGTGTGCATCCAGATCCTCTTCTTAGGTAAAGCAGCCTGGCCAAGAACAGTCCTGCTTTACATTGGAGGAGCATCATCAGCTTTCCTCTGTCAATATTGATGTCACACATTAAAAAATTTGTTTATCCTGAATGTTTTCTGAAAAGCATTTAAAATTCACCAATTCACTAGAGAATAAACATTCATTAGTTAGTAGCAGAAAGTAAACACTCAGAGGGGAAAAACAGAGTTAAAGTGATTTCATTTAAAAATTCATATGAATATTCATGGCATTATTTTGCCTCAGTTTCTAGTTCTAGTAGCAGTGCTCTTTCTCTGAAGTACTAATTTAATTGAGTAGATACATGTTTATGTGTACAAAGGTTCTCAGTTATGTGTTTCATCAACTCTGCATCATTTTTTCCCAGGCATCTCTTTCCGAACACAAAATTCAAAGGTCCGTAGTCCTTATACAGCTGTTTTTCACAGCAGGTTTGCCTGGAAAACTCTCAGATGACAAAAGTTTTTTCTGAAACATACCCCAGGAATATGAATTACTTGTGGCACTTTACACCATTCTCATGCTGTCAAGTCACAAGTGTTTTGCAAACAGAGGAGGATTTAGGAGGCTCAGTGCTGGGGCAATGCAACTGGGTTCTGACCACTTTTTATAAAAGGATACAAAGAGAAAAGCCTGTCTGATTTCATTCGCTGGTTGTATTCAAACACCAGACTGAGATTCTATGATTTTGAGACGAGCCCATTTGTTATTACATGCCCTTTTCTTTCCTAACTATTAATTCATTACTGCTCCCAGCTGTCAGAAATACATCACCCAGGGAAGGCAGCACTTGAGTCATAAATATTTGTCTGATAGGTAAAAGGGAGGCAAGGATCCCTGAACCTTAAGGATGTTGTCACACAGCCCCGTGGTGATGGAGCTCTGACAGACAAAGGTAAGACAAAGTTATCAACCAAACCAGTGCCCAGGTTACACAAGGACTTTCAGATTCAGAGGGACTTGTTGAATGCCTGTTCTTCAAGCACAAAGGTTTGATGCTAATTCTGCTGACAGTGATGTTGATCTATAAGGAAACAGGGATCTGCACAAACAGAATACAATTCCTCAGAATTCATATACTGCAAAATTAAGCCCCAGTCTCTTTAGGTACTACCCTGTGCCTATTTGTCTGACCTAATATTTGTTGTGTGAGCTTTGAACTTTTGTGTGAACTGCATAGAACATTGTAGTGTGTAGTTCACTGTTGCAATCTAACATATTCTCCTGCTTTCCTGGCATCAAAACAATTTTAATTTCCATACTAATCACTCACAAGATTTGTCCAGTGCTAGCCGCATCCTGTAAGACTGTTCTTCTTTCTTCTAAGACAACCTGATTTATACTTGCATCTTCTTATTTCCAGTCTCTTTTCACTGATCTCCCTTTCACTGTAGCCCTGTTAAAAGTCCAAACTGAACTGCCTCCTTGAACACTGTGCCAAAATTCCTGGGCTTTTAATCCATAAATCACTCAGTATTCATCCTCTTCACATAAATACATACATCTAAGGAGGCCTATAATCACTAACACATCCATACACTCAAAATTAAAATGTTTACCAGAAAGCATTAAGGGCTAATAATAATGAAATTATTACCCTGTTTCCCCCCACTATTTTGTTGCTCCTGAAGAGGTTTATCTTTCCTCAGGTATGTTAAAATAATTACTTTACAAGTACAAGGAACAGTAGGTCTCCACCTAATGAAAATACATTATCATTTCAATGACATTTGAGAGGAGGGAAAAAAGTGGCAAGAGGTCCTGAAGGAAGGAATTCCTCTCAGTAATTCAAAATATGTGACCTGCTCTGATTTTTTCCCTCACAAATGTTCTCAGAAGGAGGTCGGATATTATTTTCAAAAGTGCATTTTGCAGATTATTTTCAAAATATTTGCCCAGGTTACCCCAATCCCTTTTGTTTGGGTAAATATTGCTGCTCTGGCCAAGCTGCTCTGACCAAGCAAGATATCCTCAGAGATAAAGAGACCATGTTCTGTAGGTGCCAGCCAGCCCATGGCTGAAGCACTGCCAAGGGCACTTGGTGCATCCCTCAGCTGCTGGGTTTGTGGTTGGTGTCAGTGAACTTAAAGGTCTTTTCCAGCCTAAATAATCCTATGATTCCACCACAGAGTGTTTTACAAAACCCTTTTATAACCTCCTACTCAACAGTGCAGAAACAGTGGGACAGATGCACTGTGGATATGGAGCATGAAGCAGCAGCTCCTTTCTAACCTGTCTACATTTTTACCATCTAGGCAGCCTGGGAACTGTCACACTGACACCTGTGGGAAGAGTGTGGTAAAGCCACTTGCTCTGATCTTGAAAAATCCCTGTGCTGAGGATTACTCCTCTGATACTCAGCTTCACAGCATCCAGAAAAAGAACTGGCATAGCCCAGAAGCAAGCCCTGTTCTCAAAATTAAATCTGTAAATCATACCAGTAATCTACTCAGATTTAGCCATCAGCTATCTAGAGGATATATTGCTGCTTCATTGATGGGAGGAAAGGGGAAACATAATAGAAATACTTATCAGCTAAAAGTGAGATAGAGGATTCAGCAGCTAGTCCCCAAATGGACAATTTAGAGGGCTCTGATGTTTGTTGCTGCCAGTGGTAAGTGGCCAGTCAACAGTAAACCCAGCTGTTCATATGCCCATAAATTTGCACAGGCAATCCCAGCTCTGACTCCTCCCTGTCTCTGAGTGCTCACTCACTCAAACTTTCAACTCATATATGTATTTGTGTGCAAAACACATTCAGAAAACTAAACCCCAACTGACACCACAGCTCTCAGCTACATCACGTACAGACTTCTCTGAGAAAACTGTCACAAATCCACAGATTTTTTTTTTCACATGCAGATTGCCAGCACCAGGTTTACAATCTGAAAACTCATTTTGCCTAAATGCACTTTGTTGTGAAAAAGTAATAGGGGGAAAGAGTATCTGAGACTCATGTCTGAGTCTGTCTTTGGTTTAGAAGCAGCAGTTGAGATTTTGAAAAGCAAAGCAAGTGGTATGATTTGTAAAACAGATATAAATTTTACAAAATTTCCTCAATGAAGTTCTCTTGGAACGTTGTCAAGCGAATTTTCACAATTTTTAAATAATTTTCAGCTCTTACAGAGTTACTTTGATTTTGAAGGAGCATTGGTCTCTAAATAAAGCAGCTTGGATTTTCTCTTTGTCTGCAGACACTTGAGCTATGACACGTTCTGTTATTGAAACACATACAGTACACCAATCTCTCTTAAATGTGATTTTTCAGAATGTCAAGTTAAAACTAAATGGTCTGGAAAACAGAACAAAACACTGATTTTGCTTCCTAACGTAAAGCCTTCCTTGTGGTGACAAAGCAAAATTTCAGCGGTTTGCCAAAAGCCAATAAGCAACAGAAAAGTTTAGTTATGCAGCTCTCTGCTCCCTGATGCACTGAAAAAGAAAGCACCTTCATATTCAAGATCAAATCTAGGATAAAGTTACTTTGAAAGCAAATCCCAAAAAAAAAAATTGTTCTAGTAAAATGTGAAAAAAACCATCTCATCAATTAACTTTTTAACTTTTTATAATGAAAATTTGAAAGATATATTTCAAAATTATAGACTACGCAAAAGTCAAAATTATAATTTAACTTTATTATTAATAAAGTAGTATTTCTTCAAACTACACTTCAGTCAAAGCTTTTACAACTCTAGAAAACTTCAGACCAATGCTAATCCACCATTTGCTTAATTTCAAACTAGCAATAATTCAGAGCTTGCTTGCAAACTGCTGTTTTACATCAAACAAAACTGCAAGTAAAAAGTGGGGTTTTTTCAGCCAGACCATTGTGGATTGATGCCAACATTACTTCTGAATTGAGCAGAGCTTGAGAAAGTGTTATCACAACATTGAAGCAAGAATAGAAATCTCTGATCATCAGTAGACATCAACAAGCCAACAAAGCTGAATATTTATTATTTTCATGTCTTTCCACCCACTGGGGAATTTTCAGAAAAAGACACCTTATTGCAGTGTGAGTGCTCACACCAAAATTTTTGCGAGGGATAAATTGCACGTATCAGTAAAGAACTTAAAATATCCACACCTGAAAACTAAACCACTAGTTCAGGCTAAAATAGGAAATGTTTTTGTCACTTCTAACACTGTGAAAAAGCAGCAACTTCATATGCATTGAGAGAAAAAAAAAAGGGGGAGGATTAAAAAACAGAGTGCTAAGCTCCCCAAACTCTTTAACAACAGAAACATATTTTCCACTGTATTTACCGTCCACTGCTCTCCAGAAAGTTGGAAAATAAACTTGTTTCTTTCCTTATTCACTTCATCCGACAAAGCATGTATTTTCTTGAGCTGAGGATTCTTTCCAGAAGTGTCCAGGTTCTTCTCACTGGTGTCTACAAAGCCATTTTTGAGGTATTTTGATTGAGGAATACCTTTCTTACGGCATTCTAGTATCAAAGTCCATTCCTGTTTTATCCTGAAATAGTACCAAAAAGGGTTTATGTGAATCAGCTGAAAAAAAAATATAACAGCTAAGTCTTAAAGCCTGATCTTTGTTTCCACAAGTACTTAACAAAATATAATTATTTATCTCAAATATTGATAGTTATTTTAAAAAAAATAAATAAATAAAGGTACATTCCTGGAGTCATGCAAAGATTTTGTAGACACACATATAGATTTCAAATGAGCAGGATTTCATTCACTGACTACAAAACAGTGACACCCAGAGAATAACAGAAAAGTGGAGACTGAGCACACTGCCATGTAAAAGAATTGTTTTCATGGGATAGGAAATACATTCTCACAAAACAAGTTATATGCATAAACTAAATGAACCTGGTGACGTATGCAAAAGTTCTACTGTGGAAAAAAAGGTCATTTTAGAAAGTAAGAAGTGCCCTTTTTTGTTCCAGCATAATGATTTATTTTCATTTTCACACCAACATCTTCTTAGAAGGTAAAGGTCAATGTTATCACGTGCCAACTCATTTCAGATTCCATTTCAGTGTAACTTTAGGTTCACCTCCAAGGCAAACTTTTTTCTCATAGAACTGCAGGTGCAAAGTCAATTTGATCTAACTAAGCATTGTCAAAAGCACATGCTTTTTAGTTCTGAGAGATTTATTTCAGCTTAGTCAATTAAAGAGCAGGTTGATTAAGTGAAGTAAGCCTTATTTACACCAAAATAAGACTCTGCAGAGCCCCCTGCACGAGGGGCTGATCTCACACTTTGAATCCCTGTTGTACATGAGACTCATTTATGTGATCTCCACCCTCCAGCAGAAATTTTAAGCTAAAGGACTGAACCAAACTGACAGCTGAAGGAGGACACAAAGTTCAGGATAAATTGCCCTTAGAGAAGGTAAAAAATGTCATGTCCTAGAAAAAGAATCACATGCAAGTTTGTAAAGTTCGAGTAGGGAGTAGCAAAAATTGTACAGGTACTCCCAGATAATGATGGGACTTTGCTTTACAATGCTAAGGCGTTAAAAAATGGCACATGAAACAGAATCACAAGAAGCATCTCCAAAACCTTTTGTGGAAATAAATAATTTTTGGACACTCATAACAAGGTGTGATATAGAAACTGCAGTGCAGAACGTGCTTACAGGAATATGATAGAACAGATTAAAAGTCATATTTGTCTCAATGCTATCAAAATAAATCTTAAGAGATCAAAACTGCACGCCTAAATAGGAAAGGTGTTATTGAGACAGCTGGATGCACTGTAGCACTCACAGAAACCTCAGGGGATGTTAGAGAGACTTGAAAGCAGAGAGCACAGCAACAGCAGAGACAAACACACAGCACAGGCATGTGTTGCAGACACTTTGTACAGTTTTAGAAAATACATATGACCATTTGTCAGGGAAGGGAGCCTGAGAGACCACTGGAGGACAGCTTCAAGGAGCAACACAACACACATGGGACCACCAGAGAACTGTAAAAAGCTTCTTCAGTAATAACAACTGCAATGTGTTCCCAAGTGACATCTTTATAAGGAGAAAATACCTTCTAAGCACCTTCTAAGATGTTTCAGAAGGTGAATTAACAAGGAACTTGGTTAAAAGTGTAGCTTACTGGATAAAATTTTGGACGGCTGCATGAGGACAGTACAAATTTAAAGCACGTTCTAATGAAGAGACAGTAAGGATATCTTTCTCCCCCTGTTGCAAAAAATGCAAAAATATTTAAAGAAAGATAAAATGGTATTTATCTTCCAACTAAGAAATTATAAGGCAGTATAAGGTCTGATAAGGACAAAAAAAAACAAGTGAAGTTCCTTACTGCAGGTGTACAAATGAATAGGAAAAGGATTTTGTAGCATATCAAAAGCAGGAAGCCCCCCAGAGAGATGATGGGAACAATAATTTATCAAGGTATGAATGGAGCAGTGAAGGAATAGTTATAGAAGCTATTGAGAGCTGCAGAATTGGCTTCAGTTTTCATTAAAGAGATCAGAAAGTACTTTATGTGTAGACGCCTGGAGGACTTTCTGGTATTCAAAGTGTCAACAGAGGAGGCATGAGAACAGTAAAATATATATTTGAAATAAAACCCCCAATTTCTCCCAGTGTCTGCTGCAGTGTGGACTCCTTCATGCCACAGCAAGGCGTGATATGAGCTAGGAAGACTGGACAGACAGAAAATATGTCCAACAACACGTTTAGTTCAGAGAGTCCCTAGAGGGGGCAGAAGCTGCTGGTACAATCAGGGAAGAGTCCACCAACTATGCACACCTCCTAATCTCTTCTGAAGCTACTATGACAAAGACAAGAAAATAGGTTGGAGCAGACACAGCTCCTTAGCCCACATTGTGATACTTCAACAAGCTGCAGATGATATTTCTGGTTATAGAGACCCAGGATTGCACCAGGCAGCCCTACCAAGGGTGTCTCCTCCAGTTACAGTTTATAACTGCTCAGATGACAGAATTTTCCACATCAGCTGATATTTTCCATATCAGCCATGAAAGCCCAAACACCTTTTTCAGATGCTCTGACACGTGAGCCAATTCAATTTTTAGTGTTGATCTTACCTATTCAATCTGCCATTTGAGCCACAGAAACCACCAGCACAAAAAAGTGCAGAGGTTGCAATTATCTGAACCAAACCTCAGGACCACAGGACCAAAGCCCTAAAATTCATTTTTTTTTCCTAAAATATTCTAAATAATCTTAGTTTCACTTACCACCACTGTACTGCTGTTTCTCACATTCTGCTCCAGTCCTCCATATACAGCTTTTCTGTCCCTCTGTGAAGTTTAACTTTACATTACTATCCTCTCATTTCCGTGGAATTCCTTCATTTTCCATCAGAACAATAAACATTTGAGCTCAGTGCATAACTCCATGCACTGAAAAAAGCTTGCCCACAAAATGGGGATTTCTTTTAATTCATTGCTTTTCACTCAATCACAAAAAAAAAAAAAAATAACTGATTCATTCCTCACAGTATAAATTCTAACAGTGTTAGAAACTTTAAAAAAAAAAAAAAACAAACAGACAGAAGAGGTCAAAAAGTCTAACTCAGTAAGAAGTAAGGCACTGAGCTGCACTACTACACCTCAGTGCTGGCTCTGTCAGGTAGACTCCAGGAGCACTGGAGCAGAGGGTTCAGATCTAAAATTTTACTCTCTCACAACAAGGAATACAGAAAATGGCAAGAAAGGAGCTACATTAAAGCTGAAACAATAAATTGCCCTCTGACAGTTTGCTGATAACAAAACACTAAACACAGGAGGTCATTGCCAGCCAACTAAAACAAAATGCACATAACAAAAAATGGATGTTAAGCAAATCAGTCGGTGAAATATTGACCTCAGAAGAAAGAGAGGCATTAAAAATTAAACCTGGTAGGGAATTCAATATGGATATTACACACTGATATGGAAATCCTGTGTCAAATTTCTTCTTTAGTCCTACATTAAATTATGGCAAAATGCTCTGTTAAGCTTTTAAAGAATGCAAGAATGCCCACTTATAGTCACCAGACTATGTACAAGCACATTTTGAACAGATGGAAAGTGAATTAATAACGGAGCAAAAAAGTGCATCATTTTGTACGGTACATTTCAGAATGAAAACATTATATTTCCCATAGGCAGAGGTTCAAATAATTTACAACCCCTGCCGTATTCTCGGGTTACACATTAACCAAATGAATCCCTGTGAGCCTTCCTGACCTGGAGCTCTAACTTACACCCCAGCCAGGACCTGTCATGAAGCAAAGACTACAAAGCTGCAATTTGCAGGTCCAGTTGAGATGAAAACAAAGGGATGTTGTCATTCTGCTCTGTCATCGTAAAAAAACTGAGGTGATGGTACTTCTTAAAGGATCTTTATAAAAATAAAGACCATTTCAAGTCTTTCTTTGGTGGCAACCCTCAAATAAGACAGAATTTCTGTCACGCTTGTCATATCTGAAGGCTATTGCATGAATCTTCTAAATCTTTCTGAATTTTCTGAAAGAAAAGGCTTCTAAAACTGTGGAAAACAGACACCACAGATATCCACAGAAATAAAAATCATCTTTTAAATACGTAGAGAAATTAGATTTCTGGTCTTGACACCTTGATGGCTCCTGATATTGCAGAAACACATTTTCACACATGGGAAATGAGTTGGTTACAAAAGTCACAGCCCTCCTAAAGTTTATATCTTTTTAATACTATTCAGCAATAAAATATTTTGGTCTTCCTCTAGAACTTGATCAAACCATTGCAGTCAGATTAAAGAAACAACAATCATTTTCAGTGTTTAAAATGCTGGAGTTAGTCAAGCCTAATTTAGGTGGGAGTATGAACAGAGAAAAATATTTTTCCTGGACAAAAGACCCAGACAAGAACTAAGGTTCCAACACAGCAAACTAGCCCAGTACTTCCACTTCAATCATAAAAATAGTCCAAGTCATTTTTGAAAAGGCTAGTTGCATGGAGATTATGTTTGACAAAAAAAAGAAAAAAAAAAGTTAAGTTTTATACCCATATATCTCTAACACAAAAGCACACCTGTCACTGAGGCAGACTGTATGTGGTGTAAAGCAAATTTTACTTTGGCAAGTTATTTCCCAATACACTGCCTTTTTCCAGTAAGCTTTCAGGACCATACACTGTAGATATGAAACGGGAACACCAGGGAAATAGAAGATTCAGGTATTTCCATTTTGGTTAGTGCTGAATTTCTCATCAGGTAATCATTCCCCAAATGCTATTTCACTACTGCAGTACACCTGCAGAAATGAGATTTCACGACACACAACCTTTCTATATTATTATTATTATTATTATACATATTACCTACCAATAATAGGGCAGCTCCTTGCCTGATATTTTAGTTTCTCTAATCTAATCAACCTGATGCAAAGACTTACTACACAACAAATTCAGTGACTGGACCTTTCAAAGGAGCAACCACCTTGGAAAACAGGAATTGTCCGATGGTGAGGATTTCAGAGCCATCAAAGCAATCAAGGAGTAATTGGGTTTCTTTCAATTGTTGCACCTCCTGCTGCTCAGGGTCTGACTGGGAGGCCTTGAGGAAAAAGCTATGGCTCTTTGGTAAAGAAAGGAAGTTTCGTTAGATGGCACTATTTACTCTAAATCAGGATGGACGAACTGGCCAGGACATGGTGACACCAGTTTAGGCATCACCAGCCACACAGGATCATTAAATAAGCCCATGGAATTGTTATAACACCATCACAGTCAAACTGGAGCTCAGCCCAAAACAATATTCCTGATGGATGAGTAACATTTGCTTCAAATTCAATTGAATTGATCTAATTTCAACCTCATTGCCAGGCTTTTCCATGGGTTGTAAAGGGTTGTGGCTGAACAACAGCTTTTACCTCACAACACACTTCTGTGCATTATTTTACATGCAAGGCCTGTATGCCCAGGTGCCTAAAAACAAAGTGCTTATTAGTGCTGCACATCTAATCCCGGCTTGTTGTCTACAATTTGTGTTTGTGGCCAAAGGACTTGTGGACAAAGTTTTAGATTTGCTGGGAAAGAGGTTTGAACTGAGTAGGAGAATAAACATCGCAAATAAAATCTTATTTCAGGTACAAACTTAAAGTTTGGCAGAGAGATAGAGACAAATCTTTTTTATTAAATGAACACGTAACCTCTCAGGGAAAAAAAATCACTGTCTGCCTGTATAGTGTCTGCCTGTATAGTGTAGTTTGCTTTTTGCTTTTTATATTTTGCTTTTTACTTTTAACATTCAGGAATTGCATTACTCAGAAAAATAATTACATGCACATTTAGCCAGCCAGGCTTCGAGAGGAAATTTTTGGAGAAGAGACACACTGGAAGAGGTAGCTGAACAAACTTTTATCATTGCTGCATGTTTGTTAGTGAATAGAAGAGGCTGTGCCTTTCTTTTCACAGCAAAGATTTAGATAGCTAATCTGGGCAAACAGCTCTGGCATTTCCTCACTTGAATGCTTAATTTGTTAGCCTCCAGTTTTATCTTACCTGCTTTCACACAGAAGACAAACATGTCACAATCCTTAAAAAAAATAAAATCTAACTGTAAACTTTCACTCTCACTCCCTTAAAAAAAAGTATAAAGGAAAACTTGTTGAAGAAAACCATCATACCACAGCAAGTTAACCTGACAACATTCAATATTTCAGGGTACAATATAAGACTGTTCCCAACTACCAGAATCAAGATTAAATATAAAACACTGCTATGAACACAAACTTCCTCCAATAATATGGACTTTCATAAACACAGTACAGTGCACATTTTTTGTAACAGTTTGTGTTTCATATCCTATGGGAGATTTAGAATGGGCTTGTCTGGATCGATCAAGAACATGAAGTAAAATGAAATTAAACCTGTACAACACCATTCTATTTCTTTTTCTTTTATATTCAGCTGCTGGTTTGTGTGTGTTCTTTGAATTGCCATACTTCCACAGTCCCACAAAACCACGGGGGAAACTGAGGATTGAATTAATTCCACACAAATTGTGTGATACCAATACCTCAGAAGGCCAGATAAGAATCTCTCACAGTTGTTGGCTGGCCAGAATCAGCTCTCACTGGACAGTTGCTTCAACCTCTCCTCTAGACCTGTAAATTCCCAAAAATCTTTACAAGAGCTCACTGTTAATGCAAACAGAGTTTAAGTTTTTTATTCATTTGTGAGATTTTTTTTCTCTAAGAAAATCTCCAGTCAAAAAATATCTTACATGTGACTGTTCACTGATTCTGCATGAAGCAAATTGCCTTGCCCCAAGGCAAGCAGATTCCCTAGAGGTTAACTGGGAGTTTGTCCTCAAATAATAGATACTACATTTCACTACAAATTATTAGGTCATTTTACATGGCAACATGGCTATAAAGGACCTGTGCAATCTCAAGGGCACTGGCAAATTGAAAGTTCTTTGAGAAAAACTTGTTTAAAAAAAAAAAAGGAGCAAAACAAAGCAACCTCGGAAGGCCAGATTGCAAACTCATCTGTTACATGGGTCTATTTGCAGAGAAAGTCTCTTAATTTCAGCCCTACTTAGGAATTCACTCTGGTTGCTGGCAAAAGTAGATATCTGGAATCTTAAATGCTAGAATGCAGTCCTCAACTGGGGCAACTAACTGCCTTCTTTAAATGTCTTTTTGGAAATATCACTTGGGATCAAAATCCTTTACAAAACACTTTCTTACTGTGACACAGTGTGTACTAACATTGATTTCTGTGTGTCTCCTTGACAATACTAGAATTGCTGTCTCTGAGTGTTTTATATCAGAATTTAGTCACCCACAGAACTCCATAAAATAATTACATGTATTTCTACAGGAAAATATTATTTCTATTAGGTATTTAATCCTAATTAAAATTTTATCTGTACTTTCAAGACAACAACAAGCAAAGTCTTGTCATATTTTTGGTCCAACATTTGAGAGTACTGAAAAGCATCTAAGAAATAACTCGTGATCTGACATTCAGGACCTAAATACCAGTGGTCACTGCACACTTCATAAAACAAAGAAGATTTTCTTTTAACTGAATTTAGCATGTTATTACTAATATTCATATTACTTTGCTTGTTATTCTGCCAGCTTTGTCTGTTCTGTGAGGATGAATATGGACTTTGCCATTCATCACAGGGGATGAAACACTGATCACTTATACTCAGGAGACAAAACCTAAATGTATTTCCTCCTTTTTCCCAGAAGCTCTAGAAGTAGAACTAACTGGAAAGCAATCTGAGAGCATGAAGGTGCACAACCATCCAAAGCACAGCAGGTAAATTGCAATTTAGAGGAAGAAAACAAAAACCCTTCCTGCGTGCTGCAAGTGCACTTGAGCCCTTTTATTTCTGGGCATTATATCTCAAATTCCCCATCTCCAGTTGGTACAGGAAGATACCAGAACGACTTTGGACCCCATTAGCAGAAAAGGTCAGAGCAAGCAGTCAAGCTCCCTTCTTTCAGGTGGAAGGGTGGCTACAGACAAATAACCTCAGGCAGAAAAGGCAGGGAGAATGTACTGGTTTTATGGAAAAGACAAGTCACAGTAAGAAATTAGTCTTAACCTGTGCCACTGACTAAAAACATGGGAGCTCAAATTAGCTACCTCAGAGCACATAAGGTTACCTTCTTTCCCTCTTACAGGAGAAGTTGCCCATTCCTAGATCCTGATTTGGTTTTTTACTGGAGAACTCAAAAGTTATCTTCTGCACCACGGACAACCAAAATAAAAAAAAAAAAACTGTGGCAGAGGGCTGTTGACATGTTGTCCACATTGGGACAGAAATAAGGTTTGATCAAGCTTCATCCCAAATCCTTTCAATTGTCTTTTCAACCATAATGGAAACAGGAAACATCCATATCCCAGCTGTCATGGTTTAACTCCAGACAGTAACCAAGTACCACACAGACACTCCCCAGCTCTCTGGTGAGATGGGGAAAAGAATCAGGGAAAAAAAAGTAAAATTTCATTGAGACAAGAACAATTTATCAACAGAAACAAAGTAAAGTGTAATAATATTACTAATATTAATATATTACTAATATTAATAGCAATAATAATAATGAAGAGGAGAGAGAGAGAAATAAAACCTAAGAGAGAAATAAAACCCAAAAGAAACAAGTGATGCCCAATGCAACTGTTCACAACCTGTTGAACAATTCCCAAACCATTCCTGAGAAACAATCAGTCACTTCCAGCCAACTCCACCAGTTTATAGGCTGAGAATAATGTTCTATAATATGGAATATCCAGCTCAGGTCAGCTGTCCTGGCTGTGCTCCTTGACAGTTCTTTGTGCTGCTCCTCACTGGCAGAGAATAAGACACTGGAAAGTTCTTAACACAGCATAAGCACTGCTCAGCAACAGCCAAAACATCAATGTTACATCAACATTATCTCATACTAAATCCAAACCATAGCACTGTACCAATTACCAAGAAGAAAACTAACTCTATCCTGAAACCAGGACACAGCTCAGACCAAAAAGAAAGGTCTTGCTAGAGAATTCAACCTGTGGAATGAACTTTTTTTTTCCTTCTTCTTTTTTCTTTTTTCTTTTTTCTTTTTTCTTTTTTCTTTTTTCTTTTCCCTTTTTTCTTTTTTCTTTTTTTCTTTTTCCTATTTCCTTTTTCCTTGTTAGGATTACGGTTTTTAACTCAGGCTTTGGTAGAGATGGAAGAACCAAGACTGCTACTACAGATGTCTTGAAGAGANTCTTGAAGAGAAAGGTCCTGCAGAAAGGACAGTCAGACCTTGTATTAAACCTCCTCTTAGACCAGCAGCTGTGTTGTCAGTGTAGCTGCACTGGCAGTGACAGAATCTATAAGCAGGAGTTCCCTGAGATCACCAAAACACCACATGAAGGTTCAATGCAATGATGCTCTTAAGAAAGGGCACTGTTTAACCCTGTGCATTTTATTTTTTAAAGTATAAAGGGATTTTTATTCTTTTTTTCTCTTCTTGGAGGGAGAAAAACAAGTCATAAGTTTCCAACACTGTCAGCACAATATAATATTCAAGAGTGTCTTATGAGAAGTAAAACATTTCTTAAGGAAACCATAAATTAAATATAATAAAAACAGCAAAAATATTAGTGGACATAAGCATTATAATCAAGGACATCTTTAATACTTAAAAAAAAAAATTCTTTTATTCTATTCTTTATCTCCTATTCACAAGCAATTGAATATGCCAATTAATTTAATTCCTTTTGGTTCCCCTGTTAACTCCAGAAAAAGAATTTAAGTATTTCTTAATACTGAAACGAGCGTGTTTTCATGAATTCCATAATTAATAAGCTATAGTTTTATACAGCAAATAAGAAATAGAAAGGCACAAAATGTGTTACTTTTCTCTTCCATTTGAGTCAACTAAACAATAAAATACACGATTGGTAAATCCCAACCTACACTGGAAAAGAGCAGGACTGAGGAAATACAAGCACAGTTTGTGCTGCATTTCTCTGACAATCCTCTGAGGAAAGGAGGTGAGAAATCATTGAAACTGAACCCAAAAAGCAAAATTTTAATCATTGAGTAATGCTTAGTACATGACAGTGTTAGTGGGTAATAAGAACAGATTCAGCTAAAATGAGCAGCACAAAAGTTGGCTTTACCTCTCCAATGCACTTTTTTCTAATCTTTCTTTCTCCTTCCTCTGACGTTCTTTGTTCTTCTTAACTCGAGTTTCCCACAGTCCTCTTATGACAGAAAAGTCAAATATTATCACCTGATGCCCCATACTGTCGACATTAAGCTGCTCCTGCAAGAACAAGCCAAAACAAGGAACTAAACTATCGTTTTTCATTAAAATTGTCTGGGGAGAAGAGCTGAAGACATAAGAAATATTAACATAGCACGCTTTCTATCTTACTCAATTTGTCCAGGGGTTTTGTGCTGGCAGTAATCAATGCAGCTTACAATCAACTTCTACATAAAATCTACGGCAACAGCTACATGTTAAATTTTTTGTGTCCCTTACACTTTTCTCTTTCCATGATAAAGACAGAGATGTAAAGGAATACTACTCGGATTAAGTAACACTGACAAAAACAGCTTTAAACACTTTGCATTTTTAACAATTTCTGTAATATTAAAATGAGAGCTCCCAAAGAATTTACTAAGTTTTAAATTGTGCAAATTCATCTTGGGTTCTAGTTCACCTACTAAAATCCCTAATGTAAGCACACATACAAATCTAGATAAAAGAGGTGAAGCTATACTATTTTTTCTTGGGGTCACTGGTAAGGGTACTATCATCACGGTATAAGTGGCTTTCATGAAATGTAGCTAGATCACCTACACAGAAAAGTCACTTACTTAAACTTTGTGTGAGGTTTTATTAGAGAACACATCTATTATACCATTTCCAAGCTTATTAAAAAAATAAAGAAAAGAAGGAAGAAAACCCTGCTGGACTGTCTACTGATCAGTTAAAGAGCAATCTGCCCCTTCCTTTCCTGGGTGTTTTCAAGTTTGTATCTATATCTTTTTTACTTTATGGTGATCATTTTTCAAAGCCTTACATTCTCCAGCTAGGGCCATTTATTATCTGTCCTTCTCTTATAATACTGAGGAGGAATGGGAAATTATTCTCCCCTTTGTATTTTTTTCTCTCGAGGCTTTGCAAATGTCCTTTTCTCTTTCACCCTCTTTCACCTGTAAGATGTTACATCTCTCTGTAAGACATAACACACAAAGAATAATTTCTTCTGAGCCAGCAAAACACCCCCCTGTCCTCTGCAAAATGCACAGCATGGACACAAAAGGATTATGCACAGGTACCCCCACAGGAAAGTTTCCTACCTGTTTGCCTTATTAGTCATCTCAGTAAGAAAGTGCCCTACAAATACCTGCAGGTACTGGCACAGAGACTGGTCAGAGACCAGTATCTTTCTACTTACATAGCTTTCTGTACCTTAGGATGTTTATATAAAATGTTATCTTTGCTGTTCATAAAGCTGCTCCCCTTTCTTGTTTATCTTTGCAAGTACTAAGAATGTGGCAAAAATAGTTCCCGACCCACCTGGAACCAACTGCTGACAACAGCCAAGTCAAAACCCCATTAAAGCAGTGTAATTAGAACAGTGACCTTCTTCTCTGGGGAAAGGTTTATCTATAATCAGCTGACCCTTACAAGACATATTCACTGATAATTTACAGGAACTGTTTGCTGCATAAAATAAAACATTCACCTCTACTTACCAGAGAAAGAAACCCAGTGACAAGGACTTCCCCCCTCATAGTAACTGCAGACCAGCAGTCGCTCTGTAAGGTCTAATTAATTCTAATAGATCAGTTTATAGCAGTGTGTTTTGGTAGAAGGACTATTGCAGGAGCTGATTTGTTGCCAGACAGTGAAGTTGCAGCTGGACACTTGACCTCTATTGAAACTAGATGGCCCTAATCAACACAGAGTCTGAGTAGACTGTGAAAGTGCTCTTTTTCCTTGACTTTTTCCCCACCTTCCGTCTCACAGGTTAAGTCATCTGTTCTTTACTGAGGCACTGATTTATTAGACACTCAGGTTGGAAAAGTTCATACAGCTTTTATTCACATATTGCACTAGGCTGCAGTGCATTGGGGGGGTTTTCTTCAGGGGTAGAACAAGCAGAGGACGAACTTGGGTGGGAGGTGAGAGGTGTCCATCATAACTCCTCAGGACTAATCCCTTCAGAAGGAGCAAATCCACAAATCCTGATCAGATTAGAGGGTGACAGGCTTTAGAAATATTCATCAGGACAAACACAGAATGCTTTTTGCCACCTACAACTCTGAAAAGGTCACCTAACAATCTTCACAGAGCTATTGCTTTACCCTATATCCTCGTCTAAAAAATGGGCAAGTATCAAGCATGCATTTGCCAAAGATCAGACACTACCATTTTTATGATGATGAGATGTTGCCCAGAAAACAGAGCCTGGCAAACTGGCCAAAACTCAACTAATCTGATCCTAAGTGTGAGTTCTTCAGGGTACCTACTCATGCATGGCAAGAATTTATGACAGAAGAGGCAACTACCAATAATGATTACCATTTCTAGAAATGCATGGGGCTGTACATGTTCAACATCACATACCGTTGTTGCTTTAATCTATTATTATTATTGCTGTTGTTATTGTTATTGATGTTGTTGTTATTGTTGTTGTTGTTGTTACAGGTTGGAAGTTAAATTTGGGTAGAGAAATGTCTCACTATACACTTCTTTCTAACTTCTTCCCTTCAAGTGGAAACACTGCTGTGTATTATCCCATGCTTGAGTTCTTCACAGGTAATCACTATTATCACTTTACCAATTGCCAGGAAGCAGAGAAGTTAGAAAGGGCCTCTGGAGGTCACCCAGTCCAACTGCTCTGCTCAAAGCAGTCATATGATTATTCATCCAAATCTATACTACAGTCCCCTTCCTCTTCAAAATTCCCCATCCTTTTGTAATTCAACATTGCTAAATTATGCTTTAGATCACCAACACAACTTTGTTAGAGGATGCATGGTTATAACATTTATCAGTCTTTTGAGTTATTAGTGAGATAGATCACAAAAGCAAGGCTATTCAGTAATGTATTCAATTTATGTACAGTGCTTTCCAGGGGAAAGGGGATTCAGAAACATAAAAAGAAGGCAAAAATATTGTTTACAGGAGAAACTAGTGTGGAGAAACTAGTTCTCTGTCTGTGAAAGCAAACAATCTTATCCCTAGCTATTTACACCTCCCAGGAAATAATCTACAAGGCCTTAACCAATATCCTTAAAAGGCAACATACTAGGTGGCCAAACTAATCTTATCTTCTGAGTTATGATTAGCTCAGAAACAAAGCTGGCCATCCATGATACTTTTTTTTTTTAATTATTGTAAGATATTCCCTTAATAAGCAGCTACACGCTACATTTAAGGAAATATTTTAAAGCAATATATAATTTAAATAATTAATTTAAAATTTTTTAAAACAGCTCTTTTTTAATAAATATTTCATTATTTGGCAATGTGATAAGAGAGGTTGTGACCAGAGAGACTTGTGCTAGCAGCAAAGGAGAGAAATTTCCTTTTGTTACACTCTTTCCACTCTTCATGTTTTTTTTAAGAAGAGAGAGAATTAAAAATCCCTTCGAACAGCACGGCCTTTGCAACATCATCTCTTCCTCAGCCAGGAGGCTGTGTCATAGAATCATAGAATCATAGAATCATAGAATCGTAGAATCATAGAATCAGTTGGGTTGGAAGAGACCTCTGAGATCAGCAAGTCCAACCCTTTGTCATCTGCAACTTTGTCCAGTTTTCATCAATAAGGAGCTCATAGGAATCTTCCCTCTATACATTCTATAGAATTTTCCCTCTATACATTCTAAACCACAAATAGATGTTTCTCTCCCCTAGGGCGGCACTTTCAGTCCGAGATGCTACAACCAGAAGGATTTTCTCAATTTCAACATTCCAGAGTTCTGTACCTTCACTGGAGCACCTCTCCTACCAAGCAGCTCTCTCAGACTTGTCCCACTGCAGGCCCCATCTCAACACTGAGACCCTTCTCCTTACCAAGTGGGTCTAATTTCTGGTTTCAGAAAGAATAAAACATCTTTCCTTAACAGTGTTGCAGAAACTTTATTCATTTAACTGGATATATAGATAGGCCTATTAAAATCAAACACAGTCCTCACGTGTATAAGGATAATGACACTCTAAAACATTTGGAGGATTAAGTGGCAAAAACCCCAAAATCTTAGTGATGATACTCATCGTATGTTTTATTTAAATGATATAACATTAATGCTAAGTGTTACTGTTAGTAAAAGCATCTGCCTAAGTATCTGCATGGATTATTTTTATTTTATCATTTATTTTAACACCTATTTTATTTTATCATATAAATTCACCTGAAGGTATGCAGACTGTTCTCCAGCATCTACCTCAGACTTTCTTTTTTAAATAGCAGTAGTACTCAGGAGGCCTATAACCAGAATCTTTTCAGAAAGTTGAAAACAGAATGGAAAAGATATCTGCCTTGTGACGTCTATAATCTTTTTCATTTTTCATTTACTGTTTTTCATGCTGTTGCTACAAACATATGCGTGCTTCAGATGTCGACCCCACTTAATTCATGTTTGTAATTAACTTAAACTAGAGCAACACCTGCACACTGAGATGTTTCAGTGTGTTGTGGGGAGGTGGGGAATCATTTTGACAAAAATATTGTCTTCTAAGTTGTGCTATTTTATGTGCTCATTATGAACCAGAGAGTGATCAGATCCTGGAGAACAAACACCACCAATGTGAAGCTTTCAACTGCCACATTTTGGCTGTACATTTTTGAACACCCCATGTCTGGGAGCGATTTTACTTTTTAGGAGGTAAATCAGGAATGGAATTGGCTCTGAAAATGACCACCAAACTAACCCCTTCCTTCATTCTCTGAAGAATCAGACCTAATTCACCTCAAAAAGAGACCTCGAGAGGCTGGGGGGAGAGGGGATGATGACACAAATCCAAGAGACTGAGTTTAAATTTTTAGCTCATCACATAAGAGTTTAAAAACCACACACCAAAATCTCCGCTCCAGGGTGAAACCTGTTTCCACCTTGTAGAGCTAAATACACAGATGAGATGTAAAACTAAGATAAAAAGAAAAATCAAACTTCCACAAGGAATAATCTCCATGCAATGAACCACAGCATCACAGCCTGCACAAGTCACTTACTTTTCTCCAAGGGTCACCCGGAGGCTGCTCTGGAGTAAGGAAATTAATTGTTCACCATGTTGTGTTCAACAGATACCCATTAAAATATAGTTGGAAAACTGAGTAAATAACCCTACATGACACTTTCTGATACCAAATATACACAATTCTTTGTTTTACACAGAGATATTTAATTTATACATAAAATAATCTCTCCAGTAAAACTGGAGAGATTTAATGTGCTGTACCTTCAATGCCCTTGCTCCCTTCAATACTGAATCTCCAACTCTTGTTTACAGTCCTGCCACAGACCAGCCAGATGCTTCCACAGCCATCCTTGATGGCAGCCAGTGATCCCCAAACCTCTTGGATTTGTTACCACTTGACCTCTGAACCCTGAGCAGGCACTTGACAATTTTTTTTTTCTTTTCCTCCTGGGCTTAGTATAAAGGGAAGAAATGGTGACTTGCAGGACCTTTGGAGGTGTACCCAGCCTGAGATACGGAGGACTCAGGCAACTGGGTTCCAAACAAACTGCTGACAAGTACATGAGCTAAAAGCAGCCCTGAATTTTGGACAGAAGGCCTTCCAGACAGCAAAAGTGCTTTTGACATCAGCAGCTTCATAGAAAGAACAGTTTGAGGCCTTTCTGCATTCATCACAGCACCTGAGAGACATCAATGTGTAGATGCACTGAGGAGCATAATAGAGAAAGAAAAAAAAAGGACAAGCAACGTCTTCTTTGGACAGAAAAGTAGCAGAGCACAGGAGAAGATTCACATTCTTAGATGTGCTGACTCTGTGGCCTGCCAGTGACCAACTCTTCTACAGCTTCTCCCTGTTCACCAACATTATCTGTCTTGTCTGCAGCGGGTTGAATACAGCCTGTCATAAACCAAAATTACATTGGCTTTATTATGCTACACCTCAACCTCCTCTGAACACAGGTGTTAATGCTGGCCAACTTCTCTGTGCACAGTGCATTCTGTAGAACGAGACCTGTGTCTTCTCTTGAGTCTGGAAAGACTCTGGCATAGCTTTGATACCACAGGTACAGCCAATATTAGTCTCTGTTACCAGCCCTCCTGATTTCATGTGGTGCCTGGTTGCCCTCAATAACAGCACTGTGTATACTTTCCTTTGCTCTTTTACAGGAGTCACTAAAGTATTAATGGCTTGGTTTCTTCCATTTGCTTAACAGCCTGGTTCATTTGGGCCCTTTTTCTTTCAGATAATCACCGTGGGAGATCTGCTGCAATCTAATGAATATTACTGGCAGGATTACATAGGGGAAAATGTGAGTGAAACATTTCCTAACAATCCTGCAAATAATTTCTTAGGAAATAAGCTCACTCACACTGCAGTTCAGAATGATCAAGTCATTTATCTCACAAGTCTTTAAATAATTCAAGGGAAACCAGACATTTGGGTAGCAACTGAACACATTTTTTGTGTTATCAAGATTAAATTACAGAAACATGCTGTGACTGAAAGAGCAATAGAGATTGTGACAGTGTTCATCATATCCCAGTATATTGTGCTAACTGTGCACAGCTTGTAAGTGAGGTGGAGCTTCCCTGTGCCACTTGGGGAGTAGGAGAGGCCTCCAAAATTGGAAGCTGCTCTTCCCTGCCTAGTCTTGCTACCAGTAACAGACTCTTACTGCTCTACACCAGCAGGGAATTATACTCCCTGCTAATTTGGGTGGTTTCTCTGTCACTAAGCCTGCCAACAGTGCAGATTTGACAGTTAAGAGTTTCAGGTCAGGGATCCAAGACAGACTGTGCTTCAGATCACATCTGCAGGCACGTGTGTGATGGCTGGGTCCTGGGGAACACGTGGCACACAGGGCAGTGCCAGGGATGACAGTGGCACTCCTCCAAAGGCCTGGATCCACAGAGATCTAGCTATTGTAGCTACACCACGGAATAAATAGAAGAAAGGGACAAGCTGCTCCAGGGCTGGAGAAAGCAGTTCTGACACCTGGACGTGAGCCCAGATGTTTGGGGAGTTTGAAACGTTCCCTTTTGCTCTCTCAAGAGCACAGTCTCATCCAGCTGGCTCCCAGATAAACAAACACAGACAGGCAGTGACACTCTCAAGCTATTAATTAGTCCAACTTTCACTGAAGTTAATTTCAGAAATTAGTGTCTTTGCATATCATGGAACTTAATCCTGAATGCTCTGGTGAATCAAGATCTTTTTTAGTTTTCTAACTTAAGAGGAGTTTAAGACCAGAACCTGACATTAACCTCTGTCATACACAAATAGATAACATTTGCATAGTTTACACAAAACAAATAAGAGCAAATATGTCTTTTCTAGACCTAGTCCTTATGCTTCAGGTAGAAATAACTTTGAACACCACAAAATTAAAAAGAGACAGGCAAGGGCTAAGCTTGGTTTCCACACATTTTTGTGTGCATATTTCTCTCTGTCCAGTGCTGCAGCACAGTGTTTTACTGACAGTTTTCATTAATCAGTTCCTATTCCAGATGTAAATTAACCAGTCTCACAAACAAGATTCCTCTCTAGCACTGCAGTCTTCACATTTTGATTTTTAGACAATTTTTCACAAGGCTATTCATTAATTAGGTCTTTAATTATGGATTAATTAGTAGCTGATTTACAATATTCCTCACACTTCCTCAACTCTTGTAGCAGTAATATGTTTGCCATCAAGCATGATAGATGTTACATATGCAAGGGGATTTATTACAGTTGTATTCTCCTAGTACTTCAGTGAGCTACTAATTATTCTTCCACTGACAGTAAAGGTAATGAAACACTGGATGGATGTCTGTGACATAAATGCATTCTTTTTTTTTTTTTCACTGGGTATTGCTGAAGAGAGGTCTAATTCTCTTAAGATTGAGAGAAAAACTATTTATTTGAAATGGGCATGTATTTTAAAGCTGTTTCTTGTCAAAAGAAAAACAGTAAGCTCAAAAGTGTATTACATATTTCTTAAGGTGCTGATTGCATGAGTGTAGCTGTAGTCAGAAGGTCTAAACAATTGTCTTAGGTAGTACACAGCAGGGTCCTGGGAAATGCAGGCCATGTGCTAAGTACTGATTAGAGAGACTCCACTGGACTGCTCATACACAGACCCATGGCAAATAAATTTGCACTCATTGCCACTGAACAAAACATGAAGACTTTGATACATAATTAGATTATATTAACTAAACATAACACTACAGTTTCAGGTTTCTCAAACCTGTTTTTGCCCTTCAGTTTTTTAACACATCTCATTGACTTTTCTTATTTTTATTTTTGATATTTTATTATTTACTACTATTATTATTATTATTAAAATTATTATTGATATTTTTTATTATCCTTTACTTAAGGATACTGAACCATCCCCAGAAAGCAATACTACTACTACTACCTTTTGTGTCCCTTCAGAGGGTCCAGTTTCTGAAGTTATCTATGTGCATGACAGCAGCAAAATTTTAGGCTCCCAATTAGTCCTAATTGTGACTAATCAAAGACCCTCAAAATTTTGATCATTTCCTTCTGCTCCCAGAGGGCAATTTTCCATGCATTGCTCTAAGAATCCAACCCAGTCATCTGCCTCTAGTGCAGAAGGAGAGAAAAACCTATGTCTGACCTATAGCAGTCCTGTTTCCAGTGTTAGACACGAGATCATTAATTGTATACAGAGTGAAATGCTCGTAGCCAGTTCCCAAGCTGCTAAATTCCGTGATTTAAGATGTGGCAGTTAATTCAGATAAGCAAGAGACAGTGCTGCTTTCAGCTACTCCAGCAGCCAAGCTACTTTAGGCTCAAATGGTCCAAACCCCACCACAAAGTCATGTATTTTATCAGCTCTCTTCTCTCACCACATCTGTGTCTTTACTCTTTCCCACAAAACCTTCTCATGCCTACGGACAGGAGACACAGATGGCATGGATGGACAGCTGGACATCCTCCTTTGGAATAATTCTCCACCTTCACCTTCTGCCTTAGAAGAGCAAAGTGAGTGAAACTCTTTGATAGGATTTACCTCTTTGGTTAATAAACATTAACATCCACCCCGACCCTTGAAATGGTGCTCAGTTAGCTGCTGTTGGGAGGAAAAGCAGTGGTCAGCCCTTTTTAGCCTACAGAAAGTAACATGTCAGTGATAGCACATAAATACTTATGGTAGCAACAACAACAATAATGACAATATTTGACTTTAAATGATAGGCTTTGTTCACAAAAGATTTAGCAGGTTATATATCTCCTATGCCAGTTAGATTAGCTGTAAGTAGCCTACAGAAACTGAAGTTCTATTGCTCTCTTTAAATTTCACTGTAAATTTTGACAGACAGCAAAGATAAATGGCCAGCCCCTCCAACTATTTTTTTTATTGAAAATCATTCTCACACCAGCATATACCCTTGAGATGTAACAGCAAGGGTTTATTATACTGAGTCACAGAGCGAGTCTTGAAAGCTTTCCTAAATTATAAAGTTTGGATTTGTCACAAGCGTAAATCTACTTAGAGGAGCTGTGTATGGGGTGAATCTTAGTCTCTTTAAAGGTATCCACCAAATATACTACCTTGGACGAAACACTCCATGCTCCAGTTATTTTTCCCATATCCATTAGCATGCAAAAATCCACAGCTCAGAAGCAGCAACAAAAACATGACAGCTACTTTCCCTGCCATTTTCGCACATCTGAAGAAACACAATAATCAGCAAAACTGTCACTCACCTACTACTAAAGAACACGAGTGTCCAGAGCTCCTGGGAGTGCTCTGTGGTTATTCAATTTGGGACACTGAGGTTGTTTATAGCAGTAGCACAGCTCGTGGCCAGCCAGACCTGTTTGAGCCCAGCAGCGTGACTGGCCTTCCAGATGTACTAATATTCTATATTTGTACAGTGATAACATGATCTGTGTTCTTACAGCAGAGGCACGGGCAGGATAAAGTGTCTACACTGCAGTGACTCAACACAGGATGAGAAACAACAGCATCAGGACAGCAGCTCATTTGCTCCAAGGAAAGTGTGACAGAGCTAATGTTGCTCATGCTTATGTATTTTCTTTGGAAAAGGGGCAAGGAGAATAAGAAAAAAGATACATCTATAGTGTGCATTCCTCTGGTACAGACTAGGTCTTCATTCCCATGTCCATACAGTTCCAAGATAACATGCAGACAGTCCCATGAGTGATTGACCCAGAGAAAGAACTGAAGTGAAGAGTTTGGGTCTGATGTTTTCAAAATTGCTTTTGGTTAAATTTCCTTTTAAATTCAGCTTTTCAATTAAAATATTATTTAATTTTCTGAATTAAAAAAAAAAAACTGGCTTTTTTCAACAACTTCTGTTTATTTTTCATCACTGCCAGTAATAATAAGCATTAATCACTACAACTGGATTTGGCTGAATCTTCAGATACTGGTTTTACATTGCTGCATTTTCAGTGTCCTTGCTGAAATCATATTATATTGGTACCAACAGAAATGGAAAATCCGTTCAGTCATCTTATTCTTCACAAACACCAGTGATAAAAAAGGATCACTGCATCCAAGTTGTCTACCACATTTTTATCTTCTGACACAACCACCCACAAATTTGCATATTTTTGCCAAATAGCTGTCTGGTTTCCTGCAGCAGTGAGCCTTATCAGACTTCAGCTGCAAGAGCTGACAATGCAAGCAGTGATGGAGACAATACTTTGGAGCAGGGAAAGTGCATCCCTTCTGTGTTCAAAAGCCTGGTCCATATTTCTGCTCTCTCACACACTGCCTAGGAAAACTTGTTCCTGTATTTTTGTTCAGAACACAACAGCATGAAGTAATACTTAATTAACAATTATATTAAGGAACATGTGACCTCCATCTCACTTTTTCAGGATCCACTATTGTTCTTTAAATGTTCAAATACAGA
>NW_016690269.1:1391558-1394363 GCF_001604755.1 Lepidothrix coronata | reverse complement strand
AACAGAAAGCTGACCTTGCAGTTAATTTCCTGCCCCTAGCCAAGGACTCACAGATGACCTATCTCTCAAACTACAATCACAACCTAGCCACGTGAAGGAGAGATTTGGGATGTTTGCTGGGGAGGGAATGAGAAAAAAAGGATCAGTTGGTGAAATGGGCATCACTTAATTAGAGCAAAAAAATAAAAGGCTGTCCTATTAGGGAGAAGGCACTAAGGAAGGAAAAACAACTGAGGAAGGGCATGGAAGATTTAGTGGAGGTATGAAAACTGCCTGAAAACACATGAAGAGAGAGAGAGAAAGACAGAATATATAATATTGTTTACTTGCAGATCTCAGTGTACTCGACCAAAAAAAAAAACAAGGAAAAGGAAAATTGTAAGTGTATACCTAAGTGTGTCTCCAAAATCAGCTTAATTCAAAGAGTATCTGCATCTGTGGTTGCACAAATGCAGTCAAAGCTCAGTCCATCCCTGGAGCTAACAAGGAAGCTGCTGTACCAGCAAATAGCAGGAAAATCCAGCTGGGGTCCATGAGAACTGACTACTAGCAAACAAACCAAGGGATATTACCTTTTTCCACTTGTGCTTTAGCTGGAGCACATCTTCTCTAATTAAACAATCTCTTCTGGTGTTCCATTCCCAAAGTAAAAGCAACAAAGATACTAACAACACAAATTACTGCCTCAGATAATCAATTGCAGTAGATATGCTTATTTTTCTGGTCTATCTTCATGGTTCGTTCTACTAGGGATAATAATATACAACTAAATTAAGGTCAATAGAAGCCTTTGGAAATTCAGACAAGTGCCTGGGCAATACAAGCTCCTACCAAGACCTAGCATGGGTAGAAGTTGGAGAGCATTTAATGTAGACAAGGCACCTTCACACCAACACTTCAGACCTAAAAGACTGGCAACAGAACTGGTTCTAGCACAGCTGTCATCAAAACACCTACTAGAAGGAATCACATGACAATTAACAGCTTTTTAGGTATGCATTTCCTATAAATGTACAACAAAGCAAAATCTATGTGAGGACTTACACAAAATCAGGCTGAAGGAGGATAGAACCTGCCAGACTAATTTATTGTATACTGAACAAAACTGTTCAGCAAAAATAAAACATTTTTGCTTTCTGCTTTGTTTTCCCATTACCTATATGGCCTTCATTCTTGAGCTGCAGAATAACTGCAATAATGCTGCAGAATCCATAAGTCACACTGGAAATCACTTCAGAAGGTCACATTCTTTTATCTGTGACTTTTCAGTCTTAAGGAGTCAGTCCTTTCTGATGCAATCTAAGTATGTATGCACCAAAGAAAGATCCAATTTATAACTCATGACAGAGCTACAGCCCAGAGATGACTGCTATGAAATGTGCCTGGAGTGTTACTGTGATGGGCAAAGTCTCAGGCAAGGTTCATAATTCAGGCCTTTTGTGCAGACTTCACTCTGCCATCACACAAGTGCCTCAGCAGACTTGGCTTATGGGTCATCTTGTATTTTTTGGGTTGAGGTTGCACAGCTCTGCTGAAAACAAATCCTTCTTCTGCTGTTGTTTAGAGACTTCATTGTTGACTTAATACATAAGCCCTCAAGAGCCAGAGCTCCCAAGAGATCTGGGAATAAGCAACTCTCAAAGAATCACAAGATACCTATATATTTGCCCCCAGCATTTCATAAATGTCTTAAAAACAATTTCAACTCATTGAGACTGTTTGTCCAGAGGTAAGTTGATCTCTAGTAAATGTGCAAAGACTTTCAAAATCTTGACAGGAAGAATGTCTAAGAGTTCATGAAGGATTGTGCAGGCACTGTGAGGAAGAAATATGAAACTTAAACTCAAGAGTTCTACAAGAGACCACAGACTTGGAGTAGACAAAAAGGCTGTGACTGGTTGAGTTCCTCCCAGGAGGTTGTTAACAAGGTTATAGGGGTTCCCTAGATGAAAACATGTCAGCACTTATATTAGAATTAGTATCTGATGATCAGCCCTCCATGTGAAAGATGCACACATTTGTAAGTGGAAGCACAGCTCTATTCAACCTCAGGTTCCTCTTAGAGCTGCTTACAGTGGTACCTGATTTGAACTGAATCACCTCATTTAAGAGGCATTTTCTGAACGAAATAATGGGCATGTTATCTATTGATCTCTCTCATTACATTTAATTGTGCCACAAATTAAAGGCATTAGACCCGCTGGTGTGAATGAGCAGGAATGAGATGTGTGTTCCATTTGGTTGACCAGGAACTGCTGAGAACAGGAGGCTTTTTGGTAGGAGCCAGGCTCAGCAGACAGCCTCATTAGATGTGTCATTAAGGGGAGCCAACCACAGCTATACCTCCACCCTGACCAAGCCAGTGAAGCTGCGCAAGCTCTTTCCAGGGGTGCATATCTTCATCAGGGTGTAATAAGGCACTACCGAGGGACAAAACTCATAGTTTCCCAAGGACAATTAAACCTCGAAGAAGGAGGGGAAACACAGCGGAATGCAGTTCCCTTTACAACCACTTTTGCCTGCCTGGAACTCAGGAGCAAACAGACCACTGGGCTGTCAGATGCAACACTGCCCACTCACCTGTCCCTTTAACAGGTCTGAGAGGATGAGGCAACTCCCTGTGCTGTGAAAGCACAGCACAGATCCCCAGGGATTTATGGCTCTGTACCCCATTGCACTCTGCTGTGGGGCACTAAAGAAAAACAAAGAAATGTTTCCACTCTGAGCCAGCTGTGACAGGGAGCTGAACAGGAGCCAGAGTGTTCCCAGGGGGACAAGAAGGCCAATGGATCCTGGCCTGGCTCA
>NW_016690269.1:1388391-1391127 GCF_001604755.1 Lepidothrix coronata | reverse complement strand
GAGAGGGTAATCAGGCATTGGAATGGGCTGCCCAGGGAAGTGGTGGATTCTCTGTCCCTGGAGGTTTTTAAGGTGAGACTGGATGTGGCATCAGTACCATGGGCTGGGAACCACAGCGGGGTTGGATCAAGGGTTGGACTTGATGATCTCAGAGGTCCCTTCCAACCCAGCTGATTCTGTGATTCTGTGAAGCACACACACTGTTGTCACCCCCCCCCCCTGCAGACCTGCTGCTCTACAAAACCACAGCAGAAGAGGATATTTTTTTAAGAGTGAAACAAAGGGTATCACCTCCTGTCCAAATCACGGGGACAGCCAGCTTCTCACATTTGCAATGCTGAATCCTGGGGTTTTTCTGCCTTTGGCTGCACTCCTACAGAGAGATGAATACAAATATATGCTTTTTTCTTTATTCCCATGTGTCACACGGAGCCTCAGAGATAAATCTGCTTTGGTAGTCCATTTTACAGAGTGCAGGTACTTGCAAGTGTCTGTTACTAGAACATGTAGAGCTCTGGCATGACTGTCTCATCCCATGAGACCCACTGCAGTGCCATCCATATACAGTTCACAGGGCTCTATGTCTCTATTACCAGCCTATGCTCTGTAATTTTCCTAGGTGAACAGCATGTAGGAGTACTAGCTACAGACAGAAAACAGAGAGAGGAGAATCTTTTTCTGTCCACTAATCCAGAAGTGTTTTTATTTTTAATTTATGACCTGCTGCAAGTAAGCTAAAAAGTTCACCAATAAAATAGGACCTTCGATTTTTATTTCTTTTTCTTTTTTTTTTTTTTTTTTTGTAGCCCCCATGCCTTGTAAGTATTCCTTAAATATCTCGTGCTTGGAATTAATTGTCACAAGAAAACAAAAAAGAAAATAACAAAATAGGACTGGCCTTTTCAGAGCTCCTGGTCTAAGGGGAATGAACTTGAATTTGATTAAATATAGGAACAGAGACACAAAGGGATTAAAAAAAAAAAAGGCAGCAAACAAAAGATCAGTGAGAACTCATGAGGCTGTCACATGGGTCAGGCCTGCAAGTGAGGAAAACTGTGACACCAGAAAACAAATTTTGCCTGCAGTGCCAGGTCCCCACTCCTGTCTTTAGAGGGAAGAAGTGTAAACTGACCTCATATCACCATTCTGACTCATGGTTAACCAAAGGAGGCTGAACTAAAAGTTCACAGGAACTTTGGGATTCTGACTCATGAGCAAGGATTGCCTACCAGAATAGCAAACCCCCTCACACTGCCCATTGCCTGCTTCCCACCAGCTGTGTTGATGTAAGAGCAGACTACGAAGGGTCTCTGAAGAGTGTTTGCAGACAGGATTTTGAGGTTGGCTGGCACTAGTTTCGATTTTACCTAAAAACACCAGGGAGTTCTAATGTTTTGCTCACTCAGTAAACACCTCTTGAGGGGCAGATGAGCCAAAAGAAAGAGTTAATTACAATAAAGGTGTAACCCCGGGTGACTTAAACAGAAAATTTGCCTTGAGAGTTTTTAAAACTTGTTTCTTACTCATGGGCTGCCAGCCACCTCTTCTGGCCCTACCTTCTCGATACTTTTTTTTGCCAAATTCTTACCATAACATTACAATGTAAGACAGAGCCATGGGAAAAAGAGTTTTGGTCCATACCTACAAATTCTGAGCAGAGGAAGTGTAAATATGGACATGACCTTCTTCAAGAGAAGCATCTTTCAGAGGAACATATTAAAAAAAGAAAAATCACTGAGTGACTTCTCAGTTCAAGCTACTGATTATAGATTAAATTGAGGCCACACTGGCGTGACCTAATAAGCATTACAATAGTTCAAGTAAATTTCTTACACTTGCAACCCAGATGAGTGAGCCATCAGACAAGGATAATTTTTAGTTTCAAAGCCACACATAAGAAGCTGGGTCAAACTAGGGCAAAAAAGCTCAATTTAGGGTAGTAATGAAGAGTTTGTGGGCACTGCAGATCCTGTCCCATCAGAGTTAAGCTAGTGTCTAGTGCTTCTCTCTGTGATTTATTTTATTCTCTGTACTGCAAACGGAGCTGAAAGAGATTACACTAAATGAAAGTTCAACCTCAAAAGACACCATTTTAACACTGCAGTTGTAAAGACTTCAAAGAGAGCCCTGAAAGGAAGAGAAATAACTTCATTGTGCCAGTCTGATGGGTTGTTAATGGTTTTCATTCACATGGAGCACAAGGTTTTTTACCTTTAAAGGAGAGAAATGCAAAGAACAAGAAGGGTGTCCTGAAGGTGGACAAGGAGAAGTTTTAATTTCATGAACGTTCTTAGTGCACATTAATATTGATAAGGTAATTCACTCAGAAACAGTCGGGCATCTCCTCTACACATGACTCATGGGGCTAGTTTTCAGAAGGCAGATGCCACTGAATCACTGAATCAAATATTTAGCCAGAGCAAAGCACAGGCTCTTTGCAAAAGGACCTCTACACTGCAAGGACAGGACACCAAGTCTGCTGACCCTGCAACCCATAAATCTTCATATTGCCAAAAGCCACAAGATATAAATCCCCATGCCATCGAGAGCCTGGGGGTCTGGGGAGCTCTGTGAATAGTACACAGGATGTAGATGACACCCAGTTCCAGAAGTCTCACCACTCACCTACAGAATCATAGAATCATAGAATCACAGAATCACAGAATCAGCTGGGTTGGAAGGGACCTCTGAGATCATCAAGTCCAACCCTTGATCCAACCCCGCTGTGGTTCCCAG
>NW_016690269.1:1375631-1387906 GCF_001604755.1 Lepidothrix coronata | reverse complement strand
CCTGTTGGCCACACTGTTCCTGAGCCAGGCCAGGATCCATTGGCCTTCTTGGCCATGTGGGCACACTCTGGCTCCTGTTCAGCTTTCTGTCAAGAAGAACCAGGTCTGGGTGTGGCATTGTCTGGTTTCAAGGGTGACTGCTGGTACTGGGTGCAGCAGCCCTTTCTGGGTCCCCGTGCCCAGTCAAGTACATCAATCACTTCTGTCACCCCACAGACCTACCAGCAGGAAAGTGGAACACACACCTGAAGGTCTTGCCAGCCTTTGCAGATGAAAAGCTTCACATTAACAACCAGTTCTGTAGTGGCAGCACAATAGCAACAGTGTTACCCATTACCAGTGCAGCTTTATGGAGCTGGACTTTGTATTGGCGACAGTTGCAGATCTTAACGGTGCTACAACCATTAAATATATATTACCTCTCAGTCTGTCATGCAAACATTACAAGAGGGGGCAGTGGCAATTACAGAAGGTAATTACAGGTGAAGACAAAGCAGTTTATCACAGCAGATGATGAATTGCACAAAGGATGAAGGACCCTTGTTCTCTCTGGGCAATTCATACAGATTAAACAATAACTTTAAAATAATTAACCAAGTAGAATGTAAGGATTTTTTAAAATAGTTTAAATGGTGTTTAATTTGTTTAAATGAACTATCCCATTAAGAGCCAAATTCATCATTCTGATTTGGAAGGGAAGCTTTAATAAGCCCAATCTTTAGCTAAGCTTTAATAATTGTATTACAGATTTATAGATGAATGTCTGGGGTGGAACAGATCATATTACATTGAACTAATAAGTAGGGCTGGTAGTCATTTCTCAGAAAGTTTAAAATCGGAGACATAGAGAAAAATTTTGATGGAAATAGTTTGCCAGCAAAAGATAAATGTACATTTATAGTAGGGCACAGGTTTCTAACACAGATTCATAACATCATATAAAGTGCTCAGGTACTACAATGGGAATAACAAAACATCCTGAAAAGAAGAGGTATTATTGAAATAGCATTGTATAGGTAGTCACTGTGGTGAAAACATCTTTTAAGAAGGCCCTTTTAACTTCAGGGTCTTTTGAATTAAGTCCACTACTACTGCAGGCACTAGTCAGACAGTGTTTTTCACCAGCTGATAAAACTCCTCCAGTGCTGTTGAAAAAGAGGCTCCTCCACCTCATTCATTTGGAGGTGAGTAGCCCTCTCCTTGTGTCCTGCCTGTAATTACTCACAGACAGTTTGTGCTGGTTGTGCAAAGGTTTGCACAGCCTTGACCCACAACAGCACAGTTGATGAATAAAGGATACCTCAGTCAGATTTCTTGCCCCTGTGAAAATTAACAAACACACACACAGGATGCCAGGACTAAATGAACTTGGAAAAAATACACACTGTGTGAAAACCAGGGCAATTAAAACCTGCATTTCTCAGTACGGGAGGAAGAAAAAAAGGATTTAAGCAGCACTTTATTCTGTATCCAAAAGTGGTGGGTGCCAAAAAAAAATGGGGAATGATAAGTTGTTTTCTGACTGTCATTGATTCTTAGGTAGTTTGTGTTTTAAATGGTTTTTCATTTGGTGTGATAAGGCTAACTGGAAGACTGTATTTCAAAGATTTGAGACTGCAAGTAATGGAGGAGCAGGGAAAATGAGATGAATGTTTTTTAAAAGGTGAAAAGACACTTTGTGACTGATTCAAGTCTGGAGAGCCTGGGTTTAATCTATTGGAGGGCTACACGAGGCCCCTGCATAGGAGACAGAAGAAGCTGGGATAAAACCTGCCAGCTAAAGGAGAAAACCTGCCAGACCTCCTTCAGTCATTGTGCCTTTTTCTCTGCCCTGGGCACTTCCGTCTGCCCCTCTCTTCTTTTGGCACTGGTAAGGGCATTGTTCCAGACACAGCAGGTTTGGGGAGCTAGAACATATACAGGTGTCTGCAGGCCTTATTTCTCTATAATGGCATGTAGCCCAAGCCTGAATGTAGCATTTAAGGTACTATTTCATGAGACAGGGTGATCTGAACTCAATTTCATTAAAAGGGGGAAGTTTTTGTGTTCATTTTTACCTTACATGTTCAAGGCCAAAGCTTGAGGAGCTTGAGGAGCTTGAGGAGAGGCAAACTTCAGCCTGGAGACAACTTGATGGAAGAGCACAGCAAACTATATGAAAATCCCATTAAAGTCCTAGTTCTGGTTCTTTCCCTGCTCCAAGCTGAATATTTCCATCCTTTACCTTGTACCAGCTCTGCCAATCAGTTCCTCTCTGTGAACCTGTAATTAACCCAGAAGAATCTATTCCAGCCAAATATATCAGAAGCTTTCTGAGAAAGAAATTAGTCTAGAATAGGGTTTCCAGATCTAATACATACCATTGCAGGTGGGCTGCTCAGAAGGGAGTGAAAACTAAAACCAGCAGAGGGCCAGGTAGAATACAATAGAATAGAATAGAATAGAAACATCCTGAGCTGGAAGGGACCCACAGGGATGATCAAAGTCTAGCTTCTGCCCCTGTAGAGGACAACTCCAAGAGTCACACCACGTGATTTTCCATCAGTGGAAGCAAGTTTTTATATCCAGTTCATCAGGATGCAAAACTAGTTTAAGATAAGGGAAGGAATTGGAGAATGAGAGGTGAGGGGACAGGGGTGGGAGGTGAGAAAGGATGTCATTGCACTATTAGTTTTGTCTTTAGTCATAAATGGTCGAGACCTTCTTGGAAGAAAGTGTATGCAGTTTCTCCTCTGGAGTCATGTTAGTTTACTACCTAACTCAGCATCATTTAATACTCCATGTACAGATAATTCCCTAGGATTTAAATGTATTTACAGTTACATAAGGGGAAAACTCACAGTCTATTTACTGGCACAGGTTATTTTGCTTGGATTTATACCTTGGCAATTTCAAATACAACCGTGGCTAAGAGAAGAAATAGATTTGCAGGATTTGTAACTTTCTGCTGATGTTTGATACATTCATGGCATCCTTAATCTGCTTTCTGAAGAATACAGAAAACATACAGAGAAAAACATAGTTTATTACATTCCAGTTTACACAGCTGGGAACTTAATTTATGTAGTTCCATCAATCTCAGCACATACCCAGTCTAGATTGTCTAACCAGTCTAATCCAAAATGGTAACACATCTTGGCAGATATGTTCCATTAAAAAAAGCTGTTGGTGTGCTGGCCAGCCCTTGCACCAGCATATTCACTTGGAGGTCTTATTAATTATGTATTCTCATCACGTTGCAGATGAGAGAGGTTGTGATGTTTCTAACCCAGTTTTTGTGATCACCTTTACATATTTAGCCAACTCGATTCCCAAGGTTCATTTCAGTGGAATTGCTGAGTTGGTGGTAAGCTGGCAACAGAAGTCATGCCTTCCTTTCCAAATCCCCTTCCAACTTCTCCTGCTTTGGACTAAGAAACACCTAATCTGTTGTCGGATGAGCCAGTTTAAGTCACAGACCAGAGAAAGAACAAAACATTTTGTCTTGTTATTCAATGTGTTTTCTCTCTGAAGGGATGAGAGGATGTGATCAGCCAATGACTAGGAGCAGTTCACTGGAGCAGCTCATATATTGCCTATTAAACAGCATGACCTGCCCTCCCTAATCCAGAAAGAACTGCATCACAGCAATAGTGAGGAATGCAAAGGGAAGAAAAAAATCTCTGCCCTCACTGACACATGAGAGACTTCATACACTTCCAACACAATAGGAATGATGTTCTAGCTCAACAGTGAAATGATGCAAACTGCTTGTAAAATAGCATGAGCATGTCCAGTCCAAAATTTTCACAGCTGTTTGAAGTCACAGTTCACCATGGGAAAAGGGGTATATTCAAATGGATACCTGTCTGAAGGGTTATAACACCAATTTGTTCATAAATATATACATATATATATATACACATATATATTTATATATAAAGAACATTAATCCCTTTTTAATCAAACTTGGAAAGGCTCACACAGCTGGAAAACCCAGGACATTTGTGCGGAGGAGCTGATAACTGCTATCACTGCCTCCTCATTGACTCTTCATTGGCAGCTTCACACTTCTCGCTGTTCTGCAAGCATCAATTTAAAATGGCCTGCAACACTGCCAGGTCAATTTAACACCAAGAAGCTGAAGCTGGTAAAAAAAGATGGTATGGAACAAACTATGCAAGTGCTGCAAGGGAGTCCCTGACTTCAAGATAGTTCTCAGTACATCCTGGAAGAGACATTGCTGCTGCCTTTCTGTAGATTTCTCTTTTTGCTTTATATGCATATATGTATCTTATATATATAAATATCCATGTATATGTACTTATATGTATAAGCATCCAAGGAATGTTAGTGTCCTAGAGTAAAATTTTTGTAATCACCTACTTACATTTGGCCTTTAAGTACCATTTTCCCAAGTTACCTGACAAATCAGTGCACATTTTTCTCACGTAGTTTTGGACACAAGAAAAAGAGGATGCTTTTTTCTCAAAGGCTGCAGTACAATCATTCTGTTGCAGGAAACTGCACAAATTCTGTGAGATCCATCGGTTACCCAAGGGGTCACCACTAATTTCAGTAGTAATGGAATTTACTGATCATTAGCCCCTCTACTGAAATTTTCTTGAAGGTAATGGAGGTATGGCTTCTAATTCTTTATTCTCTATTGCCTTGACCTTGCCGTTGTGCCCTTGTGTTGCAAAATGAGTGCATAAATCCATATCATCAAACTACTTCTCCCCAAGGGCTGGGCCCTTTGACATGGCAATTTATGTACAATTTGCAGTGCCCACAAAGCTTTGATTACTTGTGTTTAAGACTTAAAGAGCCTTGACCACTTGCCTGACATTCTGCCCGAAGATTTTTTCAAGTTTAAACTTTACAGGTGCAAATTTCCTCGAGGCAGGGCACCATCTCCATACAAGGCAAGGTTAGCACACAAGGCTTTCTGTTCTGTGCTGGCTTGGCAGATCCTTAAGCCTACCCAGAGATCCTGTGATTTCAGGAGGCTTTGGCAGGACTAAATGGCTCAGTTTGGTTCAGCTTTCATGACAAAGTAATGGCTAGGAAAGGAAGGGATTGGATCAAAATTGTCTGCTTCTGCATGGCTTAACCTTATCAGGCATCCTAGGCTTAATGTAATTAGGAATTCTTTCCTATGTGAGAAATCATTTAACTAATTGCTGCAGTGTTTCAGTTTTTTTAATTAGATATTTCCTTGAACGTGTTAAAGATCGGTTTGGTTTTTTGTTTGTTTTTTTCATTTACAAAAATCTTTTGCACTTACCTGCCTGCTTTCCAAAGCGTTCCCGGAGCGATTAGGCCCGCCTAGGTACCAAATAAATCTTCATCCCGCGTATATCGGTGAAAATACATCTGCCTCTGACACCTGCTGCAAAATGTGTGCAGGAGCGGGGCAGGATGTGCCAGAAACGCTGTCAGCCTGTATCTGCCGTGACATATGTTCGCTCAGGTGAGATGGAGCCGAGATATCCGGGCTGGGAGTGGGGGGTAGGCAGGTGATAATTGCCCTTCGATTGCTTATTGACCGACTCGCTGGGCAGGAAAGCAGAGGCAGCGGCATTTAAGCCTTACATGACATAACTTGGAAAGCTGCTCCGAGCTCTAGCAGTGAGCTGTTCTTGAAACAGCAATAGCTAGAGGAGCTTGATAACAGAATACGTTGTTATTTCTTCCTTGCTTTTGAAAATATACCGAAGGATAATGAGTAAAGAGCCTCCCTACTAGGCTGGAAAGGTCAAGATCCTCTTTACAGTTCTGTTAGTGCTCTTGCCTGATTTTTTTAGTAACTGAAGAGGAGAGATTTCTCTGCTTTTTCAGCGGATTGAATTTAGTTAAAGCGAACATTTGCTAAATTTTTTTTTTAATCGTATATAAATCATATATTTTTGAGGGATTCCTCCACCCTTCTCACCTGTGCTGCAACTTAATCTTGCTCTTCATGCCTCTGCTGAGCTCCCTTTTGTGTCTTGGATTCATTTGTGTTCTGCTTCTGTTCCCTGACACGGTGAAGCTGGGACTGGGATTTGGCAAGAGCCTGTGAGCATGCTAGGAAAGATTTGAAAATATCTTCCCTTTGTTTTTATTTATACAACATTTTCAGTTTTTTAAATTAAGAGCACAACAGAAGACATCCACAGAAACGGACAGACAGTTGCACTAAGACACAGTCATACCTGAGAAATGTTGGATTCTCCCACCAGCCAATTAATAAAACAAATATAATTTCAAACGTATATACTCAGCTCCCTCTCCCTGGCCTCACAGACAGTAAGTTCCTTTGCCACCCTATAATTAAAAATTATGCACTGGAGCAACCTTTCTGCTATAGGAATTGTGGCAACATGGCTGAATAATTCACACTAACTACCTGAGTGACTTTTCCTCTCCCTCTTCTTTTGCTAATTGTCTGCGAACAGATTTCATTACTCCTCAACAAGTTATTAAAAACCTGAAGTCTCCACCTCTATCTAACTTCTAAAATTTTATTTGACCACCATAATTCTCGGTCTTTAATTTAGATGACTTGCTCTTATTTTAAGATAATTCCAACTCAAATATTCAGGTTTTCTTTCTTGTTGGAAAGTCTTTCTGCTGACAGCAAGTTTTCTCACATCAGAAAGCTACAATAAAAGGAGGACCACCAGTTACGACAATTTAAATGTGTAACCTTGCTATGTATTAACCAACCTCTACTTAAAGCTGTTAAAAGTCTTTCATGCTGGAAGCCAGGTAGAGGTTGCTATTTTCAAAGAACCTGTTTTCTGATCACTTGAAGCAAATATTTTTTAAAAGGGAGAAGTCACTCGAGAAATGAACTGTACATGCTGTGCTTTGAAAAATATCCTTGTTTGTATTAGAAGAGACTTGATCCTGATAGGAAAAAGGCAGTAATGGGTGAGGGAACCAACTTAGTCTTTTATGATCATATTTTAAAACTCCTGCAATATCCAAAATCCCTTAAAATATTTTTTTTAGCTTCACTTTTTTTTGAAAAAAGACACATTAATTTTCTAAGACACATTAATTTTCTTTGTATCCTTGCCAAAGTATTGCTGGCTATAAATTAATACAGCTCCCTGACCAATGGAGACAGGTGATTTTTTAACTAAAACTGGTGTTACAGAACCATTTCCTCCTGTCACCCTGACTTCAATCTGCATTAGAGAATAACATGAGGAAAATATAGTATTGAAGGACAATCCTATTTCTTAGTTGCTGCTGAAAGAATATCAAGCAATTATACAGCCACAAAGAAACTGGGAAGGCCAGACCTCAAGAGGTTATCTTACCATCCTGCCCTGTGGTCCAGGACAGGATGAAAAATACCCAAAGGCGATATAGTCTTCGTAAAACAGACATTCCCAGTATTTCTGTATTTTAAAATATTTTTTCCTTTACTTTTTTTCCCCTTTTTTTTTCAGTATGTTTGGAGGAACCTCACTGTTTGTAACACTCAGGCCATGAAACACAAAAAAACACATGCACTGTGAAAGAAGGGTTTGGGGGTGGAGAACTGCTTTTAACAGAACTTCACAAGCAAGCTGTTAAATTTGCTAAACTTAGCTGCAAAAAGTGAAGAACTTATACCTTGGGGAGTTTGGGGTTTTATTTGTTTGGGGTTTTATTAAAATATCCTAAACACTTCCATTGTTGGTGCTGTGACTGATGAATAAAAAACATAAAGGAATTTTTTAAAAGAAGTCTCTATTCTGCTGGTTTACCAATAGGCTCGTTTTTAACTCAACTCTGTATTTTTCTGTGCTTAACAGAGGCTATTATGCTGTTATCCTTCGTAGAAAGGAATCGGTTCCTCTCCATACAGGTGTGTTTATAGGATTCTGCATAGTACAGCACATATTTCAAAGTGACTGTGGTAAATAAATTAGCTTCAGAGCCTGAGACAGCAGATATATACTGTGCTTCTTCTCCCTTAGCAGGATTTTAAACTGCTGGGTTGCAGAAGGCTGCTGACATCAACATTACAACTAGAACAACAAACATGCCAAAAAAGCGTCTTGGAGAAAACTGATACCACAGGACGACTGCCTGGTTAACTGAGGGGGGAAAAGCTAGATCAAAGGCCTGTGGTAATAAAACAAACGCAAAAGGAAATATCTCGGTTTATAGAAAGATTATTTTTAGAAAGCTACCTAGAAATCCAAGAATCTAACTTTTGCCTGCTAGGTAAGGAACAAACTGCTGCTCTAGCTTTTCTGGCTTCCACTATCTCCTGTCTTCCGAATGCAACTTTTAACAGCTATTCACAGCTCCGTTCAAATTTCCTGTGCTCCTGAGTACCCGCCAGAAATGTATTCCAATGGCTCAAAAAAGGTTTTCTCAACAGAAGAAGAAAATGTGCATGTTCACTGCTGAAAGAATTCCTTCTTTGGAGTCAGGCTTGGCGAGGAAAGTAAGGACAAAGAGGAGATTCCCAAAATACCTTCCCGGTGTGCTACCACCAAAAAACGCCTGTGGTTATTTTCACACTACTTGCACTCTGCCTTCCAGTGTGGAAGCAGGACAAAAGTTTCCCACTTGTCTTTGGGCTTTAAAGTGTGAGCTCAGAGTAGGGCTTTCTTTTACAGAATTATGTTTTGGGGTACCTAAGTGGCAATATCGGCCTCTCCCGGGTGTTTTAACAGCCCTGAGGAACTGAAGGCGGTATTATGTCTAAAGCTGTGGTTTTCTGTACCTGTAGGGCTCTGCTTCTACCACCGTGGAAGGTGTAACAGAGAAATCAAGCGGATTGTCAGTATTATCTCCAGTCACTATCCCAGGATCTTCACACTCTTCTGTGAGGGTGGGGAGATTTACAAATATTTTTACACAGGATGTCATTTTCTGAAATTGTGTAGAGAAGATATTTGTTTCCTTAACTATCTACAGGTTTTTTTCATGGACATCTGACAAGTCTGTTAGTATGTCTCTAATTTCCCGAATTACTTTCCTTGAGAGGAATGGAATTTTTAAAGCAATGTTTTTCCTCCCAAGCAGTGCAAGGTAAAGGAGAATATATTTTATTTGGGAAATATTCAAAGGTTATAATGTATTTGTTTCAATGACTAATATGAAATATAAAATGGCAAATTAAATAATGCAATACCCACTTACAGAGTTCAAATAACTACTTATTAGACCTCTTTTTCCTAGGAAACTAGATTACTTTCCTTATGACTCTTCATCAGATAGCTGAGGAGACTATTTCTCACCTTGGAAATTTTGCTGTTTCTGTCTCATCAAGAACTTTAATTGGAATGCTTTACTTTAGATTTTATGTGTATACATGTCTCCTTCTCTGGTTAGAAACTTCCTGCCCATGCATGTGCAAATGTGGTGGAAGAATTACAAATCTAATTGTGTTGTAACCTGCTCTTGTAGCTACCTCAATGTCTGAGCTTCAATCATGGCAAAACAAAGTTCAAACACTGTTCCAGGGCCTCCCTTAAATCATTTACCTCTTATTTGAAGCTTACACCTTCAGTATAAAAAAGGCTCAGCATTTTTAGAGGCTTTAGTTTCCCCCATTACTCCTTGAACTGTTTACAGTTTTCAAACTTCACGTTGTCTGCAGTTGATACCTACTTTTTGTTTTAAGAATATCTTCTCTGTGTTTTTGCAGCATACCACTTGCTGGACTTTTTTGCTGAGCAGCAGATTTTTAAACGCAGTTGATTTTGATCTCAGGCTGCGATCAAATTCCCTGATATGCGATTTGCATAGCCCAGTGAATCAGAATTTTCCTCTCCTAAGAATGGCTGTAATGGGCAATAGTTTGTGCTCACAACTGCTAATAGGCTGCGGTTTTCCATGAAAAACAAATTCCCTCCTGCTGCAGGGCTCTAGAATGGTCTGCCTTTGTTTCCAACAAAGCAGTGGCAAAATATAGCCACAAAGACCTATTGTGGAAGCCCTCTGATCCCCAGCTCCCAAACTGCTGGCCTGAAGGAATTCCCTGCGAATTAGCAACTACAAATTTCACATAGATTGGTCCAATGCAAAGAAAGGGAGAAACAGATGCTATGTTGTGAAGATGACAACTTTTGTAGGGCGAAACAGATAAAAGTTAGGAATCAGGAATAAATTAAGAAATTGGGAATAAATTAAGAAATTAGGAATAAATTAAAAATCACCAGTGTTTAAAAGCTGTAACATTTAGATCCAGAGGCAACATGGCTCTGAAATAAAAGGAGAAAGCAGCACTAGATTTTCTGAAGTCCAGAACAGTGGCTCTGCCCTAGAGCAGTGGCTGTCAAGTTAAGAGCCTGATGGAAATTTAATGACTGAAACAAGTTTACACTTAATGTCCTCGGTGAAAGTTTGGGAAGTACAGCTTTCAGATCTTTGTAATGCAGAAAAACTAGTTTTCTTGCAAACACAGTGCTCCCAAGAGCTGCAGTTAGCCTGTGAGGAGATGTCACCGGGGAGAAATGCAAAACATCTTCTAATAGTTTTGTGTTATCTTGGCATTAGCCTCATTTAGAATCTAGCTAGAACATGACTGTCTTTAAAGGATTGCCTCATATCAGCTGACCAGACTCACTTTGGGACAATTTGACCCTTATTTCTGGTGCTTTCATCAAAAAAGTATCGAAATTTTAACCTGCTTTTGAGTTTCTTGACTCCTCTCTTCCCCCAGTTTTCTTTCTGGTGTCTAATCTCATTACTACCTTAGATACCATCTAAATAGGTTAATAGACTGCTGCTGTGGAGCACTGAAAATCGGTTTAAAGCGGTCAAGTGAAGGTTTAAATTAAAGATGGGGCCTGAATCAAAATGTTATGTCTAAGCACCTTTACCCAGTGGCCCTTTTCTGAACTGTTCAGTTCTCTTGCCTCACAGCCAGCAATGGGCGTTTCTCGTTTGCTGTTCAAGTGTTTCTAGCAGAAAAAAAAACCACCCAAATATTCAGGTGGAGGTATATTAAACAGAAATTACCACTGATTAATTAATTAATTAATGTCAGGCCTAATCTTTTCAGCAGGTGAACTGGAAGTTTCAACAACATGCTTATGCATCACATGGATATAGGTCCAAATTCTCTTTGGTGGTTAGGCATTGGTGCCCTTTCAGTTCAGGTGGAAAAGAAAGGCACGTGCAAGCCTTTGGATGACCCCACAAATTACGTCAAAGAGTGCAGCAGGCCCAAAATGTGAAATCAAAGGGGGCTTTGCATCCCTGGTTGTCCCTAGATAAACCTTTTTGTGGTGGGCACCCCTGAAAAGGAAGCAGCCACACTGGCACAGTGACACTCAAAAATCATAGATTTAGTTTCCAGAGTAGTAGCAGGAGGAAGAGGAAAACAACAACACTATTTTCTATGCAGCCTTACACTGAATACTGAGGGATGCATTTCCCTTATGGGAAATGACCCATAAGGGTCATTAATTAACAGCATCTCTGATTTAAACCAAAACAAAGAAGCTTCCATGGACAGGGTGATAATAAGCCTTTCTTCAGCAATTTCCTTCAGGATATATAGCTGTAAATTCTGACTATGATGTACCTAAGAGTCTTGTGATGAAGCAGAACAAACCTGAAGGACCCCAAGCTAATACTCCACACCCAATCTGCCCTTTGTGAGTGCCACAAAGTACCTGAATGGTCCAAAAATGGCCAAAACAAAGCCATTCTCTTCGCTTCTCCAAAAAATATCACTGGGGCACATAATATGTCAAGGAGGTAGAAAACCAGCAGCAACCACACTATGAGCATGGATAAGTGACTGACTGCAAAGACATCCCAAAGTAACAAAAAGCTTGATCTGAAGGGATTTTGGGAGCACAGGTCTGGCTAAAGAAACTCTTTCAGACATCTCTCATCCATGAGTTTTGCTGCCTGACAAAATTACCTTTAGCAGTACCTGTGAACTTTTTCGCTGCACCTCTGACCACATCGTGGTTTCTGTGTTGCTTCATCTCCCTCTGAGGTAGCTGAAAATACGAGTATGGATTTTACCGATTCTCAAGGGAAAAAAATAGAGTATTTTGCTGGTATGATTACACTTACAGTGGATTTTTCTCTTTTCCACATTTCTAAGAAAAATCTCTGTATCAGCAGAACTTTTACCCATACAGAAAGAGAGAAGGAAAGGTAGAAAGAGAGGAAAACGACTTTGCAGTGCTTTGATTGTTTTTATTGTGTTCACTTGAATTTCTGGGGTGAACTTTTTTTGCTGGCAAAACTCAAGAGCAGCATCTTTAACACTGAATCTATGTCTGTGTTGTTGCTTATATATGCTTTTTTCGATCCTATTTCAGGATGAATCTATATCC
>NW_016690269.1:1280282-1374069 GCF_001604755.1 Lepidothrix coronata | reverse complement strand
TTATGTTTATTGCATTTTCAACCTGGGGACCCTTCAAGGGCCTTCTCACCCTTTCCAAGCCGTGGGGCCCAGCTCTGCACACAGGGCTCGGGGTGAGGCCACCCCAGTGCTGAGCACAGCAGGATGATCCCTCTCTGGGTGCTGGGGATGCTGTGTCTGATCCCCCTGGGATGGGGTTTGCCCTCCTGGCTGCCCGGGCACACTGCTGACCCACACTGAGCCCACAGCACCCCAGATCCTGCTGTAGGGCTGCTCCCAGACACTGCTCTCCCAGATTATCCTTGTGTCCAGCAGTGTTCCATCCAGAATCCGTCATTGTTCGTGTTACATTTTGTGCCACTGATAATTGCCCAGTGCTCCAAGTTATCCAGACAGCTCTAGAGACCTCAATTCCCTTGAGAGAAGGCACCTTCACCAGCACCTTCCAGTTTGGTACCATCAGCACATTTGCTGCTGATGCACTCAACTCCTGCCTCCAGCTCCTGGATAAACACATAGAACAGAACTGGCCTTAGAATCAAGTCCCAGGGAACAGCACTGGGCAGTGCTCATCAACACACTCCGATCATCTCACAGCTGCACAGCCTGTGCAGCTGTGAGGGACACTATCAAAAGCAACACTAAAATCGTGACAATTTACATCCACCCCCTTCCTTTCATCCATTAGGTGAGTGACCTTATTGTAGAAGGATATCAAATTATTTAGGCAGGACTTTCCCACTGTGAACCCATGTTGATGGTGCCTGATGGTCGCATTGTCCTTAAAATGACTTTCAAGAACTGTGACAGCTTCACAGTGATGTATCTTAACCTTTTTTTTAATGGTTAGTAGTTAAATACTAACATTTTTCAGCTCAAACTGCCTTTTTTTTCCTTTGCATTTCCTGAATTTTGTATACCATAATTCATATCATAATTAATTCAGTCCTTCTCCCTGTTAGGCAATGAACTGAAAATGGCAAAGGCTCAAATGCTGAATTCTACTGCAACTAAAAACCCTTCCTATAGAACATATAAATTTAAGCAGGTTATAAATAACAAGCTGGTTATCTACTTCACCCTTCCAATTACTTTTTCAGAGATCTGAGCTATTACACCAAAATAATAAATCCAGACAGATGTCATTAATTTCAGCTCTTAGGCTGAAAATCCAGAAAAGGAAGTAGAACTTGGGTCTTAAAAGATATGAAAATTATGCTGATTACAGTCTTAAGTCTTTGACCTTTTGAAGCATTGAACACTTACACCCACAGAATTAACAAGTGTTTCATAAATTTCTAGTTTCTGTGGTATTTTTTCATATTTCAAGGACAGCCCAAGAGTTTACTTCTACAAGAAGTCTGATGCTTTTCCTTAAAAAGCAAGTACTAAGTGAGACCCTCAAAAACCTCTAAGTCCACCCAAATGAATACATGAAAAATTCAGAAATTCAATTTTCTGAGGTAGGATTAAGGACAACACAATCCAAACAACACAGCACAGAGATCTGGGCTGCCAGTATATCCATTTACAGATTTCATCCTCAGTTACATGGAGACAGTTGAGATAAAAATACACACATTTGTCACCTCACAGCAAGTACAGATATATGCCCCCCAGTTCCCTGTAGCCCATGGGACTTTTTAGTACATAGGAATATAGCTTCAAAATATTGGTTTACAAGATTAACCCACCCTCTGCTTTGAGTTTAGTCTTTAGTTAGGTGGTGAGGACATTCTCCCCAGACTTAGAAGGCATGAGTTTAAATTGCCTTGGGATAGAATTCGTGTCTCACCTACTGTCTAAAATCCTGGTATAATTCTTATCAATAAAACATTATGAAAGGAGATGGTGCACAAAAGTCCCACAGATCAAGTATTTTGAATCTGACAAAAGCAGATTTAAGCTGGGAAAGCTCTCTAAACTCTAAGTGTCACATAAAAGAGCAAATTAAGTAGAGTGTTAGAAGTCCCTCAGTACCAGCTGCTATTTGAAAGGGCTGGGTATTTGTCCTTTTGTCTCATAGTTGTACAGTGTCTCATCCTGTTCCTATAGAAATGAAAAGAACCCAATCATTGGTTAAGACTGGCCACCAAGAAAAGTCCGAAGCAGACACTTTGTTTCCCTGTGGCTTTAAATAATGTTGCTACATCTTCTTCTCCTTTCTGCAGCCCTGGCAGGTCCCAGATCCAGCGGGATCTGTTTGTATTGTTAGCACAGATTTTGTTATTTATACAGGCATTTAACAGAAATATATTCAGGTCTTTTACTACACCAAGGAAATCTTGGATGTTTCTCCATGCATGGCAGGAGCTACCTTGGTAGCCCCAACAGATGAGCTGCAGAGGGAATATTGGCCAGAATAGACATTCAAGTAATTCTTCCACAGTAATTGAACAGATACTTGTCCTGATTATGCAGTGAATATGAAGTCCACTGCCCTCTGATGAAAAAAAAAAAAGAGACATTTTCAATTCTATAAGGTAATAATTTTCATGTGACCCTGTCTGTACCTCACAATAAATACGAGGTTACCCAAGGCAATGTGCATTTTATATCCATCTAATTTGAACTCATTTAGGAAAAGAAGATATTATCAATCAACCCTGAAGTTTTTGGTGTCCCCACTTTCAGAGAAACCTTTCAGGCTTAGAGTAAAATGCTTTACAAGGCACTGTCTGTGTTGAGCTGTATGGGTGGGGAACCTGACAACCTGGTGAATTCAGGTTTTTAAACTGAGTGTGAAGATTGTTACAATAAATGATAAGTTCTACAGATAAGATTTGGCAGAACAGACGAGGTTCAAGGTCTAAGAAAAGCATTTGCAAGATCTGCAAGGGTCAAGAGCTCTCTTACTTTCCTCCTGTCTTTGTGTTCATGATGGGGTCCCTCTCAGCTTAGACTGTCACTTGGGAGAAATGGCCTCACAGATGAAGGAACAAGAAGAAAGTACAAACCACACCTCTCTTTGTCCTGCACTTTGTGCTCACTTTTCACTAACACAGTTGCCTAGAAAACAGCAGTCTGGTTTCAAAGAAGTTCCCAGGGCTTTGCAATTTGTTTCTGTTGCACTCTTCACTTCACTGATGGGAAAAAGAAAATATCCCTGGGCACATCCAAGTAATCTGTACACTGTGAAAGCAGAGTTTCATGGCTGGACTCAAATATAAGCTTTTCAAATTTCTAACAAGATATTTAAATTTTCTTCTTCCGCCTTTCCTCAGGATATTTCTCATCTTTTGTTTTGTCCAAACAGCACTTTCAAAAGGAATAAAAAATTAAATGAAAAGAGCTAACTTCGAGCCTTTTTTTTTCTCTACTCTCTTTCAAATATCTAAATGTAAAATTGAGTTGAACCTGTATTTCAAAACTATTTTACTGCCGATAATGGCAAAACTCAGTGAGTATACATGCAAGAACAGTCACCACAACTGACAAACCTTTCATGGTGGGAGCAAAGAAGGAGAAGCCTGCAAAATAAACAAACTAATTAACAGGAGTTAGTTTTAAAATTCCACCTTCGGAAAGCACTATGATGTTAACAGAGGTTAACTCTGTTAACCAGAGGTTCTGCAGAAAAGGGAACTCATGGGGTTTCCTTTCATTGCCTGCAGGCTTTACTTGAAGCCTTTTTTTTTTCTAAACTTCCAACCAAACATCATCCCCTTTTTTTCCCTAACAGCTTCTGTGAGTTTTCATTACTGTTTCACCCTATATTTATCATGGTGGTTTCAAGAAAAAAACCACATTTCTGAACCACAAAAGCTCAGAGCCTTTTTTTGCTTTTACAGTTTGTCATGTTCATGGCACAGCAAGTAAAAACCTAAGGTGTGCTGACTACAGACACCCACTGGAGCTGCATCCCCAGTACCCAGAGCATCATTCTTGGCTTTCCCCAAAAACACTGCCTAGTATAATTCCAAGGACAGGTGAAGTCCCAGAATAAAGAGGGCACAATCTTGACCACCTTCTTCAAACCAGTTAGATGATAGAACTGCACATCCCTTAGGTGCCCTAAAGCTGACAAAGAGACTGGTAAAAAATAACAGTTACAAGGTGGCATAAATTAATTTTTTAGATTTTCTGAATGGGGAAGGAAAGAAGGTTTTCAATGTTTTTGCAGCAAAAATCCAAATGTCTCTCATTCTCTTCCCGATCCCCACTGTAACCTTACCTTCCCTCCAGCTCCCCACTCCTGCATGTGGGAACCAGAAGAAAGAACTGGCAGCAGCAACAACCTGAGAGCAACCAAAAAAAATAAAAGACCCTTTCTGGAAATTTGTCCCTGGATGTGACCTAGCCTTCATCTCTTTGGTTCATTGTGATTGCAATACCCTGCTTGCATCAAAGCCCTTCCCTTCCAGCCACAAATAAAAACAGGTTGCAATGGTAGTTATTAAAAAGACATTAGATAGTTCTACCAGAATAAAATGAGTGAAATAAAAACCCACAACAGTTTAGTTGCAGTTGGTTTCTGTGGAAAGAATGAGCTTTGACTAACCCAGCTAAAAAGCTCTACTTTGACTAAAAAGAATTTCTTTCTCACGTTGATGGTGCAGGAGAACCAACCTGCCAGGTTGCTTTGACAAAAAGAGTCTGCCCATAACCCATCTAATTGTGCACAGAGCAGGCTGAAACAGAGGGAATCCCAGGGCTGGGATATGTGTGCCCTGGATGGCAGACCTGCTCCGACATCAGAAATGAAGAAGCTCAGAAATGGCCCAGATGCAGCCAAGAACTCCTGTCAGGTGTAAACACATAGCCTGAAAGACAGTATGCTACCTCCTTTGCACCCCTGATTTCTGCAGCCTTCCAGTAAAACAGTTAACTCTGTTGTAATATTTGAAAAACAAACCCAAACTGATTATGGAAATCATTGCAGTCAGTGCAGTGTCCTTTACAGGCTTTTTTTCCCCTACATTCTGATCCCAAAATGCACACAAAACTTTTTTTTTCTTTACGTTGTCCCCCGTTCCCACTTTTTAGGCCATGGCAGATTTCTTAGCCACCGGTGTGAACATGAGAGTAGAGAGTTAGAAAATACTTGCAATCAAGTGAAAGGGTAAGGTTACAGTGGGGACTAGGAAGACAATGGGAGACATTTGGATTTTTGCTGCAAAAACATCGAAAACCTTCTTTCCTTCCCCATTCAGAAAATTTAAAAAATTAATTTATACCACCTGGTAACTGTTATTTTTTACCAGTCTCTTTGTCAGCATTTACACAATAAAAAGCAGTCATTGGTCAATAACAGGATCAATAGTAGGCATTAAAGTTAAAGATATTACAATTGCCATAATTACATTCCAGACAGCTGTGCAGAAAATTGATTCCCTGACCTGAAAATGTTGAGATGTAAAACACACTCCTGCTTTGCATCAGAACAAAGCCAAGGTTTTACCTTCTTTCTTTTATTATTATTATTGTCTAAAAAAAAGGAAAAATAATCTGAAAAACAAAAAACAGAGGAAGGCAGAAACAGATGAACAGAGACAGGTTTTGAAATAACTAATAGTCTTTTGGTTAGGTCACTAAAATTAGATTTTTGTGAAAGTCCCAGTCCATTCCTTAGGCTAGATCCAAAGAAGTAGGAATTCAAACCTAGGTCTCACAAATCCCAGCTGAGAGCTACGACTGTCAAGTTATTTTCCTTTTTTGAAGGTGAGTCCCTGTTCCTGAACAATACTCTGTCAAAACAACACATTTCCACAGCATCTCATTTGGAAATCAGGCCCTCTCCAATTTGTCACATTTCCAAAAAGCCACAGTTACAGGATTGCATGCTTATTGTCAGACTTGGGGAATGGTTGCCTGAAGCTATCTCTATGCAAGCCCAGAAATTCAACCTGGCATAAACACAGAGCACTTTATTTTTCTCCCTTTGTATCCAAAAATGAGTCTTCTTTTTGCTAAATGGACGCTTGGGAATGGACATAATTTCTGAGAGAATGAAAACTTAACACAGACTAAGCTACACTGACAGTAGGACTCTGTTTTTTTAAAAATAAAACCACTCCTTTTTTTTTTTATTTTTTGACAACAGACCATTTTTCAAGATGGTTGAGATTTTCCTGTCCTCTACTCCCTACTAGAAGTTTGATTTTCCTTTCAGGAAAACTAACAATATTCTCATTTCCTCTTCTCCTTCCTTTAATCTCCACAGCATGCTTCACCTTCCTCCCAGGCTACTCATGTATTTGGGAAGCTATGCTGTAAATCAGATGGGAGAAAGTGATCTAACTGAAAAATAAGCTCTGTTGCCAAATCTTTTATGCATCTGCCTCCCTTTTTTTTTTTGGTAAAAAATTGACAGGCGGGTCTCTCTGTACAAGACAGAAAGTTAAGCTGGAGTAGAAGCCAGGAGGATGCAGCTCAAAGTTTTACTGATCTCTAGGGTGGAGTCTTTTCATGCTCAGGCTGATCACTCCTTTACAGGCAACTTGAAGCTCACATCCAATCCCTCATGTAAAACAGACAAACGAACTATATCCAGTGCATGTAATAGCACTACCTACAGATTACATGTTTTGTCACCTTGGAATATATACTATTTTGCATTCTCTTTCTACTCATCACTGAAGTGGTACAGTAGACCATGTGATTTGCCTTTTTTTCTTTTTTTTTTAAGTGCAATTTCTTCATCAGATGACTCTTATTGTCTAATATTACAAGCCAGTACTTAGAGTTGCTAGACTGAGACTTTCTGAGATGGCAATCTATGCACAGGGAGTCTTTTCACAGCTGGAGGAGAAGGGAGATATGCAAAGTCAGTAAAGCAGAAGGAAAAAACCCTTCAGGGGAACGCTGTAATACTAAATCCCTCAAAATATTTTCTGAGTATGCTTGGCATTCTGTCTCGTTAATGTAAATATATGTAAAAGTCTCCTGTTAGCTGGAATGTGACAGAGTGGATGTAAGGGAACAGATGTGGCACGGATCATTGAAAGAGCTGTTTCATATAAAATGAGATATTGCTCTGGGTCCTTTGATCTGCAGAGGGTTAGAGATGCCTCCCCAAAGCTCCTAATGCTGCAGAACTGTCAGCTGCTAATGAAGAGCTAGAGAGACAAGGCACAGGGTGATTCTGTGCACTGAGAACTGCTGCTCACCCTGAGCTCCAGCAAGCACAGGCACTCACCAACATCTGCCTGCCCTGTGAAATGTGGGAACACCCAGGAGAGGATAACTGGGATGAGGGGTACACAGCATTAAAATGTTAGCATTGAAAGGTTTACATTAATCTGCTTTCCCAGTAAATTCAAAGAATGAGCTCAAGGCATTTGAAGACTCCTGTGAGCTACTTCCAAAATGTCCAGTGTGGTCATCCACTCCTTTTTTTTCTGTCATTGCTTCTGGCAATATTTCCTTGTTTCTCTCAGATCTCCCAGAATGGTTCTGAGCATCCCCTTGGACAGGAAACAAGTGAGGCTCAGGTGAGGAATTGTGTTAAAGATGCAATGAAGGAACATCCCATTCATCCCCAATGTCACAAACTTCTTGGTAAGGCAGGAAACATTTTAGTTTGTAGTTGTTTCTGCTGGAATCAAAAGCTTCCTTAACAATTTAGTTCTGTCTTTAGCTCAAAATTCTTACTGTACTTAAATTTCAACATCTTCAAAGCAGTTGCAGATTATATCTTGTTACTGAAGTGGGACTTATAGTCAACAAAAAGCATCTGTGTGCCTTAATTTTACAGCTCACTTTCCTTTAGAGAGATCTAAAGACTGCTGTTTGAGGTTTGGGGTTGGTGGGGAGTTTTTTGATTGGTTTTTGGTTGGTTGGTTGGTTGGGGCAAGACTGGAGAGAGAGAGAATAGAGAGATTCAGCCCAAGAGGAAGAAAAACAACCACGCTGAAGACCAGGTTTGTCAAGTAGTAGAGGTAGTTGGTAATTCACTGCTTTGACAAGTAGCTGTTCACTTCCCCACTTCTCCCTTGTTAAACTATGAAGCATGGAGTTACTCTAGGCACACTAACTCTGACTCCAACACAGGGCTAAAGAAGAGAACTGGCCCATCCTTGTGATTCAAACTCAGCTCTGCAGAACTCCAACCAGTGCCTAAAGAGTTAACACAGCAGTGTTAACTTAGTTGTGGTACTTTTAGGGAAAACGAAAGGTTAACTGGAGGCAGTTCCTTCAGAATAAAATGCAGCAAAGACAAGACACATAAAATTATCATTGTATAATCACTCAAGGTCAGGCATGTATATGTGGGCATTGGATCAGATCATTATGTGGGTGCTAAAATACATCCCAGAGAGGAATGCTGGAGTAACTATTCCTTACTGTAGCTCTGCATCTAAGCTGCAAATTCTCTTGCCAGATGTTTTGCTGTGGTTTGTAGATGGTAAGCATAATTTTGATATGAGCACATCAGACACAGGGATGTAATACAGATTTATCACTGTGGGATTGGTGGGCAGGGGTGCTTCAGTGGGATCAGCCCCAGCTGCTCAAGCACTGTCCCCAGCTAATACAACCCTTCCATGTATCAGAGGGTGTATCATGATGATTTAGTTCCTTCACCTAGATCAGGGATTGTGTTTCTCTCCCACAGATGTCTGTGGCTTTACTCTTGTGAGTAGAATAGAATCTATTGTGCTGAATAGATTTAATCTATTACAAATACACACATAACCAGAGGAGGGACTGAGGAAGAAATTTTGTATCACTGGAGAAACATCAGCACAGTTTACTCAGAGAAGAAAAGCATTTTTGTCTTGTCAATTTTTATGTGCAGGAACGAAGGGCAGTTTTCCAAATGATAAACTATTCCAGGCACCTGGAAATCTGTGCTCCTGTAAAAACAGGAAGATTTAACAGAGAAGATGGTAGATTTTCACTTAAAGAGGAAGTTTGTAAGTGTTCCCAGGGCAACCATTACACACCAGTAGAAATGAATTAAGCCAGGCCAAGTTTCACCATAAATGTTAAACACATAGTCATCTCAAGCTGTAAAGTCATCCCAAATTCACAGATATTTTCTCACTGTCATTGCCTAGGATAAAGTTTACTGCTCACTAGAATTCCGCAGCTATTTCTTTTTCATCTTTAACCACACAAAATTAGGTTAACAAAATGCACACACAATGTGTTCTCATTTCAGGCCTCTATGTCTCTTGGAAGCTCAGGATGTTGTGGTAATCTATTAAACTGGCTCAATCTCCTCTTTTTTTTTGCCCCTAAAGATGTTTACAAGCAAACGCTACTGAAAAATCACCACATTTACAGAAGTTCTGTGTTCTTCTTTAGTCATTCAGGTATGCCATATTCAGACTAGCTGAGCACATGGATGAAAGTTTCATTTAAATACAGTCATATTAATTCAACCTTTTTGCAATGCTGCCCTCTATGTTTGATCTGTAAAAGGACCAAATTTAAATTAAGTAGTTGGAAATTTTAATCTTTTCTCTCTTCTATGAATGATGATCTGAATGATTCAGGCAGCACAACTGAGGAAACAAGTCTGTGAGAGGAGAAGTAAGGCAGGAAGCCACAAAAATCAGCTTCTCTGAAAAAAAAAAAAAAAGAAAGGTTACATTTGCACCAATATACATGTGTATATCACAATGTGAAAATGCAGCTGGCATCCTGTCTTGTGCCCTTCATAATCCTTATTACCAAGAAAAACTGTGTTCCAGAAAAGTCTTCTCTCAATTTACCATTCCTGGGTTCCAGAAATACCTCCTCAGAACATTTGATGTCATAGCAATGGCATCATTAGTATAACTGCTCACAATATGCCTTGTTAGGTGACCCAGACAATTTCTGCCCTCTTGCCATCAGAGAATTGTACCAGCCATGGTCATGCCACAACCAATGGCACCACCACGCCAGTATTACATTCCTAACTTGAAGAGTAGCCAGAAAATTGGGTTTGCACAATGCATCTATCCACTCTCAACAAATGCCATCAAGCAGAGTTTGCCATCATTAATTATGTCACTCATAGCTGTTCCCTCTCACCATACAGCCGTGTTTGAAAAAAAAAGAGAAAACATTACTGTTTGCATTCAGTAACAGACTATGGACCTGCACCAGTCACTTTTCTTTAAATTTGTAACCACTCTGCCCAAACCAAGAGGGAAAAGTGATGCCAGAAGGCTAATCCTCAAGTTAAATGTATGGTGAGATGTGCTCTGTCTTTAAGAGCATGACTTAAATTCTGAACAGATCCCACTTTTGCTTTCCCCCACATTAATTCTGCTGCCAGCACAGAGCCCTCCAGCACACCGGAGTCAAACCATTGCTGAAATAGAGATGGCTCATTTTCTTCTGGAATTCCATGAATGACCTTAAAATAACCCTTTGTATTCCAGACTTTGCTTATGGGATTTCTAGTTTGTTCCTTATTGTGGGATTTTTTTGTACTCTCAGAAGTTGGTTCACAGATTGTCCCTAACACTCACAGTCTAGAAACTTTTCACAATTGCATTTCAATATGGCGATGCTTGGATGAAGATACTGAAATTTGGCTTTGCAGCTTTTCCCAAACATCATCACATATGTCCTGTGTCTGGTGTACATACTCCTCGCACATATCTCATCAGTGATACCCAGTTGTGCAAGGTGGCTTTTCTATGTGTGAGCATCATGCTGCTTATGCAGACAAGTAGAGGGGGAAAGGAAGGATGAAGCAAGACACCAAGGATCCTTTAGGATAATCTGACAGCTCACAACACATGGAAAGGTGCCCTGCCTTCAGTGTCTTGCTCTTTGCCACACATTCCCTCACCCCCTCACCCCCACTGGACCTCTTGCTCGGGTGCTTCAATTCATAAGCCAGAAAACTAGATCAGAAAAAAGACATGTAGGTTTATTCCAGGTTAACAAACGGATTCATCTCCATGAGAGGTCAAATGCCACTAAAGCCAATGCAAACCTCAGCATATGCTTGACTTGGGAATTAGCCTTCTAACACTGGCTCAGCTTTAATATGTAACTTCATCTTAAAGCAATGCCAGCGTCCTTGGACAGCTTGAAGGTCAAATGCAGGATCTATGCAGGGTTTTCCACTCACAGCCCCATGGGATATGCATCCCCATCCCTGGAATTAGGCTGTGGGATCCCCACTTCTTCTTCTGGGACTCCTTCCAGGCTGTCATGAAATTCCTAATTTGTATCTTGTTGTATAAACCCGGAAAACTTTCTGGGGTCATATCCTGCTGCAGCACTGTTAAAAAAGGGCTGAGCCACACTGCAGTGCTTCCAAATGAAAACAGTGGGGAAACAAACACCTGACAGCTATTCAACGTTTGAATTGCTTCTGCCTTTACTGCCAGAGTGAATCACTTGGATGGGTAAAAATTTCACTCTGGTTTCAGCTGACAGCACCAGACAAGACTGCTGAGCCAGGTCAAAAAAAGCCATTTAAACTCCAGCAATTGTGTTTTGTGTATGGTAAAGATAGATTTCTAGGTAGATGTCTCTAAGGTAATTTTGCAAGAGAAATACAGTTTAAGTGCATGACTGCACTAATGCTGGGCCCACAAATGGGCCCCGTAATAAGACACTACAAGACTGCAGCCAAAAGAGTTCATTCCTAAACCTGAAGTGTTGAGACAACTTTCTGGATGGTGGACAAGATAAAAACACACACCTGATAGGATTATAAAGAGAAGTGCATTCAGCCAAAAATGTAGAGCACAGCACCACTAACATCACAAAAATAATTCCTGGCTCTTGGCAGAGCCCATGGTAGTCAAAAGCTTCATTTTTTCAAACTTCAAAATAAATAATTGTGCAAAATTTCCCTCAGTACTTTCTTTTTCTTCAATAAAATACCAAAAATAGATATTCAAAAAAGAAGCATAAAAGTTTCAATCTTGAAGTCTTTTGGTGTTAGCATTTATTCATTTGCCAAAGGACCTTTCCCTCAGAGGAAGATAACTGGGATTTTATCACTTCCCATGTACATTGGCAGATTTTTTTTTTTAATTTTCTTTTTTTCTCTACACATGTACTACTTCCATTTTCATCACAAAACATTTACATCATCATATTGATTTTTTTAATCATCTTTAATGACTAACCATTGGACTCAGAGAAAGAAAAATCTTCAGAATGCTCTGTTACGAGGCTGGGTTTATTCTATAAATTTGTGTCAGGCCATAACAGAGCATTACATCTTTGTATGACATCTGTGTAAGGTTCCCTTTCCAAGGGAGTGTTGTAGCTGTTTCCTTCCATTTGGTAATATTGCTCCCATCTCATTTGTACTAAACTTCATCCATATGTTGTCAGAGAGATGTGGGATGACTGCTCTACTCCACTGTATATAATGCTAATAGGATGAAAGCATTGAAGGTGGCATCATTATCATGCGGATATATTACCTGTGGTTTATTTCCTGGGGAAGGGAAGAACAATATAAATATAGGAACTGAAATCTATTTACAGATTCCACAGTCAATTTAATCTGGCATAAATTAGCTCTGCCACAGAAAGGGGCTGCTTGTCACACAGCCATGGCTGCTTATCCCTGCCTTCTGTTTCTGCCAGCCCTGGAGCTCGGGAGGCAAATCCACATCAGGGAACTAATTCAGCTGAAAAATAATTTATTTTTTTTCCTTTTCCAAGCTGAGTTTTTCATTCAGATAAACTCCCTGCCCCATCTCATTCATGGCTGCACAAACAGCAATGACAGTGTGAGGGAGACAATACAAACAGATAACCCATGGTGTAAGACAGCCTGGGACTCACCCTTTTAGCAGCAGCAGCCATTTATCCTGTTTAAGCTGATCCTGGACCTGTGACATTAGTTATAATGGTGCCAGTCACTGTATGGATTCTCTCATTTTCCTCTATGTCACTTCCTCAAGTCAGTTAGTGGCTGATTCCAAATAAACCAATGTAAGCCACCCTTAGCCTGGAGTGAAGAAAAGCTGTTTGGGTTATTTATCCTGTTCATTCATATGTGGAAATGGAGAGGCAACAACAGCAACCTCCACATGATCCTATAGGAAATTCCTGGCAGTGATAAGAGCTGGATTAACTAGTGTCTGTTGAGAATAGTTCTGTGACACCATAAAAATCATTCCACCCAACTGTGCTGAAGTTCTGCAGTCTTCAGAAAGCAAGGGTAGCTGTCACAAATCCTTATAGCAAGCTGTAGACCACAAAACCAAATAAAAATCTCAGGCTGGCTAGTATTAGGTCTTTCCATCAAGTATTCTTAACATTTTATGAGTTAAAAGCATATTCTGAGAGGTCCCAGTCTAGATTGCCTAGGGTCTGCCCTTTCCTCAGAAAACTCTGTGTCACCCTGACTGAGAGGTTTTGTTCATAAAATTCTATATTTCCAATATTTCAATAAATGCCCCGGGGGGGGGGGGGGTGTTCATTGCTTTTCATTATTTTCCATAATGTTCTGCATAACTGATTTAACACTGCTCAGTGTGGTTAGAGATCTAGTCCTAACCCTAAGATGGAATTTTGGAACCTAAAGCTTTCTAGTCAGCAGATATCTTGGCTGCACTGACTATAGTTGAGCTAATCCAGAAGAGGCTTTCAGAACAGTTCCCAGAAATCTAAAGACATTCACGTTTTCTTCATCCTTGCTTCTGATTTTTCTAGTGTTCCAGTCCTTAGGCATCTGTTGATCCTGAAGTTTTAAGAAATACGGAATATTTACGCAGGAATACAGTTGGTATGAAAAAGTAATATACCAAAACAAAAAAAAAAGCATTATCCACACTTCATGTCTCAGTGTAGTGGTTCATTTGGGTGTCAGGAGAGTGCCACAGACCCACAGTTCCCTGGGTGAGTATGAGAAGAATTACGAGAACTAATAAAAAAATAACAAAAATAATAACAATAATAATAACAATAATAAAAATAATAACAATAATAAAAATTAAATAAAAATAATAAAAAATAAATAATAAAAAATGAGAACTAATAAAATAGCACCACATTTTCCTACCACACTTACCCGTAGAGGCTACTTGATCTGCTGTCAGAACTCACAGCGCTGAAGACCCCTAATTAATGTTTAGCCATCTCCTGTGTACACAGGGCTTGATTGAAATGCTCAGGACCAGCACTTCTGTTGGCTCCACTCTTATCTTACCCGAAGCTGATAAAGGGAGTGCTTCTACCCTTCCTGCAGCTCCTCACAGATCCCTGGGCAGAAGCAATCACTCTCTGGGAGATTCTGTCAACAACAAACAACAGCACTTTTCCGCAGTGTCACACCAATCTCACCTCGATATGCAGTCAGGCAGCAGCAGCATCCGAGCAATTTACTCTGCTCCCATTCCTATGCCGTGCCTGGATGGTGAGGTTACAGGGAGAAGGAAGAAACAAGGTATAAAAAGTGAGAAATGTTTACCAACTGCTTTACAGTTCCCCAGGTTGTTAGGTGGCTTCTGATCCTAAACAAATGGCACAGAGTGTGAAAATTGATCCGGTATTTCTTTGCCAGCATCCCTATTTTGAAAATTACCTCCAGTATAGGGATGGGAATTTGATACCCCAGAAAAGATCTCCATGAGAACTACAGTGACACTGCACTTTGTAAAAAACCCCCAAAACATTGTGTGATGTTTTTGTGTTTACTTATGTCTGTTTAATTTGTTTTCTACCTTCGATTTATGGAAAGGGGAAAAGCAACATGCTAAGTACTAAATGCCAACATTTCAACATTTGAATATTGTAACTTAAAGTGATACTACCAGTTAGACCAGACTAAAAATTAATATTTTGTTTCCTATATACTAACAAAAAATAAAAAAAGAACAATTGTAACTACAGCTGTTCTTTTTAAACTCTAAATACTGCCCCCATTATATAGTTAGAGAACTCAAATAAAAACAACAGTTATTTGGATTGTAAACATTTTCCAAAAGTAAGCACTTTTCATGTTTCGATAACACATACATGTTTAGTCAATACATGCAAAAATGACATCTCTTTTATTTGTATGAAGCGTTTTTCAGTCCTAATTCAGAACAGCGTCTGTTGTTACAAAAGTACTTTAAAATATGTGATAGGTTTCAAGCAAGCACCTAAACCTTAACTTAAACATTAGTTTAGAAGTCCTTGTCAATCACAGCTGGTGGAGGCACTCAGCATAATGGGGAGAGTAATCTATCTCTTCAAAATTTTTGCTGTTTAAGATAGGAAAACCAAAACCCCCTCCTGAATTAACATGTAATTTTTATGGTAACAACTTTTCTATTAAATATCTTACCCCCGAGCGTCTGCATAAAAGTTCTTCTAGTGCTAATTTAGCTGAATTGCCCACAAATTTACATCACAGACACTCAGTCCTGAAAGACATGGTATTTTAATACAAGTCTAGGACAAGAATAGCTTCACCTAAATTAGTTTAAATTAGTAACAAACATAAAACACACCATGAAACAAGATGCCATGAAGATAAAGAGTCAGCCTGTACCTACAAGAAAAAAGTTGAGCTTAGATCAGTTGGAGTCAACAGTTCTACCAGCACTGGCAATGTCTTATCCACCAAGTCTGATGTACCCCTGCAGAGTTTATTGAGTACCTCAGCCCTCTCTATATCCATTGTCACCAGTTCTCCTCTCTCATTTATCAGAGAGGGGGATATACTCTCATTGGCCTTTCTTTTTTGACCTGTGTACTTATGGAATCCCTATTTGTTATTCTTCATTTTCAAAGGGCCTTAGCTTTTCTGACTCCAACCCCACACAACCTGTCCTCTGCCCAGGTCACCTGTCCCTGCTTCTACCAGTTGTGCATTTTCTTCTCGCTCCTCAGTTTCAGGAGCAAATCTTTGCTTAGCCATGCTGGTTTCCAGGCTGTCTTGCTTGATTTCCTATGCTAAGAAAACTATGCCTTAAGCAGATGCCAGGTCTGGTCAGTTCCTCTGTTCCCAGTTTCCCCAGGGGGATCTCATCCACTGACTCTTCTAACAGCTGGAATTCATCCTTTCAAAGTCCAAGGTCCTGACTTTGCTCTTTACCAGGCCTCTGTTCCTTGAGATCATGAACTCAGTCAGGGTCCAGTCACCACAACCCAGGCTGCTCCAACCTTAACCCTTCTAATGAGCTCATTAAAATGAACACCAGATCCAGTAACACTTCTGGTTGGTTTGCCCAGTGCCTGGACCAGGGAGTTGTCCCAGATGCAGTCCAGGGAGCTCCTGGATTGCCTGCCAGCTGTCTATGCTGCTTTCCCAGGAGACATCCGTGTCATTCCATCAGGATGGGAGCTTGCAAGCACAATAATCCTGGAGCTGAAGCAAGAGGCCTCTTCAGCAGCTTCCCCTGATTAGACATCCTGCAGCAGACCCCAGCCACATGGTGTCTTTTGCTGGTCCTGTCCTTGATTTTTACCCACAGTCTCTCAACCTTCTTGTGGCTGTTTCTCAGAGGCAGCTCTTCACAATCCATCTGTTCCTTTACACAGAGTATTCCCCCACCCCTTCTTCCCAGCCTCTCTCTTCTGGAAATCTTACAGCCCTGGATTGCAGTGCTCCAGTTGTGTGTCCCACCATGTTTCCATGATAGCAGTTAGGTCATAGGTTTCTAATTGTACCATGGTTTCCATCTTCTCTTACTAGTTGCCCATGTTGCATGCAGTGGTGTAAGAGAATATGTCCTCAGAGCACGCTCCATCTGCTTCAGTGCCAAGAGGGTGACTTTAATTAGCACAGCTCTCTTTGTAAATTAAGCCAGCCTTTGTAGCAAATTGGATGAGAAACGATCACAGTTCAGATGGGGCAAATCTGACAAATGACAGCCACGGGGAGTCACAAAACAGGAGAAGGTCTGTAGTCAGTGTAGCCATTTCTTCAGTGGAGGTCTGATCTGTATGTCTGATGTGATCATGTATCTAGCCAAGATGTAACTTGTACTAGCTTCGTTTGCACTGGCACAGTGAAAGCATCCCTTCTTCACATGTCCTTCCCTCCCACCAAAAAAAACCAAAACAAGCTGTATTGCTGTGGTTCCCTGTCACAACTTAAGTACAGGCCACATGCACTTTGGGGTACGGGCCATCTGAGAAAAGGCTGCCCAGAGCTGCTCTTTTAGCACTGCCCAGAGGCAGGTCCTTTTGCTGATGCCACTGAGTCATAGTAAAGTCGTGTGAGTGGTCTTAGCCCATTGCAGTGCACATGATAAATCAAATGTAGGTATCTGCTGATACTGCATGAACTCAGACTAGGAATACTTAGGCTAGGAATACTCACTCATGGATCTAATTTTACTAACAGTAAAAAAAGTTTCAAAAAACGTCTCAGAAGGTTATTAACAGCTCATGTGAGACAGCAACCTTCTGTCAAGAACCTCATATTGCTTTTTGTAGTACCAGGCTCTAAGGATCTGTGCTGCAAAGTGGTACAATCTCATAAAGCAGGCCCCTGGTGGAAAACCCTGGCAAAGACAAGGCACATAGGTAGAGCTGGGCCTTTTAACCTTCATTATATATACCTGCTGCAGTTTCTTATACTATATACATTATATATACCTACTGCAGTTCTGCAGAACAGTGGTTTTTCTGTTTTGGTTGGGAGTTTTGTTGTTTTTTTTTTCCCCAGGCAGTATGAGGCAGCTCAAAGTCTTTTATGTCAAGAAATAAGCTGGAGCTGAGTCCTTCCTGCTTTGGGCTGTTCGTTGTGCTCACGGGCACTTAACTCTGCCCCCACCCAGCAGTGGATGCCCCCACTTTGCTCCACCCTCCAGGGGCTGGCCGGGGAGTCCCAGCTCGCCGGGATGGTCCGTCCCTGCCCGCCAGGACCGCGGTGAGGGCTCAGCTGCGGACTGTGCCCTTGGGACTCCTGGTGTGAGCTGGATAGCAAGAGAAAAGTTTCCTCCGTCCCGCTTTCTCCGTCTCCTGTTGCCGTGTATGGTGTGAGGACAGCCTGCAGGAGGGGGCTCAGGACACCTTCCTCCTGCCGAAGCTTTCCCGGAGGACCTCGAGGGAATTTCAAGCTGTAGGAAAATGTACTGTGAAAATCACGTTAGGTAAGTTCACCCCGAGCTGCCGGGGGACCTTCTCCAGCCAGGGATGCTTTTTCCTTTAGTCTTTGAAAAGTTCGCGCACCCACCTTCGTTTTAGTGTTTGTCTTGTTGGCACGTATTTATTTCAGTTCATCGGGGGTTTTTTGCAGAGTTCTGTTCACTGTGACGCTGGTCTGGCAGGCCGTTCATTTAGGAAAAGGTAAGGGAAGCTTCGTGTTTCTCACTGCCCCGTCGTGTTCCTCTTGCACATTTAGCCTGTGTATTTCTTTATTAAAAGAAATTCCCTTCCATATTTGCACTTCTTGTCAAGGCCGTGGTAAAGAAGAAAGTGAAGAAGATGTGAAAAGTCTCAATGCCACAGCTCAAAAGCAGCACCCCAAGAACGAAGGGATTTTTATAAATGCACTCAATGACATGAATCAGAGTTATGAAAGCAGAAAGCAACAGAGTTCCAGGTCATTGGTACCTTTCACTGGAATTACAGAGAGTAGGTAACATTATTTATGTAAACAATCCGCAAAATTACTTTTTATAAAACTGTTGTCCTAGAATTTTCCAGCCTGTTGGTTTTCCATGGTCACTCAGGAAATGGTGATAAAAATTTAAGGTAGAACTGAGGACTTCTCACTTGCAAAATGTGCTAATGAAAAGGGAATGATACTAAGAATCACTTGCATAGACAAAAGTATCTGAAATTTCGTAACATTCTGTTCATTTGTTCAAATTAACTAGAATTCATGATAATAAAAAAGTTACTTTAAAAAAAAAAGTTTGAGCTGCATGAAAGCAACAGTACTAACAGGGGGGGAAAATGTAGTCGGTTTCCTCCCACATATATTAAGTTTTATACTGGTGCTCAATCCCAGGAGTCTGAGAAAGGCTGAAGGGAGAGTTCCCCCCTCCTCTCAAAATTAAATAACAAAGCATCCTTTATTCAAAAATAAGCATCGCTTTCCAGTAACTGCCTCATTTCTTAGTGTGATTGAAACCTCTGTCTGTCAAAGTGAAATATTTCACCCGAGTACATGGTGCTGCTACAGGATTGCCAGGCGTTGCTCCTTCACCATCCTGTAATCCCTGGTAGTTTGTTTCTAATCCTTAACTAAACAAACTGGGTTTAGCTGAACAAACACTCCTAACAGGCATATAATTTTATTGTCTCTAAAAACAATAAAACCAGATATCCTTTGGCTACTTTGGCAACTGGAGAGACCTGAGGTGGAAAAGCGAGGAAAAGGTGAGGTTCAGAGCCCCTGAGATGCTTGTTTACATTTGTAATATTGTCTTGCAGGTAAAAAACTGAGCAGACACTGCTGCCAAAACGGAGGGACCTGTATCTTAGGGACTTTCTGTGCCTGCCTAAAGCATTTCACTGGCAGATACTGCGAACACGACGAGCGGCAAAGGTAAAAAAAAAAAAATCAGACCAAAATGGGAGGAAAAGTGAACGAGATGCTCTGGATGGTTGTTTTTGGGATCAGGCATGTACCAAATGTCTCCCTTGTCGTTGGCAGCAACTGCGGCAGCATCGCCCACGGCGTCTGGGTGCTGAAGGGCTGCTGGTTGTGCCGCTGCGGCTACGGGACCCTGAATTGCCTGTCGGAAATAATGCGGGATAACTGCGGTAAGAAATGGCATCAAATCAAGCATTTTTGTCCCATGGGTGATAGAATTGCCTTCTGCAAGGATGAGGCACTCGGAGGATGCTGTGTGTGCTCTGTTCAGACTTCTACAGTGGGCTTCTTTGCTTCAGAGAGTGCATTAGTGAAGCAGTGAACAGCACCGCTGTCGCCTGCATAGTGCATCACGTTAAATACTTCCAGATCTTTATAATTCTGTGCAGTAGGAAACTTTCTGCCGCTCTAATTGAAAATTACAGAGATTAAATATTTCTCCACTCTGCAAAATCTGCACATCTACGGCTTCTCATTTAACCACATCCAAGCATACAAAATATGTTTCTTAGATAAGGAAAGAGAAAAAAAACAGTAGTGTTAAACTGGTGTGGTGTAAGTAAAAACCGTATTAGATTAGAGAAACAAGTTGTGAAAACTTTCATGTTCTCACAAAAACTACTTAAAACATAGAATTATCAATCATAAATTACAAAACTAGTCTGAACCTTATTTTAAGATCTGTATCTTCATAATGTTCATATACAGAGTTCTAAGACAGAGCACACTTTACACAAAAAAAACATGTAGCCATGTCCTGATCAGTGTAAAGTAGTGCCATCCAGTCTCCTGAAAACCGCTGTATTTGTCTTTGTACATCAGCCTGTGAAAATCCTCGAATAAACGGATGAATATTTTTCAATCAGCTAGAATAAAGATTTAAAGATTTGCTTTAACGGGTATTATTTTCCATGGAGAACTGGTTACTTTGATCCAGATTGTTTTCAATACTCTTGAGATGACTAATGAGGGTTTAACAATATTTCCACTTCCGTGGCAAAATCAGTGCGAAATATTCTTGCCCTTTCCACCCATCATGTCTTAATCCCATCTTGTGCTTTCCTTCAGTTGTGCCAATATCACTGGTTAGCAGGGTGAGAAAACAACAGACCTAAAGAGTTTCAAGATTCAGTTGCACCCCGATGAACTGGCAGCCTCTTATTTCCTGACCAGATTCCTACCTGAGTAGCAGTGTCTTGTACCTATTACTCCTGAGTTATGCCACCAACTCAAATGTAAATGCAAATTTTAAAATATCGGGTGACATTCCTATCCTTGCAACCCCAGACAAAAACAAAAACACAAAAAAAAAACAAAAATTAAAACCCACCACCAGAACCACTTTTTCCTTGAGATTGTCTATACTGAGCAATTACATGTAGCACACAGCTCGCTCATTAAACTCTTCGGAAGAATTAAATGCTTGGGTGTTCACCTTTGAATCAGCCCTATTGTTTGCCATTAAAGGAGCAAAAGACATAATGGGCCTCCCCACGCTCAGTAAAAGCAGTCTGCTGCTTACTGCTCTTGAGCTTAGCTTAAAGAAGATAATGAAAGGTGTCAGTGAAGAATCCTCTGAGCAGCAATTCGGTGGCTTTCACGTAAAGGAGGGTCTGGCTTTCTGCTTGTGCTGCAAGTGAAGTCCCCTCCTGTTAAAGGAAAGGTTAAAAGCTGACATTCAGGCTTGAGTGCATACCTCTTGTGAAGTTCTTCCTCTTGCTTTTGCTTGGTATTTACTTTTGATTATTCTGAGATTAATGCCTGCAAGAGCTGATAAATGCTATCAGTTGCTCCTCAAAGGATCACTGATGGGACATCTATTTACATCTCTCTCCTGAGAATAGTCCCTTTGATTGGCTTTAACAGCTGATACCTTTAACTTAAGTACCTGTGAGATGTCAGAGGACTTTTCAAGTATGTTGAAAGTCTTTTGTTTTCAAATTTACATATTTATTTATTAACTATCTTATTTTCTCGCTTTTTTTTCCCCCCCAGAACTGAAATCAGAAAAGGAGGAAATTACCAGACTGTATTCTAATGGGTTAAGATTACAGCAAACAGTGTTTGCAGTCGCTTGCCTGCTCACCATCCTTCTGGAGTTCTGCTGCTGGCAGTTGTGAAACTGGACAAGGGGATATATATGAGGGTTGATGTAACCCTCACCATGAATCATACAATTTTCTTTTTCTATGAGCTACAGAAGACTCTTCTACTACATGTTGGAGACATATTAAGATATATTAATTCATGCTGAAATGCTTGGATTATTAGGAATTCAGATTATATAAATATGAAGTATTTATTATTATATTATTATATTATTACTGCTATCGATGTCTGATTCTAATGATTCTTTATTTCTAAAATACTCTTCTTCCAGTGGAAGCAAACACCCCTTCAATGTTCTATGCCTTAAGTATTGTAACTTATAGTAATTTCTTTTATACACAGTACAAGTATTTTAACAAATAAAGCTGATTTCATTCCTGAAAAGCCTTATGTTTAGCTTTACTTAAACTTGAAAACTTGCCTGCCATTTGTCATTCTATTGTATCCTGTAAGAAAAGGGCAGGGTGGAACAAACCATCAGAAATTTAAAGAGATAAAGAGGGTTTTAAGCATAGATATCTTAAAAACCCTAATATGGAGAAGAACTGTAAAGGTTACATAGTCTTTCAGGTTTTATTAATTTATTATAACTTAATTGTACATATGCACAACCTTAGGCAGGAATCATGTAGCTGATGGTTATTTGTCTTTTGGGGATTTGTTTTATTTCACACCCTAGAAATATCAGCTCCTCTTTTCTTTTTCAAAAGGACAGCAAAAGTTCAATGTATTTAATTCTCAAAATTTTTAATTGATTTATTGGGTGCCACAAATCAAGACGTTCCAGTTGTTAAGCAAAGAACAACATAATCACCAACAAACGACATAATATTGTGGCTATCTTTCAATCTGTGACTACTCAGAAACAGGCTTTTACAGGGATTCATTGTGTAAAAACATACTCATGATAAATATTGCAAAGGATTCAGACTGCTCTTTTCCACACCCTAGATTTGAGCTGAAAGAGGAGGCTTTTGACTCTTCACACAGGATACACTGCGTTATTATTTCCCTCAGACTGGTCTGTACCTGCATGCCTGTGTTTCCAGGGACCAGCTTAGGATAATTAAATATCAAAGAGAACAGCTGGAGGAAAATAGTCGTGCCTTTATTTGTCAGATGTTGAAATTTCAGGAATGCCATTGTGAAAACATCTTGGCTTGCCGTGAAGGGTACCTGAGAAGCTGTAGGCAATACAGCTTGTAATGTGCTTCAAATTGTCTTTACTTTTCCAAGGAAAGCAGCAAGATATGTGGAAAATACATACTGCAGGAAAAATCTGAAGTATATGCTTATTTTTTATTCTTATGTGATAAATACACATAGCCACTAAAGACTGCAATTAACAAAAGGAAAGAGTGTTTTAATACAGATTTTACAGCAGAACAGCTATTTCTGTTGCAATAACACCCACAGTAGATTTAATCTGGAGAAGCTGGTCTGGAATAACTCCTTATGTAGATGCGCCTGTGTGTCTGCAACAGGCACCTTGATGGAGCTATTTATTGTTGGGTCAGCCTTTCTTGCAGAATTAGAGCAATTGAAAAGTCTAGAAAAGCAACATTTTCCTGCTGCACCAAAACATCAGCCTAGGGCATCAAATTGGATGCAGCACAGCTCAGCTCCTGCAGTTGCAAAACACTGTATGGGGAACTTGGATGGCTAAGTAATTCTAATTATACTAGTGCAGATTACTATGGACTCTGAATCCTAAATTCTGAAAAATTTCTCAAGAAGTAGTGACAGAAGGTTTTCTCTTGCTTGTTTTCAAAAGAACAGTTCCTTTTCTTCCTGTCCTATGCCATTGCATTCTGTTACTGGAAAAATCTGAAAATTACTGCTTCAGGAAGGTTTTATATCAACCAAGCCATGGCAAAATATTCCCCCAGGGATGGTTAGTTGTGGTCTTTGTGTCAGAGCTCTGGAAGCTGTGAGAGTGCAGAATGAAGCACAGGGTCTACTGTCCTTGCACATTTTGTCCTTGCACATTTTGCAGCAGAGGCAGCCGCAGGAGCTGAGTTTGAGGAGAAACAGATATCTCCTTAAGTTAGAGAAAAACAAGAAGGAGAAAAAAAGAAACCACATTCAGAAGCAGTCCCATGCATAGTCTTGTTTGCAAATAAAAATGTAACTAAGAGGGAGGAAAAGAGAAAGAAGTGAGAACAAAGGAAAGCACACAGTCACAATCTTTGCTTAGGTTAAAACTGTCTCTGCTTTTATCTGTCTCCAGCTGTTTGCAAGAACAGATAAAAGAGAGCATTATTTTCCTCCCCAGCTACCATCTAGGCCTGGCCAACCTTCTTAACACTGCAATTACGGGCCCTTTGCCGAGGTTTGTTTATAGCAAACAGCAATGCTTGCTCTCCAGCCTCATGCCAAATCCCAGGCCACTCTGTCAAACATGGCACGTCCCAGCAAAGTAGACATCTGTTGCCACAGGTTCATGCATGTGCCCTCTCCACATGCAGCCACGTTTGGGCAGGGGGAAGACCCTCAAAGAGAAATATTTATCAGATGATCCACTGGCCCCAGAGCATTCATTAGACCTTTGGCTGCTCACAGTTGACTCCAGAACTACAACAAATGGTGCAATTGCTCCAGGCTTCACCACTCCAGGGGCATCCCACAGCTGATAAGGACCCAGACTGGGGAGCAGTGTGCTGGAGGGGCTCCCTTCTCCATGACCAAGAGCTCCTGGAGCTGGAGCTCTGCTGCCAAGCACAGGTCCCCAGGGGGATTCTGCCATCTGCCCATTTAAAGGAAGTGATTTGCTTTGCCCAAAGGCCACGAAGCGCACCAAGGTTTCCTCATACAGACCTGGAAAGCTAAACTTGCAGGTACCAGATGCTGAGAAAGTGTCACTCATCTGTCTCTTTGAGTTTATCTCCCAGGGTGACTTTTACTCCTGGCAAGGAGATATGGATTTCTGTTGCCCCTGGGAAGTGCTAATGGTACCCACAGGTGCCAGTAGCCTTCCCTAGTCTAGTTAAAAAGGCCTATTTTTCCCAGCCATCCAAAAGAGAATTAGAAGTAATTCCCAGAATGGTTTATCCAGAGTTGTTTGGCGGTTTTTTTGTTTTCTTTTTTAATTGGCATATGTGAGATGGCAAGGTTTACCCCCACATATTTCACTACTAAACTTTCATTTACTCTAACAGTGTGTCAGCATGCTATATGGCTAGATCATTACACCCACCAGTTTCACATCATGATCAAACAACAACTTTATATTTTATCTTCCGTCTATTGGAAGGGTGATATAATACAGCAGGCTGGCTCATGTACTGAGTAGCCCTGTGAATCACAGAATCAAAGATTCATAGAATATCCTGAGCTGAGAAGTACCCATAAGGATCATCAAGTCTGACTCCTGTAGCCACACAGGGGAACCTGAAAGTTAAACCATATATTTAAGAGCATTGTCCAAGGTTACAGGTGTATGTCTTGTGGAGGTCTACCTAGACACCCTGCAATCATCACCTGTAATTCACTTTCTGCCTCACCTTTTACATCATGGTCATGTATAACTCTGGTAGAATTAATGACAACCCAGCAGCTCTATACTTGCACTCTACAAAATTACCCCAGCGTTGTGAGTTACTCTTTGTGATTGTAAAGCACATTCTTGGGCAGAGAAGATATTAAAACATGTAATTCCCCCCACATTTGGCTGATTGACCTTGTCCTTGGCTGTTGCTGCTGTCAGGGTGACTTCTTGATAAGGGCGTGAAGCTGCCATATGCAACTGGAATAAAACCAGATGCCTAATGCATGTTGGGCCTAGCATTTGTCTTCAGGTACATGCTGGCACAGCAATAGCTTTCATTAGCAGCTGTCTTCATCTTCTGCAGCCCAACCACATCTTTTCAAAACCACAATTTATAATCCAGCCTGTGAGGCTTCAGTTCAGATATTATTTGCTTGCTGATGTTTGGATGAAATGCTGGTGCTGTACTACCAGCATTTCACATACTTCACATGTCCACATATTTCTGTGGACAGAAGCACTGGTAAAGGCTCAAAAACAAGCACTCAGAAAGGCATTGGCATTGCAGTCATAGTTAGAGAAAGCACACGTTCCAGCTGAGCCTCCAGCAGCTGGTTCCATGGACTCAGGTCTCCTTCTCTGCCAGCTGAGATAACTCTGAGCTTCAGGTGTTGCCTGGGGCAGAGCTGGTCACCTCTCACCAGGCACAGAGGTTTGTGAGCAGAAATAGGCACACAGCCTGCCCTGCTTCAAATCACAAGACTGGGTTTGGCAGGACTGTGAGAGACATTTTCAACCCATCCATCAAGAGTTTTCTGTCACTGGACAGCACAACAGTGCTGAACATCAGCTTCCTTTACAGGACTGGCACATAACATCCTGCATCTCTTACCAACAATGTGTTCTTTTGCCTCTTGTCTGCAATATGATATCTGCCACTAAACAGAAAGCTTCATATGACTTATAGTACTTATAAATCATTGCAAAAGTTTTTAAATAATAAGAATTATTAATAAGAATAAAAAAGAAATAAATCATATTTCTTATTTATAATAAAACAATAAGAAAGAAATAATATATTTATATTATAATAAATATATAAATTTAATAATAAGAAGAAAAATAAGAAAATAATAAGAAAAAATAAGAAAAAAATAAGTTATATAGGCCAAAGAAACAGACAGTTCTGTCTCCTGTACTGTCATAAAATCTCTAGTCCAAGCCTAGAAAGTTCTGTGGGGAAAGTTGTGCTTCTTGTTTTCATATCAACAAGATTATAAAAAAAGTATGAAAAGGAGTACCATGAAAAAATTAATTAAAGATGAAGAAGTGATACAATGCTGGAAAACCAATCTTTGCAAGAGCATCTTTAAGTAGAACAAGCAGAGAGTCAGCAACAAAAAGAATAGGTGTCAAAGGTCCTTCCCACCTGACTTTGTACATGAACTCTTCTAAGGACTTTTGGACCGAAAGCTTTAAAAAAAGAAGGAAGATTAACAGACTTGGCAAGTCCCATGCTTCCACATTAGCCTTGTTCTTTCAGTCTCTACATTTTATTCCCTCACCTCAAGCCTGTATAATACAGCACCAAAGCTGCTTCTTGAACAGGGAGGAAATCCCTGCTGGAAAACAAAGTCCCAGTATACATATTAATTAGCTTTGAAGGTACGTTATAGACACCATGTGATGTTAAAATGAACTGAGCTCTGTTTTCCTGTCTGCTCTGCTGCTGTTGGTTTGTCAGACTAAGTCAATAACAGCTATGATAGGTTATGTTTTGGTAACATAGTTGGAATTTCTTATTGCCTCCAAACATTGCTCTTTAGGGGAAACAAGAAATACAGAAGCATGCTTCCTGCTCTGTGTCTCTGCCTTCCCCTGTGCTTCACAGAGGCTTCTTCACAGAACCCCAGCACTTGTCTGTGTGGACATGTGAGAAGCAATTCTGTGGGAAAAAAAAGACTTGTGGAGAAACAATGTGCAGCACAACATCTCCAGCAGTGTGATAGCACACAACAAAAGCCAATCAAGTACATTCCTATGCTGTGTTCTCCTTTTATCTGAGCACATATGACATACCTGTCATTAGCTGTGCTAACCAAAAACAACTGGAGAAGTTCAGCAGTGCTGGAATATTCGTAGACCAAACTCCAGTCCAGCAACTGGAACAGGGAATCACCTATGCAGGTAAAACTATGTATGAAATGTGAATTCCAGGAGCCAAGAATATACCTAGTGTTGCAACTCTCTGAAGTAGTTTGAGTTGATAACGAGACCACAAAGGCATTTGTCTACTGTGCCCTTTGTGCCTGTATCAGACACAGCCATGCAGGTCCACTCACTTACCCATCCAAAACTTTCTTTTCTGATTCTACTGGCCTAGTTTCCAGATAGCCCATCTTTGCTGACAGAGGGATGTAGCAGAGACATGCAGCAAAGGTGAAGGAGAGCCCACAGTGAGACAAAAAAACTAGTTACACAGTCACTGCTTTAATGTTAATGGCTTTAATTAGTTAGAAAGATTGTGGGTTATCTGATCCTGAAATGCAGAGGCAATGGGAAAAATTAAATGCCAATGGGCAGAAAATTTGCTTGTGACTTTCCATTACAGTGTCTAAGCAGTACAACATCCCATGGGAACAAGAGAAAAAGTTAATTATTTACTTGGCAGTAATGACACCATTAATGGAATATTAGACAGCATTTTGTCACGTTCAATTCACAACGGATATTGAAATTTGTAGAATTTTCAGGAAAAAAGATATAGGTGTCATTTAAGATATGAAAATATACACTACAGTGAAAAGCACAGCAGATTCAGTTCATTATGAAAGCAAGAATTATGAGTAACTCGTTCCCCCAGAGGGTCACATGGGAAGATACTCAGCCCCATAACTGTGTCAAACTGACAGAGCTATTTTGACTGTTTACACAGAAGTAACCCAATGAAGCCACTGTAACTTTCACCAGGAAACACACCATTCATCACTAGTGGTTAGAATTTAGATTCATCCAGTATTTGCAGAGAGACTGCTGAGAAGGAGACTAAAAGTCTACCAAGCCAAGAACTGGCACTGTATTGTGCATATTGGTGTGTGCATGTGTGTGTCCAGCAAGTGAAGGCAATTCTGAAGCAGGCTGTGAAGCCACAACCACTGAAGGTTCCACAAGTGGAGAAAGAGAAATACCAAAGAAATAGAGTGAAGAAGATGAGACATTATTTGCAAGCTTTGCATTGATTCATTGCAAACAATAACATGAAAAGTCACTAGCATGAATTGCAACCAACATCACTGTGTTAACATGCAGATGTATTATTGGTAGTGTGCAGCTTGTATTGTGCCTACAAGCCCTGACCAAGACTGAGGTTTTGCTGTGGTAGGCACTGTACAAGTGCATAGGAAGAATGAACTGCCCTCAGCAGCTGGTGGATTATTTTCTGACAGCTAACAAAGTATCTGCCACCACAGAGTCCGGCTCCATACTCTGAAGCAAAACCCTCGGTGTGCACACACTCCTTCCTCAGTCATGTTTTTATCTGTCTTGTTGGTTTTGTGGTTTATTTTCCATCTCCTCTGCACTGCTCCTGGATCACACCACCAGCACAGGCGCCACTCACCAGGAGATGGCATCATCAGAAGATAATAACACTGACTCTTAAACTTTGCAGTCAGATACAAGTGTGAGACTGAACACAGCACTAATGAATGCCTGAGCCTCACAGGACTGATAAAACCTGACATTCCCAAGGCAAACCACAGCAAGGATTTGAATGCAAGGTGTGAATTTTTTAAACCTAATTTTCAAAAGATGAAGCTGCTATTATCTGCTGCTTTGGCTGCTAACTGTGTAACTCCCTTTGTGTACTAAGGCTGCACATATTGTCCACACTTAGCAAAGACTGTCCTTATAGTTACTGTGGAATCAATGAGAGAGAGTTTTTTGGAGGCAATTAGGAGAAAGAAAAATCCTGAGCTGGTAAAAGGAGCATACAATTACAGAAATGTTATCACAGAACTAAAGTTATGGGCAATAACATTTTTTTTTTCAAGTGACTTTCATATCACCATTCTACTCATGCTAAATCAAACTTGCAGTGAGTGTATAAGCTCGATCTGATCTAGTGCATGGATGAGTACTGATTCTTGTATCACTGTGCAAAGACTTAGAGACAGTGAAATAATTACCTTTAATCTTACTGTTCTATCAAAGAGACCAAGGAACCCACTTGCTGGGTTAAGTGTGTCAGAAAGACAAATTATACCAACCGTGTGTGCATGGATTCTGAGGTGTCGAATACTAATTTTAAAGGAATTTTATCAGATAGCCAGATGAAAAGAAGTAACAGGGACCTGTTACTTTTCAAGAGTATATGCTTTGCCTGACTGCTGGCAATTAAAGTTTGACAGCTTGTCAAGATAAACATTTAAAATAGGCTTGAAAATATTTGTTTGCAAAAATCACTATTTCATGTAAATATTCAGATCTTGAAACATTTTATAGAGCAGAGGTAGAAAAAAAGACTATTGTATTTTGATAATATCTTTTGGAGACACCATAAATAAGCACAGGATGATAGGTTAATTAAAGCACTTCACAGAGCTCAGCCTTATAGATGGATGATAAGGAGGAAAATGTGTCAGTGCGTGAAATAACATTCCCAAGAGATAAATTAGTTATCTCCTGCATATATTGTTTTTTCTTAACACACTCATGCACTGACCTTGATATTCTACATATGTGATTATCTTAGCTACAATAAAAATATTTCTTTAATAACTCAAACTAAATTGATTCAGGAGCTGTCATACATGCTACCTGGTCTCCTTTACTGTATCTTTTTTTCCTGAATACTGGTGAGAATTACTGCTAGGCAAACTAGAGGGTTGCTTTAACCTTATAAAAAGCTGAGTAAACAGCCCTACCTGTGATAACATTCTCAGGAATTAAGAGTAAAATGAGACTAGTATTTTAGTTATGCCAGTGTACCCCATATCACAGAAACATTAAGGTCAGGAAAAACTGTGTGGTGCTCTGGGCAGTTAACTGCTTTCTTTTAATGAGTTGAGGAAAAGTCTGTGCTGGATGCCCATTTTCCATCTTCATACAATATCCTTAAGGGCACAGCTAAGCTAATATCACACCCATGCACCCATTAAACAGAAGACAGCAAAAACCCCACAGGTTTTTACCTCTTCAGACAAGAATCTTCCATGTATTGGTATAATGCTGTCTCATTACCTATTTGTTCTCTCCCTGCCAAAACCTCCCTGCAAACCCATAGGCATTCCACAAGTGCTACCCCTTCATTTCCAAACAGCACAGTCAACTCACCTTCATTCTTGATAAGTAAAAGTGTTTTCTGCCCAAAATGCTTTCAGCTGGCACATGGACCTGACACACACTCATAGACCTGTGGAGGATAACCTCCTACAGGGTCTGCCCTCTACTACAAATTCAGATTGAACCCAAAAGACCCAAGATCTGATTTCTACCTCTTCTGTAAAGAAAAGGCATGAAGAAGAGCTGAGGGAGGTGGATTTCAGGAACATCCTGAAGATAAGGCAGGCAAAGATCAGCTTTGAGAGCCAGCTGATCAAAAAACAAATCTGAGTAACTTTTAAGGGCAGATTTAAGGATCAGTTTAGGAAAGAAAAAATGCAGGAGCAATATCATACTTCAGAGCCTGGTAAATACTACTCACCATCCTTAATCCAGTCAACAGAAACATAACATAACAGGAAGAATTTTTTAGTTATGGCTGAAACTTGCAACAGATGATTCTATAGATAGTGGGTAGGACTTAATTTTGGCTGAAGGGTCTGTGCTTCTCCATAGACTGGCTTGCAGCACATTTCCTTGGTCCTCTTCCTATTCTCTACTGGCATTTTTGTTTCAGGTAGGAATGACAACCCAGAATCCATGACTAATATGTTTTTAATCGTTTTTGCAGTTACTTGGTTAAAAAAATCACCCCGAATTTCTCCAGCATAAATGGTTGTACAGTGACCAGAAGCCTGGAAATTCATTCCAGAAGATCAGTCTGTAAAGGAGAGGCTGGTTTCTTTATAGTATGTGGTGAAATCCTGAAGCATCCTTCTTGTTGTTTAGTGAGGTTTGAGAGTGCTGAGATATGTACAAAACACAATGGAGCATATAATGGGTACAGATGTGAAGTCACAGGGTGTAGGGACTGTGTTACTTGAAGGAGTCATTAACATAAGTGTTAGATTTGAACATTTTTTATTACCTTATGTGTTTTGCCTTGGTCCATGCAGTCTCCTAATGCAGCTAGTTAGGGGAACAGTTCAAGGACACAGCCTCACACTGCTGTTTGTAGATAACTTCAGCACCAGCTCATGACAAAACCATGGCAGAAAAGAAGGAAATGGTCATATAGGAGTAGTAACTTCCAGGAACATAATAGGAGCTCAACCAAATTCCCCAAAGGGCTCCATGTCCTTGAAAATAAGTGGTCAACTCCCTCATAGCCTTAAAAAAAAAATCATTTTAGTGGCAGGACTGCTGAAAGACACCTCCAAAGGATGAACGTAAACAAGATCTATTTTTGTGATGAGAATCACAAATGTCTGTCAACTGCCTACACGAGGTTGTGAATATGAAGTCAAATAAATGGGGGAGTTACAAGGGATTCCAGCTTGCCAAGGTCAGAGGAAGCATTGGTACTGATTTCATGGGGCTCACATTATATTGAAGGAGGTTACTATTTCAGGCTTATTTCTTTTATAGGGCCACTGATTTACGTAGTTACCTTGACACTAGCATGTAAGAGGGATGTTTTGCTCTCTCTGCATCAACAGTCTCCTTTGTCCATGTGGCTTTTCATTTTCAGAGCTGCTAAGTACTCATCAAAGTGTGTTCTGGTTGCTGACCCCAAGGTCCCAAGAATATCTACATGGCTTGTGGCACAGTTTGAAAAAAGAGCAGAGGCAACAGGAGGACAACCCACTTAAAGAGTTCTCAGATATTTCCACACTTTCGTGTCTTCACCCTACTAGTCTGAAGCACTCAAGTTAATGCACTTCTACGAGAAAATTCTACAATCTCCAATGCCTTTATCCATGAGGCAGCCCTCTGACAGGAAAGACAGATATTGACTCAGATTCCTGAGATCTACCTGAAAGACAAAATATACAGCATTAGTGTATTCAAAGCCAGAAGGCAGCTGATACATAATGTAGTCCACTAGGGTCATGTTCTCTCATCCCATTAAAATACATAGTTTCCCAGGCAGTTTGTTACAGTAGATTTGTTTGAGCAGTTAGTCTATAGAAAGTACTGGAGAGAGATTAAAAAAAAAAAAGAAAAAGAAAAGAAGAAAAAAAAAAAAGACTGGCTTTAAACATGAAGTAGTGCAGCAAACATCTCTGCTGAGTGGTGAAGTCCAATTGTCCTGATCAGAAATGACAGTGACATGAAAACTGTCAAGAAAACTCTTCCCTTCAAGACAAAAAAAATTTAAACACAGGTGGGAAGAAAGAAGTATATTGCCTCCTGGTGATTTTAGCTCTTGTTCCAGATATAAATAATCTTTCAGTCCTTAGAAGTTTCTGGTTTTGTTATTAATGAAGTTATTGATTCTTTTGCAAACCTGGCAGAACAAGGTTGCCCTTATCGTCTGTCATCACATGAAATCATAGAATCTTAGAATACTTTGGGTTGGAAGGGATCTTTAAAGGTCATCTAATCCTAAAACCCTGCTGTAGGCAGTGATACCTTCCACTAAATCAGGTTGCTCAGATCCCAGTCTAACCTGACCTTGAATGTTTCCAGAGATAGGACATCTACCATGTCCTTGGGCAACCTGTTCCAGTGTTTCACCAGCCTCATCATAAAAAATTTCTTCCTTTTATTTAGTTTGAATTTACTCTCTTTCAGTTTACAACCATTACCTCTTGTCCTGTTGCAACAGGTCCTGCTAAAAAACCTGAGCCCATCCTTCTCATAGGCCCCCTTTAAGTATTGAAAGGCCACAACAATGTCTTCCTCAGGTTAAACAACCCCAACTCTTTCAGCCTTTCCTCACAGGAGAGGCTGAAAGTGCTTCTGCCTTCTGATATTTTTGTGGCCAGCCAGGCAATTCGTTGCCCAACAAACATTCCACCCTTCAAATCCACCTCTGTGCAGTTTAGAGAGAAGGATGTTATCAGGGCTTGTGTCACAGGCCTTACAGATGTTGGGATAGATGACATCCATAGCTCTTCCCTTGTCCACTGGTGGGGTCTCTCCTTCTTAGAAGGCCACTGAGTTGCTCAGGCAGGACTTGCCCTTGGTGAACCCATGCTGGTTGCCTTGGATCACCTCCCTGCTCTCCATGTCCTTAGCACAGCTTCAAGCAGGACCTGTTCCATGATCTTCCCAGCCACGGATGGGAGGCTGACAGGTCAGTAGTTCCCAGAGTCTTCCTTTCTACCCTTTTTAAAGATGGGCACGATGGTTGGCTTCTTCCAGTCACCTGGAAGTTCACCTGACTGCCACACCTTTTCAAATAGAATGGAGAGGGACTTGGTGGCTGCATCAACCAATTCCCTCAGGACTCTGGAATACATCATATTTTGGGTCCCAAAGACTTCTGTACATTCAGATCCCTCAGGTGGTCATGAACCTGATCTTTATTTACAGTGGGAAGTACTTTGCTTCCCCAGGCCCTGCCTTGAAGTCCATATACTGGAGGGGGGGGGGAAGAGAGATTGACATTGAAAACTGAGGCAAGAAGTTGTTGAGCACCTTAGCTGTCTCCTGACCCATTGTTACCAGTTTGACAGTCATGCCAGTCCCATTAGGGTTGGATCCACTCATATTTTTAGCTAGAGTAATAGATGACAGACTGCTCTCTTCTCTCAAAGCTATTCTTGGCCCAGCTCCTGGAGCCTTTCCCCCATATCTGAACTGTGTGCTTCCTCCATCAGGACACAATCTACACCATGCAAACAACAAGTTGCTCAGCTGCAGAGTAGCATCACAAGAGGGACACAAACCCAGGCCAGGAGCAGGACATTCAGTGACCACCACTCATGTCTTTCCACTAACACTTGTGTGGACACAATGAACAGGAAAGAAGACAACATGGTATTCCTGGGAGCAGAGATAAGTACAGGGATGAGCTTTGAGAACACCCCTACACACTTTTTGATCATATTCAATCTTGTACTCAGTTCCTGAAAAGAGAGATTATTTTCAGGATAAAGCAACTCTAGAGCAACTTTAGCATAGGTCGAACTCACACTGAAGAAATTTTGCCTCCAAATTAAAGACATATAATACAGCTCTTTAAGGTTCTTTTGGCAATTGCTAGGGATATAACAGCTCCTTACATTAACTTGATTGATATGTCTGACATGTTAAACATATTAAGATTTTGTCAGTAATACATATGTATATGACAGACAAGGAAAGAATTTGTCCTGCTCGTGTTCAGAAAAAAGTTCCCAGCTGATACAACTTATCATTCCCTTTTTTTTTCTTGCATTTCAAGTTGATGTGGTCCTCTTTCAACGACTATGAACAAAAGATTCAACTTTTGTTACATAATAAGCATTTAAATCCATGCTTAGGAAGTGGTCTAAGTGGTCTAATTGGCCATAGCACTCATACTTAAAAGTATTTGTTGTCTGTACTAATCTGCATTATCTATATACACTAATGCAAAGGCAAAGAAACAGGAAAAGAAACCCCAACCAACATTTCTATTTGCTTTCATCCATCCTTGAAGCTTGGCTGTTTCACAGATGACAGATCTGTGTCTCCAAACTATTCACAGTGACCACCTTGGCAACTAAACAAGCAGAGCTTTTGCAGCACTGGGATGCCAAAGTCCACTGTTCTGTAATGGCCCAGGCCACTCTTTGCTCTCTTACAGTTACATGATCTTAATCTGCCATGACTTAAGTTTCACTTAACACATACCTGGTACCTTTGTAATCTTGCCAGCAATCTTTGCTCACTGAGGATGGTTTTAGCAAGAGACTATTGCAGTGGCAGCTTCTAAGAGCTGATGGTCAGTTTGGGTCTCACTGTTTACAAGAAACACGTTGGTGACAGTGTTTCATATCAGACATTACTTTTCATGGCTGGATTGAGCGCAAGGCTTGAAATCAGATTTCTTTTCAGGGAGCACAGAATGAGCCCTCAGATCTCACACTTGTGTTCAAACTCTCAGGCCACCAGAATAAAGTCTGGGCTGTCTTTTTAATGCTAAGTGATACAATCTTAATAGGAGCCAAGAAGCAGCAAAAGACAGTCTGCTTATCATTTTGGTTAATTAGCAAGGTAAAGCCCTGAGACGCAATGCAGCCAGAGCCCTTCCCCCTGGTAGAGTGGAAAGTACCTACAACTGAGTACATCTATGCTTGGTTCTAAGTAGAATTGAAGTTTAATTAAAACTGGGGTTCAGCTGGGGCACAGCAGGGGCACATCTACACTATCCTTGAGGTATTTATACCAGGATTGCAACCACAGATTTATCCATGACAATTAAATTTACTTTTAAAAGCAAATGGGAATGTATAGGGACCTTTATCACCCTTGTTCTTACCTTACCTTCTTCCCAAGCAAAATAGTTCAAACACATCCAAAGATGATCTTGAGCTTCTATAAAGAAAACAGTGAAGTAGAATTTGCCTCTGTCACAGGTACAAAATGGTCAGACACTGAAGTTCTGTGAAATATTAAAAAAAAGATTAAAAGGTCGTGCAATTAATGTGCTACGCTACGTCTCTGCTTTCCTATCACCAAAGTATCTGACATTACCCCATGGAAATTAACACTGAAAGCAAAGTCTCTGTTGACCTTTGTTAATTTTCTAGCAGTGAGTTTGAAGTCTTCAACAGCTTCGGGTCATCCCATTTAACTTTATCTAACAGAAGCACCTAAAATTTGGCTATATAGGAACTGTAATGCTATTAAAAAAAAAAAAAAAAAAAAAGAGGCTGCATCACCCCACTGAGATCCCATTTCTCTCCACTGTTTGTACACCCATAACCCCCATTCAAACAGTATGTGCAGTGGAGCATACTCTGCAATGGCTGATTTTAACAGAAGATCAAAAACCTCTTCCCTACATTCATTAAACTGATGCCTGAGGGTGTCTAAGGCAATTTTGTTCCTAACTCTAGTGCCATAGTAAGACGAAAAACATCCAGGGCAAAATTGCAGGCAAAATTGCAGGCAAATTCAACACATCATCGCAGAAGCCTTTCTGGACAGGTCACTATAGAAGTTCATTTGGACTCTAAGGTAGTTTCAAACACATGGAAGTGCTCGAAGAGAGCAGGTGACACCAGCAGCCTTTTCCTTCCTTTGCAGCAAAATTCCCCCCTGCAGTGCATGGAGCCAGGCTAATTACACTTCCATGGGAAAGCATCTGTCTATTTTAGCAGCTCCGGTGGGGAAATTTCAGCCTAATGCAACTTAAACTGCTTGAAAACTTTACAGTCCTGGAAAAAACAGGATGTGTAGTATGCACCATCCAGAATGCATTCCTAGGAAAAATCCAGAGTGTAGATAAAAGCTATTCTTGTACACAAAGAGGAATTCCCATTCCTACTTAATCCTGACTTTTTTCTGCTCTTTAAACAAGTCCCCACTGCCCAATCCAATGATTGGCCCAAGAGAGCAAAAATGCTTTTGTAAACCTCAGTGAAATTAAGTGACTCCTTCAGTTGTCCAGTCATGACAATTTTTCTCAGACACTTAAATCCAACACTCAGTGTCATATCCAGCAGGCAGTACTAAAAACTTTTCAGCAGGTTGTGTTTTCTCCAGATGTGGTCTGGAGGCAGCAAAGCAGGGTTCAGATCAGTGCACATGCAACATGGGCATGAGGAAACACCAGACTCCCTGCTCAGAGGCATTGACTGCATCATCCTGGTCCATCAGGGAGCCTCCTGCCTGCTGGCTCACTCTGGAGCACTAGAACAGCCAGTCTGATGGTTTTATCAAAGGCAAGTTTTAAAACCCTCCCACTGTAAATATTTACAGAAGCACAAATACCAGTGAACAACCAGCTTTCCTGGGAAGATAGACACCTAAACCAAGAAGACTCCTCCCACCTACCATCTAAGTCATCTGCTCCATTCTGCAATTTGTGGAGCTTGGAGAAGACAGCTAAGGCTGCTGTGACCTGTCCTGCTCCTGGACCAAGGAGGACAAAGTCCAATAGCAACAGAAATCCCCCCTCACTTTCTAACTGCCGTTGCATCAGTCAAGAATTATAAGGATGTGAGTACCAGATGCCCAGCGAATACAAAAAAAAGCTACCCAAAACACAGCACAGCATCTGCTTATAAAACTTACCTCTCTGGATTTTATTTTCTCTAGCAGCAAAGAGAAAAGAGGCATGAGGTGTTCACTTAATTGGCAAGCTTGTGTAGGTTCTGTACAATGTCTTTTCCTTTCACCTCCTCTTCCTTAGGGTCAGGTCTAAGAATGCACAGAGAGTGAAGGGGCCACGCTGACAAAATACAGCTAAATGTACCAGGATTACCTGTATAAGACTAAGAGCTGACTGCTACTTTCGTTTCCAACTCTCCCACACATGGACAGCAGCACACAGTCAGAGCATCAAGGTAGAATTTGATGGCTGCAGGTGGTAACAGCTCAGGCCCCCCAAAGGTTTACACTTTGTCAGATACTTTGCAGATTCTCCTGTGTTCTCTGCTAACAACATTAAGCAGGTGTTTGCAGGAACTTTGGCAAACTGGAGATGAGAGCTTTTATACAAGAGCAGCTTATCCTGGTAAGCAGATCTGAGACTTGCTTGTGAAGTAAACAATGGCTGACGTGCAGAAATACGTGTTCTGGTCCAATGATCCTGGGCACTGAAGCTCCCTCCTGAAATTAGATCTTTGCAAAAGTTTATGGAAGGTATTGCCTACATTATAACATAAAAAACCCCACAAAAAACCCAACCAATCAACCAAATCCACCCCCTCCACCAAAAAAAAAAACCAAAGAAAGAAACACTAAACAAACCAAAACGAAACCAAACCTTTAATTCATTGCAATTTTGGTTAGTTGTGTTCAGTGAGAAGGGAAAATTACTCAAGCCCCGAGTCAAATAATGGCAAGGAAGCACTTATGCTGCTCTGCAACATCGTAGTGCTCAGCATCAATGCTGCACCAAGCCTGGGCATCAACCTCTCTTTATATTACCATATTATTCTAATATCCACCCAGCAAATCGTATTTATTTGTGATCTCCAAAGTCAGCCAGAGTTTGAGCTGGTTTTCCAAAAGCAGAGCAGTCACCTTTACTTGTGATATGTTGTTTTCTTTTTTCAATGCCACATGTGTAAAAGGGTTCTAAATCTCTGAGACCACAGTACCTTTGTTATCACACATGTGGAGGGAAGAGTTGATTTCTGTGTTTTCATACCATATGAGATGGAACAACACATTAGAGAATGTTAATAGGTACTGTTTTTAAGGAGTTACATGAAGTCATGAGTATTTGGAAATAGCTGGAATTTTCTTTTACAGAGAAAGGCTGCAGCTGCTGGGTTTTGCACGGGGTTTTCTCCTGCAAAGCAGACTGCAGAAAAAAATAAATAAGCAAATATGAACTACAGAAAGTGTCCATCTAATGGCTGCTGCTTTTACTACTTGGTGTCTGAAAAATTACAACAAAGGAAGGTTAAAATAATCAGCAGTGGTATAAGTACTACTTAAGCCAGCAGTCACATATGGTGTATTAGCAATGTAGATGGATTTAATGAAAACTGAGATCCGTGCAGGCATCTGTCGTCAGCCAAACCTGCAAAATAATTTTCCTCAGAAAATGAAATGTAATGAGAGAAGTGTTCATCTGTAATAGAGTTATAACAACTCCAAATGGTAAAACTAGTGCTGGTCTGATGCATTTCATCAGCTGACACTAACCAAACAGAAAATTCCTGTGACAATTGCCTTGAAGAGAACAGACTGTGCAATGGGTCATAATCAAGCACACATCCTTAGATTAACAGCTCCAGAGCACTGCATACTCCTGTAAGTCATCCTGTAAAGCAAAACCAAGTGTGATTTGTCACACCATTTCAGCCTCCATTATAGCTAAGACAGTAGTGTGGAATTTTTCAAGCTTCGTAGGAAGATTATTAAAATGGATAACGCCAGCATGCATTTTAAAGAAAATGCTCATCACTTGCCAAGTCGTGCTCTTTGAGGTATCTGCCAGCGTGGGAGGGATGCATGCTCTCAAGGGGGCCTGTGTTTCATGGTCATCTCAGGCAGGGGGCTGCAAAGTTCATTAAATGATCTTATCTTGCTGCTGGTTCTGTTCAAAATAGCCTTGATATGATGAAGGATTTATGTTACCTCCACTTCAAATAAAAAGTACCGAGGGATGCATTTCATTACTGCCCTGTGACACTGGAGAAGCCGGGGCTGCAGTGGTAATACTCCTCATTTGTTTGTGTCACACAGAGGATTTATTTGCAAGAGGAGTCCAGCTCCAAAGGTAAGGAAGTATTTGGTTTTTGTAGTGAGTTTTCCGTAATAATGACAACAAGAAATGTGTTTGTTCTCTAACTTAAGTTCTCACAAAATTAGGAAAGATGAGAGTGTGAGGAAAATGCCAGGGAAGAGTGCCCAGTTTAGCAGAATTCTGAGGAAGCTGAGTAGCATTGATACAGAAAAAATATTTATGGATAATTTCCATGCCACGATCCTGAACAAAACACCAAGAGATATGGCTGTACATTCTCAACTGATGGGTTAAATGGTGGCCAAGGTTTCATACACACACTCATCTCTCAAAGGTTTTTTAACAGAGATCTGCTGCCACTGAGAGACTTTTTAATTCTTTTTTAAGGTGGTAGACACCTTCACACGAATCAGAATAGGTTTCTCTTGCATGTTTTCTCTGAATTGGATGATCTCATGAAGAACATGGGCCCCAGGCAAGATTTATCTTCTTTGACCCTGGACCATTGAGTCTTCCTGTACTCAAAAATCAAACAACGAAGCAAAGTGTGTTCAAGATCCTTGACTAATAAATATTAATTTATTCTATATACTTGATCTTATGAATTCAGTAGTTCACAGGAGCAGACTTCAAATGTATCTGGCAGTGGGGAAAATCTAATGATCAGGAACAATATCTGATCTCAAAAGCAAACTATGACCGCTTTAAATATGCTTTAGATACTGAAAATTAAAAGTCAATAGAAGTCGAACAAATCTATAGAAAGCTCAGGAAAGACATTTGGACATTCTGTACTGCACAAGGAATGCCTGTTCTCTTGAGGTTCATCCCTGTGCAACTGCCATCACAGTCCTGGTTGTGTGTGCCCTGGGCAGGGGGTGTGGGAGCCAGGGGCAGGGAGTGGGGGGATCTAGGGGGCAGAGGGGCTGATGGAAAGCTCCTCCAGGGACTGTCTAGTGAGACCTGCAGGAGTGGAGTCTTGGGTAGCACAGTAGAAAAAAGACATTAATATATTAGGGAGCATCCACAGGAGGGCCACAAGGATGGTGAAGGGTTTGGAGGCAAAGCTTTATGAGGAGCTGCTGAGGCCACTTGGTTTGAGGGGAGACCTCATTGCCTTCTTTAACACTCTCATGAGGGACAGTGGAGAGGCAGATACTCATCTCTTCACTCTCGTGACCAGTGACAGGACTTGAGGAAATGGCCTGAAGCTGAGTCAGGGAAGGTTTAGGTTGGATATCAGGGAAAAGTTCTTCCCCCAGAGGGTGGCTGAGCACTGGAACAGGATCCCCAGGGAAGTGGTCACAGCACCAAGCCTGACAGAGTTCAAGAATTGTTTAGAAAATGCTCTCAGGCACATGCTGTGATTCTTGGGGGTGTCCTGCACAGGATCAGGAGCTGGACTCAATGATTCTGATGGGTCCCTTCAAGCTCAGCATATTCTATGATTCTATGAAACATGGCTCCAGCAAGAAGTGGAGAGAGATTTTCCAAATGGAACAACAGAGCTGAGGAAACCAGCCAGAAAGGTGTTTGAAAACAGAGGTCTGAATCAGTCAGGCTAGGCTGGAGGACTAGCATGGGAGGTGGAGAGCAGTGTGTAACAGTATGTAACGCAAAAATCACATAGCTACCACAAACCATGCCTTAATATACTTCTTTGTCATAAAGTCATATGAGTAGAGGTCCAAATTTTGTTACAGTGCAAAGTATTTGAAGAATAGTTATTCTCTATATCAGAAAAACAGACTCAGATCCATCAGCTTTCCACAGAAAAGCAATAATGGGCTATGGGAATTAGAAACAAGAGAATGCTTGAATAGAGACTTCTACATAGTGCCTGAGTGCAAACATTTCAGCTTACATATTAAAACTGTTAAACTTGTCTGTTAGAATTGATTTGCTAGACACACACCTGTAACTCCTACCAGTATTGCCCAGTCACATGTCAAAATAGTTGTCATTTCCATACACTGAAAAATCCCACTACATGCAAAAAGTCCAATTAAATTGATTGAAGTTTATATGCAGAGAACTGACTGATGACACATCCTGCTAAGAGCATGTACTTCAAATTCTGCCAAGCTAGGAAATACTGCTGGCAGAATAAATCACTTGCCTAGAATACCCTCATTTCACTGCAAACCCAAGGCAATGCTGTTTACAAAGGAAAAGCATTGATTGATACCAGACTGCAAATGAAAGCAGAACAGTACAGCACACATGCAAAGTCACACATCTTTGCTGGTAAGACACACTAATGAATTTTTTCAAAGAGACCAGCACAGTGGCAGGGACTTACATGCACCAGAAGACCACACCAGCCTTCCCCCATCCTCAGACTGGTGCTGCAGATCAGCTCCTCCTGTAGCTGCTCATCACTGAGGCAGGCAGAGCAGGCTGTGAGGAACCTCTCCCAAGCTGCTCAGGCTCTTTGTGAGATAAACTGCACTGTGCAACCTGCCACACAGACTGAAGGGTACAGGGAACTCAACCAAAGTGCTTCCTTCTGCCTCCCAAGAGTTTTATCCAGAGTCTGGAGACCTAAGTTAGACTTGAAACCGGTATGCTTTCCCAGGGGGGGATCTCAAGGAAACTTCAGTCAGCCCTCTGAGATAGGAATTGCTGCCAACTGCAGGAGCACGAGATGAATGACATATCCAAGACCCAAGGAAAAGGAGGGAAATCATGGCCGTGATTACTGGTCCTGTTTTCTAAAATCAAAGCAGATTTCTCTTGTTTTAACATCAAATATTATCATTAGTGTAGATAGTCTACTCTTTCATATATCATGCAATTTTTGGTTAATCCAGTGCATTTATATAATAAGCAGGTCACAAAGCAAGTCCATGAAAAGTCAGGTGAATACAATGTTGTATTATTTTTAGGGAGAGAGCTCTGACTGTGCTTTGCAAGAAGCACAAGAAGGGAGAAAAATACCTCTCTTGACTCATGCTCTGTAAATTTTTCAAAACATTTCATATAATAATCTCTGTTCTACTACGGGAAGAAAATCCACACTTTTCTTTACACACCATTTTCTAGCTAAGAAACTTTCGACTCCCAGTTGTCTCCATGAAAAAAGTGTGTTTCTGGTGGTGGTAATGGTTTCTCATTAGTTTGAGGTTTCGGCCTCAAACTATTGTTTGTTTTTTTTCTTACAAAAAAATCAACATGTCAGATCAAATTGATCTTTTGTTCTGCCAGCATAATTTTTGAGTTCCGACTAACGGTAACAGTATCACAGCTCCCCCAACTTTGTAAGATCCCCTTTAGCAAATTGAGCCTAAATAATATCAACCCACTGGAAAATGATTAAATGAAAAAATAAGCAATCATCTTCATCATGTATTGGATAAAACCTTCCCAAAGCTTATTGTGTTATTCCCTTTGTTTGAGAGCAGCTACATTTGTTCACTGGCTTGCAACCAGGGCTCTGTCAGAGAAGATTACCAGGAAGAGCCTCTCGTTATTGTCCTCTGGAAGGATTGTCACTAGAGGCTTAAATAAAGCTTCATTTAGTCCTAGCTGAGGCAGGGGAGTTGAAGTCAGAACTAACTGCAAGATCTATAAAAGTGCATCACAACTGCCTATGTGCTTTAACAGGGTATTTCTGCCCAGCTATTGTATCATACACAGAGTTTATTTGTTCAGGCTGATTTGGAGGCTGCTTCCATGACGTCTTTCTATTTTTCTCTTTCCCTATTACACGAGGTCCCTTATCCTGACTACTTTGAATGAGGCTCCAAAGCATGAAAATAAACTGTTTCCAGGTGATAACAGCTACTGCAAAGCCACAATAACAGGCTTAAGTCGTGTAGCTCTCCTCTGCAGAAAGCTGAAGCAGGAGGGAACATAAAGAATTCCTGCCACTGAGAACTAGTGATACACTGATAGACCAGGTTTGATATCCCTGGTTGCTCCCACACAGGTTTATGGCAACAGTTTTGGAATGGATGGCAGGACAGGGGAATTCCAACATAAAGGCAAAAGAAACCAGGTGAGTTACTTCAGTGGGGTTTTTGTGCGGTTCCTGCAATCACCACGTGAACAGGCTCAAAGAGACAGTTTGAAACACAAAGTAATTTAGGGTAGGGTGATTCTACAGTTCAGAGAAGCAGATGCTGGCACATTTACACAGTGGTGTTTATCAAGGACGTATAAGGATCAGCAAAGTAACGATGCAGAAATTCTACATTCAGTAACTTTGATATTTCCCCATAGTTGAGTGTTCTCCAGCATTAGGGGGAATGAAAACAAAGAGGAGTGTTTAGACTTGAGGAAGAGAAAATTCAGCACCATCATATCCATATGTTAACACAATATAAAATATTACAAAGGAATGATGGCTTGGACAATGCTCTTAGTGTGCCTCATCAAGCACACAGAAAGAAAACATCACAGATAATAGAGAAAAGCACTAATTCCATTCCCCATACCCCTCACAAAAAAAACCAAAAAAACAAACAAACAAAAAGACCTCCTAAATACTACCTATAATACTACCTAGTGGGTAGTATTATACACACTTTGTAGTCTCTACAGATTTCTAACATTCTTCTAAATAATACCAGCATCAGATGTGAGGTGAACACCAAGAGAAACTAATTCTGAATATCTCTTTTACTGGCTTTACAATTTTTCCTTGGGATTTTTTGCTGTAGGGGCAGGTCACATCTATAAAATACATTCAGGCCAGCATCAAGAATTTATATATAATACAACCAAACCATGAGCCAGAGCATTTAAAACCAGTAAAGAATATGTGTATTCTGAAAGTATATGAATGGGCTCAATTATACCTTGTAGTAATGAGTTCCATAACTTTGCCTTATTCAGGAGTAATATTTACCCTTTTATATAAATATATATATATATATTTATATATATATATAAAAGACACATCCACAGTGTATTAAACAAGAATACATAATAATTCAGAGGGATGAAGTTATTATACCTTGGTATCTCTTCTGATAAAGAAACCAGGAGACATTATTTCCTGGCAATTTATTTCAGAGCCACCAGGAATGTATGGGAACTTTGCTTTCTGCTCTCCAGAAAGAGTTATTCTCAGAGATTAACTCCTAGAGTGGAAAGTCCATTAGTCTTACCCAGATGGCTGTTACCATACCTTTTTCATACATTTGTAGGTTGTCCCTGGTACTCAAAAGGTTTGAAAGGGTAGTAACTGCCACCTGGAAAGAATTGTTTGGGTTAGCATTGATATATATGTGGATATTTATAGAATACATATGTTTTATGAAAACCCATACCCGTATTAAATGAACTTTTTGACCTGAAATTGGTTATCCTGTAGCACAGCTTGAGGTGTACTTGCAATTCACATTTCAGACTAATGTCAACACTTATACATCCAGCTGTAACTTGTTCAGGACCTGAAAATATGTCCAGTAATTTTTTTTCTGCAAAGTTCAGGCTCGAGTACTGTGCTTCTATCATCTGGAGGCCATGAGTTAACATATGGAGGTTTTACAGGGAACCACAGTGAAGTCACAGGGAAATCCCAACAAGAAAAGGGACCTCTTCAGAAGGGCTGGGTTTGTCCTCTGCTCACAGAGTCTTTATAATGTGTCTCTCAATTTTTCACAAAACAGCCAACTGAAATTATTTGAAGATTATCAGTTCCCAGTTTTCTATTTTCTTATGATGCCTGGCAGGGGAATGGCTGCAATTTCTTCAAGCTTTTCCAAGCTAGCCTTGAGGGGCTTATTTACTATCTCCCTATGGCTCTGACTAACATAAATTACAAATAATTGCCATGGATTCAAACAATGCATGAGAGAGCCCTAAATACTTGTTAAAAAAATTAAATGTTCTGGAAAATATTATAATGGCACATTCATGCAAAAACACACAGCAATTTGAAAGGCAGCATGGATATACTAATTCCATATTTAATGAAGTTTTGAAAGTAATGAAATGATTTTCTGGCTGTGATGTGGGATAGAGGGAATTGACTATTAGCCCATGAAAAGTCATCCTGAGACAGATATTCTTTCCCTAGGATAAGATTCACTCCAAAATCTATTTTTAAGATGACATTAAATAGAGGGGAAAGTACACAATTGTCACAAATATATAAATATATTAAACAAATTGGCTCTACTTTGAGAATTGCAGAAGAGGGTAAAATATTTAGCAAGTAAGAAGGCTTTTGTGAGTCAGCATCCTATGAAATTATGTAAATACTTTAACACATACAAATTTTCTCCATTTCCAAATGAAGATGAGGTAAGTTTTAGAATGATTAGCAGCAAGTTACCAGAACAATAGTCACTTCATCATTTGATGCACATGAAAACGGTGAGGCCAAAAACCCCAATAGATGTGCCAATTTTTATATTTTCCTTCTATTTGTGAGTACAGGAAAAGGTACCTTAATGGCTAAATCAGCGAATACAACAGAACCATCCTGGATTGTGATCTTAAAGGTCACATTCAGATGTGAGAGATATTTTAGGTGAAGGAGTAGGAACTCAGATCACTGTAGACAGCACACTCTCGAGTGTCAGATCTACAAAAGAAAAGCTTAAATAGTGAGTCATTCCCACTCATCCTGCTCCTGCTAAAACAGGGACTGTGTGGCCCTAATGCTATGAAAACCCAAAACATCCAAAGTGTGCTACAGCCATGAAAATGGATGAGGAACCAGTAACTTGTCCTGTGGTCGTTTCAAATTTCTCCCTTAGAGAAAATGAACAGCCAATATATGAGGCACGAGGTGCGGGGATGTGAGACCAGTGACCTGAGGAACTTCTGGGAAAAGACCATTGAGCAACAAACTCGGTACCTGCAAAACGAGAAGGAACGTCAGCGAAGAAGTGCTCTGACAAAGTGGGTAATCTGCACCCAGAAAGGTTATTTGATTTTGCATTGTAACTGGTTTTTTTTTTTTAAGGAAAAGTGATACCTATACTTAAGTCATGCAACGAAATCAGAAAGTCATTTTGATTTATGGAAAATAATAGAGCTTCCCAAATTGGCATGGTTAATGTGTCTAAGCTGTGACTTCACAGGATAGGAGAATAATGGGCCCAAAACACAGAACTTTCTGGAGTTCTCAGGACAACATCTAACAGTGCAGGCTTGTCTTGAACATAAAGGCTTATGTTCAGAGCAGAGTACCTGGCCTACCTTCCTTCCCTGTGGCTTTTTTTCATAAAAATAGAGTCTGAATTATTTAGGACTGTTTTATTTATGTAGGGTAATTCCATTGTAAAGCAGATGATCCAAGCATACTAACTGACTAAGGCAACCACCATTCATAGCCATATTTACCTCAGTCAGTCACATTTACTGGAATCAATCACAGTGAGAAAGACCAGTCTGCAACCAGATCAGTGCTTCTACTTCTCATTATATCTCTGCAAGTGGAAGGCATACACAAAGACATATATTTTAGTTATTTATTATAGTTATTTTGGCTGGAGATCATTCAGTGAGAAAGCATTTTTTCAGAGTCTCCCTCATACCTCTCTGCACTGATGCTTGAACACTAAAAGCAAGGAGGGTCTTACATTAACAACCCTGGATGAAGGAACGCTGGAATGAGTCTCTAGCACGTTTTATCCATCTGCAATAAACCTGATCTCAATGCTTCATCTCCTCACTCGGGAAATTCCTTCCTTTTCTATTTGAGTAAGTCTTTCTGTGGCACCTAGAAACTACCAAAAGGAAAGCAAAGTGCCAGCTGTCACCTGAAGGGGTCTGTTGTGGGTCTAACAGAAGTTTGAACGTGAGCAAGCCCAGCTGGGTAGCGCTGAGGAGGAGGAGGGGACCGGGGAGGTGCTGGGTGCTGTGACCCAGCAGGTGGCAGGAGATCTCCAGGGCAGGTGACAAACCCCTCTGGCACACAGGCGATGGAGAGGTGACAATGAAACACAGAGCTCAGGTGAACCCTCACCCGGATTTATCCAGTAAAGAACTCCTCAGGGGCAGGACGATTTGCATGACAACTGGGAAAAAGAACCGAAATCTGTTCCCTGTAAGAATATGGGGACAAGCTGATCCGTGTTTCTGTCCCTAGGCTCAGGAATGAATGGATGGAGAGGCTGGAAAAACGGATAAAGATGTTGAGGACCCAACCTGAAGACCCATCTAGCTGAAGATCCCACACCCATTACATGCTGCAGGGAGGGGGGGGAAGAAAATTATTTTGTAGGAAAGTGTGATGGTGTGATGCAAAAGCTGAAGTCAATTTTACTTTGTGGCTTAAATGAGCTATAATTAATTAGCTGTCATTGTTAGAAGTTTCATATGTGAAATCTCAATTACTGCTTTTAAGATTATGCATCCATCCCATTGTTTGATAAATCGAAAAGGTAGTACTCTGAAGTATTTAACACTAATAAATCATGCTTCGCTGAGTTGTAGATGGCTAGAAAAAGAGTTTACTTTCACAGTTTTGCTCAGCAAATGCATTTCCTCAACATTTCAGGTTTCTGTATAGGCCGACTGTAATATAATGAATTTAGATTGTTTAATGAATAATAGAGATTTTAATTTTTAACACAGCAGAGCCCAGCTCAGAATGAGGAAGGTGGGACATGCACAGACAATGCCACCACATCCCACGTCATTAGCGGAGTCAAAATTGTGAGAATTAGAGATCCCAGCTGCCCTATTAAAAGTCTGTGAAGTTGTGAATATATGTCCTGACAAACAGTCTCTGTGAGACACCTACCAGAGCTATTTAATTAACCCAAATTAACTTAGTTAACCCACATTAGCTGCCTTGAGACACTCTATCAGCAAGGATAAAATAACTTGAAGTTTTGAGACTGCTTCTGGTACCTGATCTGTCTTGTCTAGATTGACATATCTGTTTCACCGAGTAGCTCGATGCACTTTAAAAACTGTCTGTCATCATAAGTGATGAGCACATTTTCTCCTCCAACACTTTTTCCCTCCAAGACCCAGCGTTTATTCCTTAACGACCGGTACCTTCGGAACGGTGGCAGTTTTCCTCTCCCACATTTATCATTAGTCAGAAATGTTTCTAGTTCGCCTCCTAATGCTTCATTAGGAAATGTGGCATTTCCTCCAGCAATATCAAAGCCTTTCAGCCGGGTGGTGTAATCAAATCACTTCCTTTTTAGGGTGACTGCTTTGTTGTCATCAGAATGCTTCGGGTAATGTACTGCAAAATGAGTTGTTTTGAGCACGCTGAAAAAACTCTTCCCTGAATTGCATAACCTTTTAGTCCCTTTTTATAAGACCGTTTTACTACTTCTCTGGTAATTCATATTGTTTCAGAGTAAAGAGGATTTGAATTGCCAGTGGGGCAAGTAGGGAACAGGAAGTGGAAGGGTTCGCACTTCTAAAATATTTAGAATATCCGCGTCTTTTAAATCAACACAAAAACTCGAAATGCTATTTTTTTATCTCTTTATCCGGTTTTGTGTGTTTCCAAAGGCCAAAATTTATTATGAGAATTTAAACATGTAAATAATGTTTGGGAAGCCTGAGAAATCCATGAAAGCATGTAAAAAAAAAAAAAAAAAAAGATGACCTTGGAGTGCTTATTCCAAAATCAATACATCAGCAGCTATGTCACCAAGTGTGAGAGCAGAGTTTGCCAAGTGCCTGAAAAAACCAAACTCATGTTCTTCAGTTTATCATGTTCTTCAGTTTATTCTTTTTCTTAAACAATTTTCAAAGTGAATACGAAGGCTAATGGTATCACTGCAATAAAGCTGTGCTTAAATAAACAATTACCAGGCAGGTAGGCACACGACTTAATGTCGGGCTTTAGTAAAAAAATTGATAGATTTCTTGGAAAATGCCAGTTAACACACTTCAATTCCCACATCACCTGCCCGTGCTTGGTGCCTAGTGAAGCTCTACCTGAACTCCATCATCAAACAGTTTCGGGTTTTATACCATTTTGGCTGAAATTAAAGCTTGAACTAAGCTAAGGGAAGCATTTTGCATTCCCTCATTCCTTGTGTAAGTGACTGTAAAAGGTGCAAAACAGAAGGGGTCAGAGCTGGTGTATTTTAAAATTTAAAACTGTACCCCTGGAATAAGCTTTTCTTTGCTTCTCACATAGTCAAGATCCTTCTTTTACTCTTCTCCTAAAGTAAGTCAGGGTAAGGAGAACCCACAGAGAGCCAGGAAAAGAAAGATGTGCTGGAAATTCCATCTGAGTTTCTCATTGCACTTGTGTGGTTATGTGGTCACTTAAGAGTGCTTCAAAATAGGTCCCTATCAAGCCAAGAACATCCTAAAATCATCTCTCGAAAATAATAAAAAGGAACTTATTTTTTATGGACTGCATCTATTTCAGCCCAAGGCCAAGAGGAGTTCTGAAAATAAATTTCCAGAGTTAAGCCACTTTCCTCTGAGTTTTGCAATTTTACCTCTAGTGTCTAGATGAATTATTTCAGGCTCAGTTTCCACAGTGCTAGATTCAGGACTTTGGGCCAGATAATCTTCATTTTTCTAAATACTAGCCACATGTTTTGATACAAACTCCATCACTTTTGCAGGGGTAATCTATGTAGGATTTTTGTAAATTACCACCCAGAACAGAAAACATATCCAAGAAACAAGTATAATCTAGAGTCAACCAGCAAAAATAGAGTGTGACAACATGAAAATTCAAATCTAGATGTCAAGTAATAATCTTGTCAGAAGCTGGAGCAGACTCCAAGATGAAAATAGTTCTGGCAATTTCAAACCAAAAACATAAATATATTCTTTACCTTGAAGGTTACAAGAGAAATTAAAAGGAGGAAATAAGCAAAAAAAACCAACCAAACAAACAAACAAACAAACTGAAATACCTGTGAAATTGAGAAATGAGCCATAACATTATAACAAGGACTAGAGAAACCTTACTGCAGGACTGGGAAAGTCATCAGCTAAAACCTGACAAAATAAGCTGGGTTTTATAAAATCATTATGGTTAGAGAGGATGCTTGGATACTCTTCAGACTACTGTCCACCAATATGAAGTTCCAGAGGAGTGCAGTATTCAGCTAAATAGGTTAGATGTAACTCAAACATTTATAAAATAGCTACTTGAAGACATATTTCATGTCTTGATTTTTTTTTTCTATCCAGATTTTCACATTATTTTTGAGCATAACAGCGAAAGACTTTGAGTTACGCCAACCTATTCTTATTAACTGTGCAATTAAAATGTGGTTGATACTCTGTCATCCTCCTAGCTTTCATTATTTTGCCATTCCTTTGCTTCATCCTGACACTCAAAGAAAATGCACATCACTTTGTCTGGACAAATGTATGGTGCAGAACTTTTTGAAAGAGCTCATAACAGTGACAAAAGGGTAATGTAGTAAAGTTTTACCATCCTCTGAAGCAAACACTAAATAATCTGAACCCAGCTTCTTTTAAATAGAATTTATGGGAAGTATGCTGCCTGTTAGCACAAGAGTGACAGATGTTCCATTTTAGCTGTATTAATGATCCTTCTAGTGAACAGATAAGGGCTGACAGCTGTGAAGAATGACTCTGTCAGTAACTTAACAGAATCCTGAGCAGTTCAGCCCAAACTGAGACGGCTTAAATACAGTTCTTTACTCAGTAGTCCTTCCTGACCAAGGTCTTCCCTTCATCAAGGATCTCATCTCTGGAGTTCTCTAATTAAGGAGCAAAGCACAACTGCAGCCAGGTTTTGAGTGAACAATTGACACAGGCCAGGCAGAGGACAAGACATCTTACTGTTAAGGTGGTAGGGACAAACCAGGGAGATGAACAGGAGCCAGAGTGTGCCCAGGCAGTCAAGAAGGCCAATGGATCCTGGCCTGGCTCAGGAACAGTGTGGCCAACAGGTCCAAGGAAGTGATTCCTGCCCTGGACTCAGCACTGGTGAGGCCACCCCTGGAGTGCTGTGTCCAGTTCTGGGCCCTCAGCTCAGGAAGGACAACAAGGCTGGGGAAGGGACTGGAGCACAAGTGCTGTGAGGAGAGGCTGAGGGAGCTGGGGGGGCTCAGCCTGGAGAAGAGGAGGCTCAGGGGAGACCTCCTCACTCTCTGCAACTCCCTGACAGGAGGGGGGAGCCAGGGGGGGTTGGTCTCTTTTCCCAGGCAACTCTCAGCAAGACAAGAGGGCTGGGTCTTGAGCTGTGCCAGGGGAGGTTTAGGTTGGATATTAGGAAGAATTTCTTTCCAGAGAGGGTGCTCAGCCATTGGAATGGGCTGCCCAGGGAAGTGGTGGATTCTCCGTCCCTGGAGGTGTTTAAGGACAGACTGGATTTGGCATCAGTGCCATGGGCTGGGAACCACAGCGGGGTTGGATCAAGGGTTGGATTTGATGATCTCGGAGGTCCCTTCCAACCCAGCTGATTCTGTGATTCTGTGATTCTATGATTCTACGATTCTATGGTCCTGCAGACCAGTGCAGCATCCCCCAGCAGGCTGCCCTCAGCGTGGAGCACGATGGCCGCGAGCTCCCTGCTGAACAATCACTTCATGTCTGTGCAGCTGTGCCTACTCATGCTCTGGCCACGTTCACTGAAGAGGAGACTGATGTATTGTCCAGTTCTGAGGTGCCTGAAGTTGTCAGAAGCTAAATAAATCCACCATTCAACACCAAGTTTACCTTCCCTGTTCTGTGTTTGGCACAGCGTTAACTATAGAGAGCTGTTTTTCACTATAGAAAAGCCTATAGAGCACCTCAGAGATTCTGATCCCATGACACACAAGCAGTGTGAAAGACAATCCCAGGCACACAGAGTTCACTGTGTAAACAGGACAGAAACAGTGGAGAGGGAGTGGAAAGATGGGTTAGAGCCAGGGGTCAGGGAAGAGCCACGGTACCTGTGTTGGGTACAAAGTCAAGGTCCAATTGCTCTACAAAGATAATGTGATCTACATACACAGAAGCCCGGTGCTTCAGCTGAAACTGAAATCCATAGACAGTTTCTTCCAATAAACAGGTCTTAAAAATAAGAACATCCTGAATTGGTCCATGACAGGTGCCAAAACTGTGGGAAAATACATCACGTCAAGGGAATTCATGTAACTGGATTCTCACCATGAAGCTTTGGGGAAGAAATATAGATACATTTGGGGAGTGAAGTTAAAAAAGATTAAGAGGAAATGTCTGAAACAGAAGGGGGGTTGAGGAGATTTGGCTGATGGCCTAACATTGATCACAGGCTTTTATTGTTTTGAACTCATTCTCCCATCTTTCCAGTGTGACATGTGGAGCCTCTCCCAGAATCACTGCTGGGATTAGTTCAGTCATGTACACGTTAACCACACATGATCTGCAGCAACTGCTCATCAGAAATTATATTAGAGACAGGACTGGACCCTAAGTCCTGCATTCACCCTCTTCTTGCATGAAGAGGACTCAGTTTGGGATAAGAGAAAGACACAAAGGTGGTCAGAGGATTGCAGCACGTCTTCTATGAAGACAGGCTGAGAGAGCTGGGGCTGTGTGACCTGGAGAAGAAAAGGGTCCAGGGAGACCTCATTGCAGCTTTTTAATAATTAAAGGAGGCTTATAAGAAATATGGAGGAAGACTTTCTACCAGGATCTGTAGTGACAAGACAGGGGACAATGGTTTTAAACTGAAAGAGTTTAAATTTAGATTGTACATGATGATGAACTTTTTTTTCATGATGAGTGGGGTGAGGCACTGGAACATGTTGCCCAGAGCAGTGGTGGATGCCCCATCACTGGAAGTGTTCAAGGTCAGGTTGAACAGGGCTTTGAGTAACCTGGTCTACTGGAAGATGCCCCTGCCCACAGCAAAGGGGTCGGACTAGATAGCCTTTAAAGGTGCCTTCCAATCCCAGCCAATCTATAATGCTATCCTTCTGTGACTTTCTGACTCTGTAATTAGAGCAAAGATAGCACAGTGCCTGCAGTAAAAAGGGAAAATCAAATCATAGTACCCAAAGACATGTGTCTGAGAGCTCCCAGAGAAGAAGGCTGTGATACACCCAGCCCACAGCTCTTTAGGTTTATGCCTTACATTTGCAGGGTAATTCTCTGTTGACAACCTGCTGTCTATAGCTGCTGGTAGCAATTTGGAGAGTTAGCCCAGCACAGGGACAGTTTATAAAGTGCTGTCACAAGATACCCTACTTACATCTCTTAACTTACTCTTCTGGTAACACCATCTTTTTTCTAATGCATAAGTATGATTTCCTCAGCCTCCCCTACACAACTCCCCCAAGGCAATTCATCCTTCTAGGACACATGTTCCTAATGTGAGCATCACCAGGGCATTCCTCTCAAGTAAAAATCCCCCTCAGCTCTTCATCCTCATCTGTAACCATTTTCTTTTTAGTGAACACAGTGTGCTAGGTCTGTGTAGCTGCTTTAAAATCACTGAACCTTTCCCAGAGGCTTGTTTTTATTCCCATCTCACTCTTTGCACATATTCCACTTTACAATCTCACCACTCTTCTGCGTCAGAGGATTCCATGCAGTAGCCCTGGTGTCGGAGGTCACTGGCAAAGTTTACTCTGAGATTTGAGTGCTTTGTACCTGTGACCCTTTGTCCCAACTGCTTCAGGAAGGAGAATGAACAAATCCTCCAAGCAGACTAATAGAAACCTGACAAGGTTTGCTGTAGAAAAAAAAGAGCTGGTTTGGAATTACAAAACTGGCAGAAAATTTTCAGGCACTGACTGACTGCTTTAAAATGCACATACGATCTCTAAAAGCAGGAAGTAGTCACTGAGTGTTTAAATAGTTTTTCTTCTCTTTATCCAAGAATGAGAGTCTAATACCAAATTCTATCCCAAAATGAATTTTCATGGACAAGTAGTAAAATCCTTTGAAACTATGGGATTATAACAGAAATGCTGACACAGCCTTACCCATGGACAAGAAAAAAAATTGCTAGTATAATTATTATACACAACCTATCATCTTCATGGTGCTCTAAGTCAAAAGGAAAATTAGAGATTTTGCATAATGCTGAAAATCTATGAGGGCTTTGAAGTTGCTCTAATCCTGTCGGGGTTGACAGAGGGTCTGTCAGCACCTTTGCACTTACTGACGAAGAAATTGATGTTGACCAGATCAAAGTATACCCCTGAGATGGACTGAAAGAGAGTGACTGAAAATGGAGGCCCTGATCCTGACAACATACTGATGCATCCTGAGGAAGCTGTCCCGTGGGAACAGAGAACACTGTCTCATGAGAACAAGGACCTGTTTTGAACAAGAGTGGTTGGGGAAAACATCAACATGAGAGAAGAATAAGAGCAGGTGTGCAGGACTGTTGTGGGAAAGAACAGGGTTGTTATGAGAAAGTAGAGTTTGGAGAATCCGCCTATTAGCTGTAAGAATTCTAGTGTGTGAGTTTGAACTAACCTATCCATGTGAAATACGTGTGTCCGAAATCTGTGCTTAAGGGGCTGCGAAAGTAGCCCCAGGTTCTGCTTTTTCCTGGGAATAAAGTTTGCTGAACCTTTTTCTTCGTGTCGCAGTCCGTTCCAACAGCAACATAATCCCACACTAACTAATGGTTCATTTAATGTCCAAGTGCTGTGAATGAAACTTCATATGATGCTTAAGGTTAATGTAATTAGACAGCTTAGAGCAGAAACCAACTGGAATAAAAATGCAGTCTCTGTTTGACTTGATTTACCTAGATTAAATCCTATTGTCAGAATAAGTTTCATGAATCAGCTCATGTTCTAAAGCAAAGGTAGGGGTAGTCCACTGAAAAAGAACAGCAAACTGAAATCAGCCCATATAATTCTCGTATTATTAATAGGCAACATTACACTACAGGCAAAATCCTGGGGCAGCCTTTTTACCCACAGAGAGAGAACGGCTTCAAAATTGAGGATCAGCTGTGTCCAAGGCAGGAGCAGTGGGACTCTGTGGGTTGTGGAATGGTCCCATGAACTGAATCAGTTCCAACCGAAAGAGGAGCTCTGCAAATGGTTCCTCAGTGCTCACCAGAGCTCCACATGCACATGTTTACTGACAGAAATGGTACCAAAAGCCCCAGGCACCCTTATTTGGCCCTCATCAAATAACACAACAGCCCAAAAGCTGTCAGATTACCTGTCAGTTTATTTTCATTAATTGGTAAACAGCAGCTTTTAGTCAAACAGGGAATGTACAATGTACTATCCCCACAACAGTTTAGTAATAAGGATGGTGACACAACAGAATGTTCTGACACAATCTGCCTCCTTAGAAGACTCTAATCCCCATTAATTGCCATGTTAAACATGACTCAAACTCACTTTAAGAGGCAATTAGTGAAGAACATCACAAATGAATGACTAAAAGCTTCCTAGTTCCAAACTACACCACCCCCTGGTGCCAGTTTCTCCTCTGAGAGAGGACCTGCTTCATCTCCACTCACTTTTTGATGTCGGATGAAGAGGAACAGGTTAAAATGAACATGATCTCAATCAATGCAGAAGCAAGATAGAGAAAAGTGATTGTGGCTTATTCATGCATTTGAGTCACTGGGCCCATTAAACCATTTCAGTGGAAGGTAATGAATGTTGCTCTTTCTGCAAGTCTCTGCACAGTTATCTCCTTTCTGGACTTCAAAGAATCTCCCCTGTTCAGTTTTAGCACTACCTGGCTGTGCTCACCAAATTACAGCCCCTCTCTTCTGATCTCCATCAGGGGTCATGGACATACTCCCATCTTCCAACAAGTCTTTGAACTGCAACCTTCTGAATTTGAGAGGAAAATTAGCTGAACTCCTCATCAAGGTCAAGCTGATCCTGCTTTGGTTCTTTGGTGGTTTATCAGGGTCCTCTCTCCTTCACACTTCTGAATGTTTCTACTGTGTGGCTGTAGGATGATGATTTACTGATCTGTTTGATACCAAGACAATGTCATTAAGGCTGTGGCTTCATGGCAATATTACATAAATGTACTTTTCTCACTTGCAGAAAATAACAGAATGGTTAAGCATAACAGCACCCACCACAACTTATCTTACCACACATAATTTTCCTAGGAAATCCTTTGCCTCTTTGTCGTTCTACCTGTGTTCATATAACCTGGTTTGGACCATGGGCAGAAGTCTCAGGATGGGAAAGCCATCACTTGTCATTTTTCTCCTCTCAGCTGTAACACATCTACAAAAAACTATAAAAATTATGGGAGAAGTAAAACTAACACATTCCTCTGATTACCTTCTTGGGATTCATTATTTTTTCAGTGCCATTTCTGAACAGCTTCTCTGGTGGTGAAGACACAGATCTGGATGATGTGAATTTGACAGTTCTTAATAAGAAGCAGATGGCAAATGTATTTGCAGTAATGCAGGTGGCTGGCTTTGACTCTGCTGTTTCATAGGGATGCAGATGCTACTCTGACTCAATAAATAGAAGAAAAAGAGGAGCAGGGGATTTAAACTTAGTGTTTGGTTTGGCAAACTATATGTCTGGACCTGTCTGACTTGGGAAGTGATATGTGAGGATGTTGTCACTTGGAAACTGTTTACAGGAAAGACTCAGGTAGTGATGAAGAGCTGAAACATCTGCAGAAACAGAAGTTGTTCTAGGTTAGAAAGGCCAAATGGAAAACCATACCAGTTTCAGAACACTAGGATGAAACTAGAACTGGAGATGAAGCAGCAGAACACTAATCATGAAATCTCTCCTTGAATGAAACAGAGACAAGGACAACCCTCTGCCTGTGAATCAAAGTAGCACAAACTGGCTGCAGCTGCACTTTGGAGAACTCAGCCCCTTGTCATGTCCTGATGGTGTTAAGACATAATAATTGTTGTAAGGTGGGGGTAGGAGGGAGAGAGATTGAGCTCCTGATTTCTTTATTAATGTGAGGGCTATTTTGCAGCCAGTTGGAGGGAAATTTTCCTCATTTGGCAGAGATGTTGTCTTTGCATGTGCTGGGGAGGGCATGAGAGTAGTGTGGGAGTATGTGGAGGCACAAAGTCTTTATGGACAATGTTGGAAAATTGTAATGTAGAAAGAGACAAATTTATAGGCACCCTATCCAAACATTGAAAACTCCTGAAGATGGGTAAGATTGGCACAGAGCAGGATCACATGCCCTCAGTATGGGTAAGAAGAACAAAAGAAATAGTGGCTGCATGACCCGTCCCAAAGAAAATGTTTTTCTTTTCACAGTTGTGGAAATATAGGCAACTATTATTAGTATTAATAAGCAGAATAATAAGCAGCATTCTTGATTATTGTTCAAAGTTGAAAATTTCAATAAGGACTTCAGAAATCTTCCCATGGGATCTTAACTGCTGTAAAGATTCTCTGTGTTAGTGATATTTAAGTACTTTTCAAATATACTGTTAACATTTAAGAGGTCTCTCTATGCTTATTCTCTAAATGCGATACCAAGAGATATATTTCATTGTCAGACCTGCTAATACACATTTTCTGAACACATGTGGTCAGGGATGAAGTGCACAGACTGGAGGCATCAGAACAGTCAAGATGAGAAAAAAACAGAAGAAAGCCATGAGTATAAACAAGGTCAAGTTAATATATCAGGGAAATAGGTATAAAACTTCAAGACAACAATGCAGAGACTGTGTTTGTCACTGAGGTTTGTACTGTGAGAATTCAGACAAACGTTCTTACCTCTGCCTCTTGTAGCAGTGTATAATTAACCCCTGAAGGAAGAACCTGCAGACCTCAATTATGGATGTGCTGTGACACTGCACAAAGCACCCGGAGGAAAAAGTTCCCACTGTAGCATTTTCACACGGGCTGTTAGTGAGATCTCCTCCACACTGTCTTCAGAGTGGCTGGAGAGCAGCCAGGCAGGAAGGGAGCTGGGAGTGGGGATGGACAGGGAGCTGAACAGGAGCCAGAGTGTGCCCACATGGCCAAGAAGGCCAATGGATCCTGGCCTGGATCAGGAACAGGGTGGCCAACAGGTCCAAGGAAGTGATTCTTGCCCTGGACTCAGCACTGGTGAGGCCACCCCTGGAGTGCTGTGTCCAGTTCTGGGCCCTCAGCTCAGGAAGGACATGGAGGGGCTGGAGCAGGTCCAGAGGAGAGCAACAAGGCTGGGGAAGGGACTGGAGCACAAGTGCTGTGAGGAGAGGCTGAGGGAGCTGGGGGTGTTCAGCCTGGAGAAGAGGAGGCTCAGGGGAGACCTCCTCACTCTCTGCAACTCCCTGACAGGAGGGGGGAGCCGGGGGGGGGTTGGTCTCTTTTCCCAGGCAACTCTCAGCAAGACAAGAGGGCTGGGTCTTCAGCTGTGCCAGGGGAGGGTTAGGTTGGATATTAGAATTTCTTTCCAGAGGGAGTAATCAGCCATTGGAATGGGCTGCCCAGGGAAGGGGTGGATTCTCCATCCCTGGAGGTGTTTAAGATGAGACTGGATGTGGCATCAGTGCCATGGGCTGTGAACCACAGCGGGGTTGGATCAAGGGTTGGACTTGATGATCTCAGAGGTCCCTTCCAACCCAGCTGATTCTATGATTCTGTGATTCTATGATTCTTTAAGACCGTGTGTAAGACTTTTGTGTGTGGCCAGTGTGTCGCGTCCCACAACCCTGCAGAGAGATATTTAAGCATTTCCCTGTCAGCCTCACACACAAGAGGTGAAGGCAACAGTGACTTATATTGGACACGTGGGTACTCTCCTGCATTCTTTTGGGCTGCCTGTTTATTCATGAGAGAAGACACAGCTCAGGGTGACAAAGGCTGTGTGCAGAAGCATCGGGAGGGGTCACTCATGGTGTAGAGCCACAGAGTGTGGGGCAGTGTCTGAACCTTTTCAGATCACCAGTGTAAGCATTTGTGAGGTCAAACTGTAGCACAGAGCACAGAAAAAAATCTGCGTTAAAACAACTCAAAAGAGAGTCCTTATATCGAGACTTTGAAATACCAAACTATTTGTTTCAGAAACAGTAGGAGCAAGCAGGAAGTCCCAAAGGACTTTAAAAAGAGGAATTCATTGACATTTCTGCGATAAAACATGACTGGGTAGGAAACAAATTTAACTGATTGCTCTTCTCTACTCTCATCTGCTTCTGCAGAACATAATTGAGCCCTAAAGCTATTGTCCATTTGACATCTCTAATGAGAAATTAACTATCATTTTATTTGTGTCGGTCCCATGCATGACCTCTCCTTGAAATGGGCAGCCCTTGAAAAACAAGGCATTATATCCTCATTTTGAACTTGGCTGAAAAATGGATTTTTCTAAGCACCAACCAGTAAGATTTAATTTATATTTGTTTAAATGGAAAATGCCGGTAACAAACTGAGGCACACCTACTATGACAGTGTGGTACACCACAAGGAATCACATGGGGGTTACCTGGATTTGTAACAGACATACCCCAAGAAGAAAACAGTATACTAGCACCCACATTCAGTTTTGCAAAGTAGGGCCTTGTACAGATTTGAATATACCACCTCCTTTCCTTGGATGTGTTGTTTTTTCTAATCACAAAGTCCCCTTGGATCAAAGAATCACACTGGCTGAGCAGTGTCAACAGACATTTGCAGTATAAGCCAAACCTGAAAAAAAACCCCAATGAGATTCCTAAGTATGCACATAGAGAATCTCTCCTTAATTAACCCCATTGAAGGGAGATTTTCCCAGTTCTCTAAAGAAGTTTGACAACAGGAAGAATCATAAGGATATATTTGATGTATTAACATAACTTCCAATTACAATTTTACCTGTCAATTTTAACCTTAATATCTGATTTTTTTTTGTTGTTGTTTTCTTTTGCTTACCTTGACCATGAACTTACCTAGCACAAAAAACCTTCATTTAGACATGACCAGCCTTTTAAATTTTTGTCTTCTGCCCTTGAAGCCTGAATGTCTCAAGCATCCTGGGAGCCTTCATTTCCTTCAAAAAACACACACAGGAACGAGTGGGTAATGGTGCCACTGGGCTGCACAAAATGTGCCTGGAGGTCTGTAAATTATCTCTAGCCAAATGTGGGATATGAACTGATATTTGACAACAGTGACCCAGGTAAAATTCCCACGAGCTTATGGAGAAGAGGATTATCCATGATCTTCACAAGACCCAGACAGATGCATTTTCCTGCTATAATGTGTGTATCAAAAAGATGAAAAACATAATCCCAGCAACTGCTTTGAAAATGGTTTCATCCATTAGAGAGTAGGCCCATTATCCTGAAGCCATTTATAACACTACTCTCTCAGCAATATGTTCATGAACACTTTTATGTGACTCATCATGTTTATGAATTAATATGGGCCCATAACATTTCTCTGTTGCAAGGTAATACCTTCATCTCTGTTTCACAAAAGGGGAACCAAAGCACAGAGATATGAAACAACATGCAGGTAGAGAAACATCAGCACTTTCTGAATTGTATCTTTGGAAGAAGTGCAATTTACCCCCTTTACTCACCTTACTTATGCTGTTATGATTAGAATGTAGCTGAGGGGTTTCAATCACTATAGGAACACCAGATTTCATCATACCCCTGCATGGAAACACACTAGCTGGAGAGAGACTGCAAAATATATATTCTTATATATATTTTATAAATTTGTATATTTTATACATTTATATATATAAATATATATTAACATATATATATATAAATTTACATATGCATATATATTTATATATGTGATTTATATTGATATAACTGGGGGGAAAAAATTAATGTGTTAACTATTCTGTTCTAAAGTTATTGAAATTTAATCTGTGCTCCTGAGAAACCACGTTGATTTCACAGAGTTGGGTAAAGGGCAAGATAATGTCAAGACCCAAAAATTACAAACTCCAGCTGTCTTTGTGCTAACTGCCTTGTTGTTTCCAGGCACTTCACCGTTATGCACACACACACACACCGCCCACATTATTTAAAAATGAACTTTTACTGCACCTACCCAAAAGCATACCCTTTCAATTTCACCTTGTAGGAAAATAAAAAAGAAATCAAAAGAGGGAGCATTTAATTTCAAAGGAAAAAATTATTCTTATTTTAACACAAAAGCAGAAACCCCCCCCACAAATTTATCTTCGAGATTTTACTTTTCATTTATTTATAAAAGAAATTTTAAAACAGTGGTTAGTATTTCAAAACAATCTTCAACAACCTGATCTTGCATGAAGTTTTCTAGGAATATACTTGGACAATATGAATTTTTTACAAATAAACCTTAGGAAAAATCAAACTTTAAAGAAATGACAGAGAAAATAATAGGCTTTGGTCCAAATAGTGTATAAAGGACTTTGAACTTCCTAGTAATGGCTGGTAACCACACAAGCTCATTTTGCACTTAGTATTCCTGTGGTAACCCTGGACGACTCAAGCCTCACTGCAGCAACTGCATATTTATCCTAATTTTTAATTAAATATTAAAAATAGATGCTGTAAAGAATAAAAAAGAAAATTTTAGGTCTAGAAATTATTCATCTGTCACGTGTGCTGCCAGAACTTTAATCTTGAGAGGTGAAGTGGTGAAACAGTAATTCACACAAGATAAATGCGATAGACTGCACTGAATCACTTCCAGCGGGATTATTCAAGGCATGCAAAAGTTTAAGCCGTGCTTAAGGCCCCAGATTTCAGCCACAAATCCTGTTCATTTGCCTTGGAATGGGTGAAACTGTTCATCTAAATGACCTGGATGTGCTGTATTCACTGGGAATCTTTCAATGACAACATGTTCAAATACCAACTGCTAATTATTATTTGCAATCATTAAACTAAATCAAAGCCGATAGAAATGACCACTGCTTCAATTTGCAAGTCTTATTCTCCTTAAATTGTCCCAGGATGTTAAAGGTGGTAGTTGTTTCAAAGTCTTTTGTATGTGGGTGTGCAGAAGATCGATTGGGAAGAGATAACATCAGTTTTTGGGGAGTAAACCCTTCGAGGGACAAGGAATAGCTCTGGGAGATCAGTCCAGTAGAGCAAAGACACTCCTTGCTCATTATGCATCTTGAATTGGTGCTTTTTCCAAATGGAACTCCAAAAAAGGACAAAGCCAATCAATCAACAGGACTGTGTTACACTGGTTTTGTCTCTGGTCAAGTTTCCAAAGTCCAGCAAATAAAAGGCATTTTTTAATGTACTTTACAAAAAACATTTCCTGTACACAAAGCCCATGGGCCTTTTTTCTTGTAAGTCGATCTGCTGTTAATCTAAACTCCTGGTACCATGGGGTCACATAACAATCCTATTCTTCACTCAGCAAATATTCTGTAAGTACAGAACAGTTTTTGGAAAAGTGAACCAGGAAAAAAAAAAAGGGGAGTATCAGGAATCAGATTGCAAACAAATTTAAGACAAAAGGTTCAGGCATTAGTCAGCTGAAAGTTCTATGATGAGGTCAACCAGCTATTTCAAAAAGGTGGAGATCTGGCATTACTGCAGGTGATACATGAAAGGCTTTGAGGCACGTAAATATCCAGAAAGGTAATAGTTTTCATCGTGGTTGTTTCCACACACACTTGTACTGGCTTAGTGACATTTGTTTAGCTAAAGCAGGGTAAATTCTGGCACATAATGTCATTTTGGTTAAGATTAGATCACAACAGACTAGACTCAAAATTCCTTTTCACACCTCCCAGAACAGTAATATTAAGACCCCAACATTCTCAAGCAAAAATAAACCAATCGTAAAAATATTGCATGTAACATAAAAAATGTACTCTAAACCGAAAAGCCACGTAGGAAATAGAAATTTCTAGAGGAGAATCGAGTATAAAATATTACCTTTCAAATCTGTTCGTGATTTATTCTAGAGATTATAGTGTGTTGATCATCAGGCTCTATATTTATGTCATTAACCTGACCTGAGTCATGGCAATGATACTACGTTTTAAGACAAGAGAAAAGGAGAAAGGGAAAAAAGAAAAAGTGGCTTTCACATGGGAAATTCAATTTACTTGTGGCTCTGGTGCCCCCAGAGACCAATTTAGAGCAGGCCCTGTGATAAATCCACCACCCAATGCCATTGCAAATTGCTGGGTTAATGAAGAGAGTTCAAGTAGGGAAATGAGAGCCGAGGGTAGAAAGGTGTTGATCATCTGTAAATGACTTGCTGCAGGGAGTACGGTGTTAAAGCTCCGAGAGTGAAATGCACCGGTTTTTTTCTTGGATGATAAGCAGAAAAATGACTTCACTTTCATTTCTATATTTCACTAAAACTTCCCTGTCAAACTAATTCTTTTTCGTGTACCCGGCAGCGTGAAGTTACGGTAGAGGAATTTCACGTGCAAAGAAAGGAGTGAAAAACAGGCAGAGCAGAGAGAAAACATATGAAGGCTTTTAGGTAAGAAAATACTTTTCTAAAATAACAAAATTGCAGGTTTTAAAATGTTTGATACTCCTTACAGAAAAAAAAATCTGTCAGTTTTCTTTAGTAAATTCTCATATGTTGTACCTTCACACTTCTTTTTCTCGTAGTTACTTACAAACAGGGAAGCAAATCACTTTTCCCATAATACTTGTGTTGTCCATAGACAGTGGCTTACTTCCCTTCCACACATACGTTGCAAAACTATAGTTTCAATCAAATTTCACTAACTTCGTGCCATGATTGAATAAGTTTTTTGTGAATTCATAATTCACATATCTTTACATTTGCATTGCAGAGTTCTTTTAAGTGCACCACCACCTTTAGGAGTGCACCAGTCTGAAACTATTAAGACATAACCTTTATTTCTTGGCTTGTTTTGGGGGGGTTCTTTGTTTGTTGGTTTTATTCTTGTTGGATTTGTTATTGTTTTTAATGGGCAGTAGCTCTATCAAGCAAAGAAAATACTGAGGACTGTTTCATCCCCTTCTGTAGATAACTGGCATTAAATTAACTAGTCTCAACTTTCAGATATCTTCAAGCAGGAAACTCTTTTGAGTGACACTGTTCTCATGTTTGTAGGATTAGGATTTTCGGCAGTGTTGCTCTCTTTGGCCTCTTCAGAGCTCCACGCTCCCTTGCATGATGAAGGATGTAGGACATCCAAGTGAGTTTTCAGAGTGAACAGAATCTGCCTGTGGTGTCCAGGATCCATAGTGCATGTCCTGATCCCTTGTTACTCTTCCTGCAAATAAAAAAACTAAGAATTTAGACATTCCTATGTCTTTTATTTTAACCATTCCGTCTCCTGAACCTGTGTAATAATGCTGTGAAATTATCTGTGTAATTAAACTGTGAAGCAGAAAGAAAAACAGCTAACATAAGATCTAAAACACACATGAGCTTCTGTATCACTTTCTAAAATTAAAGCTTTGATGCTAATTTCTTTAGTAAGAAATAATTTTGTGCTGTCAGGTTAGGTAAATAGTGTCATATGTTAATCTTGTGTTTTAATTGTTCCCAAGAACATCCCTATCCCTTTTTAATTTATATGTTTAAAAGGTGCAAAGGGGAAAACTGCAACAATCCCCCAAACCAGGAAAATCAGAGCATGCCTTTAAATGTTTCTCTTGAAGAAATTAATAACCTCTGTTCTAGGAGGAAAAAGAGGAACCCTTCTGACGTCTTACCTTTTATCGAGTTAACACGTGGTAAATTGTTCATCACTCGAGCATATAAATTGATTTTTCACATCCACTGTGAAGGTGTTTCTAGAGGAAAAGGGGGGAAAGGGCAGGAAGGTCATGAGAGGATGGTGTTGGTACATCCTGATAGGTACATTAGCCAAAACCAAATAGACAAACAAAAGCCCTACATATTAATGCAAATGTGCAGCCTCTGGGCAAAGGACCTTGACCCCGGAGTGCGGCTTCCTTAGCAAATAGCGGGGAGAGGAGTCCTTGAATCTGTGAAGCACCTTTTAAACATACAAATTAAAAAGCAATAGGGACATCTTAGGAACAATTAAAACACAAGATTAACGTGTTACACTACTTAACTAACCTGACAGCATAAAATTATTTCTTATTAAAGCAGTGAGCATCAAAGCTTTAATTTTAGAAAGTGATACAGAAGCTCATGTGTGTTTTAGATGCAGGAGCCATCGGCAAGTCCATCAGCAAGCCTTTCATGGACCGAGGGCACTCTGCTGTGCTCCTGATATCGTCAAAAGCGCCGGCTAAAACAGCCACTGGATTGCTTGGAGTATGCTGGTCCTGCAGAAAAAAATGGGAAGTGGCACAAAGCGGTTTCATTGCTTTTGTAAATTGGTGCGGAAAGTTAGAAAGGGCTGATGATTAAAAAGAAAACCAAACAGGAAGCAAATGTAGAGGGTGAGTTCAGAAGCTTGAGACAAGTCCTCTCCACAAGTGATGCAAGAACTTTATACTGTATGGCCAATAGGTGGTACCTGATCAGAAAAACACTTTTCACCTCGTGGTCCTGATTTTGAGATGCAAGGGCAGCTTCAGACTCAAGAAGCTGGTGTGTAAAGAGCAGCTGCCCGTGTTTCATATGTGGAGCCCAAAATGCCAGTCTCAAAACACCCCTGGTCAGTCCCTGGTGCCTTGGGACACGTGTCAGTAGCACTGGTTATTGCCATCTATAAATTCACCTCTTTCCCTCACTTGGGGAAAGAGGAATTTCTAAAATTCTAAATTTTTAATTTGAAGTTTCGGGAGGAAAAAAGGAAAACAGCAGTAACAGCCATGTCTCCCTCAGCCTGCTCTGGGTGCTATTATCCTGGCTGAGTGCTTTACTTGCCACTGGACTATGAAAGGTTAGGTTGCAAATGTGGTTAGAGCCTTCCCAAACCTTCGTTAGCGAAGCCTCGCCATGATGATATGAAAGGATCTGTGCTGAAAGCCCTGCTTCAGAGAGAGCTATTCCCTTTTGTGTTCCCTCATTTCCCCCAGCTCCCATGGAGAGTATAAAGAACTGATGTGAAGTAAAATGTGTGTTACCAGCTTCAGCAGTGTGCCCACATGGCCAAGAAGGCCAATGGATCCTGGCCTGGCTCAGGAACAGGGTGGCCAACAGGTCCAAGGAAGTGATTCTTGCCCTGGACTCAGCACTGGTGAGGCCACCCCTGGAGTGCTGTGTCCAGTTCTGGGCCCTCAGCTCAGGAAGGACATGGAGGGGCTGGAGCAGGTCCAGAGGAGAGCAACAAGGCTGGGGAAGGGACTGGAGCACAAGTGCTGTGAGGAGAGGCTGAGGGAGCTGGGGGGGCTCAGCCTGGAGAAGAGGAGGCTCAGGGGAGACCTCCTCACTCTCTGCAACTCCCTGACAGGAGGGGGGAGCCAGGGGGGGTTGGTCTCTTTTCCCAGGCAACTCTCAGCAAGACAAGAGGGCTGGGTCTTCAGCTGTGCCAGGGGAGGGTTAGGTTGGATATTAGAATTTCTTTCCAGAGAGAGTAATCAGCCATTGGAATGGGCTGCCCAGGGAAGTGGTGGATTCTCTGTCCCTGGAGGTTTTTAAGATGAGACTGGATGTGGCATCAGTGCCATGGGCTGGGAACCACAGCGGGGTTGGATCAAGGGTTGGACTTGATGATCTCAGAGGTCCCTTCCAACCCAGCTGATTCTGTGATTCTATGATTCTATAATTCTATACATGTAGTGCCTGTTCCCTAGATACCTGTGACATTTGTTTCTCTTCACTATCTGAAACCATCTCCCAAAATATTGCTAGTAAAGGGAGTTTCCTTCTTGGTGCCGTTTTCCTACTTGCTCCCTTTTTATTGAGAGTCCAGACCCATTTCTCCCAGAATGAATCTAATTGAGAGCTGTAGCCGACACCAGGGTTTGCATTTCTTTCCCAGACTTGGTAGCCAGAAAACTAGATCAAAGAAAGTAACTTTTAAAGAACATATGAAAGGTCAAATCCTTGAATGAGTGCCTCTACAAACTTCACTCTCTGATTAAGCACAGGAACAACAAAAGCCTGAAGGCAATTGTATCTGTTAATGAAAGATTAATTAAAAGTTATGAGAATGCTGCTTAATTTAGTTTTTGACCTTTTGCATGTGCTAACAAGTCAGAATAACTGTGTAGAATCTTTGCAATAGGCAACCAAAACAAATTATAAAAGCATCGAGATTAAATTGGTGGCCTGTCTGTCTGCAGCTAGAGTAGGTGCCTTATTTGCTCAGCAAATTTACTGCTTATTTCTGGCTGTAGCCTCTGAGCAAGAACTGCTGCCAAAATGGAGGAACTTGTTTCCTGGGGACTTTTTGCATCCATCCAAAATATTTTTGGGAACGTGACAAACATACAAGGTGAGCAAAGGGAGGAGTGGATTTTTTATTTCCTCAAATACACTAACAAGCAAACTTTCAAGACATGTAATTCCACTTTTTAGGTTATTATTATCATCATCATTATTCTTGTAATTGCTATTATTTCTTAACACTGAAGATTCAGTGGCATGGTGAGGCTTGGGGCTGGACCAAGGATCCAGCTGCCAGATTTTTTCTACAATGGGAACAATGACATTTGTCCCATCAGAGTGGTGAAGAGACTCTGGAAAAAACAACTGCAGCCTACAGTTACTGCCCTACAGTAACTCCTTTAGATCCAGATTTGAGGCATACGCAGGACAATTATTATATAGTTCCTATTTATTGTGATGGCTTCAAAAGTAGAGGTTTGTGGGATTTTTAGTAGGTTGTTTTCACCTTAAATTCACTGCAAGGCCTGAAAGGTTTGGATAAAAAAATATCAGGAGTTTTAGCTTTGCCCAGAGTTTGAAACTTACACTTGGATGGAAAGTAAATGGAGAACACTTCAATTTTCTAACTTTCAGTAGTGAATTATTCTAATTTATCTGACCTGCCAGAAATTTAAGAATCAGATCTGATGAGTATATGTGTGTGTTCATACATATAGGTATACATATGAAAAAAATACAGATACACATACAGAGACATGAATACAAAGTTAATTTATATTTACTTATGTACACAGTGTATATATACACACACAATGGGCTAAAATACAAAAACACTGACTTTCTATATCAAAATGAAGTGACGTTGAACAAATTTGATTCATGAGCAAGTATGCTGAACTTCTTCCAGAGGCTCTTCAATTTAAATAAAAGTCTTCTAAATGCATGAACTTATCTATGTTTGTGAGTGACAAAGAGGGCTCTTCTTTGTTAAACATTTACCATGTTAAGCTATTAATGCACGAATTAAGCAAACAAAAGACACACAACACTCTGATTACTAAATTTGCTAATTTACTTATTGGTTTTACCAGGTTAATTGGATTTTGTTAATCCCTCTAGAATTAATTTTTCTATCTGTGTTCCTTTGAGAACTTTCCTTGTAAAGGAAAAAAAAAAAAAAAAGCCTGAGAGCTTTAGTACTCTGACATTTTTGTTTCATATTAAAACAAATTTCAGAGTCTCTAGAGGGAACATTACCTCCAGCTACTTAGTCCATATGCATTTGCAAAGAAAAATATAGCAGTACTTAAAATGCAAAATTCTGGTGAATATCTGAGATTTACATATGAATACTCAGATATTTTCTCTCCTAAGCACCATAAAAATCTCATCAGTCATTTCTAAAACGTTCTGAGTGCTGCCGTTTGGTGCTCTTTCAAAACTGTGAACATTGTCTTTAAGGACTCTCCATCACTGCCTGTTCAGCTGAAGTATTTTCTGGGAGGGCTGAAAGGACATGGTTTAGAGCAGTAAAGAACTTGAAACAACACAGGAAAATCATGCTAGTTTCCGCCTAATTTAAAGCTATTTAAATGGAAGGGGATTTGTTTCTGTAGGTCTTACAAAAAAAATAAAGTGTCATATGTAAAAACCCCACCTTGTTTAACAAGACAATGCAGAGTAAAGAGATTTTGATATCAGAACTTCTTTTCATAAAGAAAAATAACTTTATTGGTTTTCTTTCCTTTAATGTTTTTATCTTGGGGTCTCTTCTCAGTTACAATTTAATTTCAGCAAAGCTGGAAAAGTAATATGGGAAGTATTAACACCTTAAAATTACATGTCTCTGTTCTCAGTGTGCACACTCAAAATCTTTTCAGTTCTGGTAAGTAAGTAACTGATAAAATTGTTTATTTTCTGCTTTAAAGAGTTTCGTTTTAAACTAAAAATGGGGCAAGAAGAATCACAAAGTTCAATCTCATTTCCGCTTTTCATGTGTTTTTTTTCCCTCTAGGGAAGATTCTGAGGGAATCTTCCCTCTAGGGAAGATTCTTGCAGAGCAGCTTTATACCTATGCCCATCACAACAGAGCTAGTACATCACTGAAGCCAAATGCTAAAATATATGTTCAATGACAGTTTATTGTCATTTGTTTATTAAGTCTGATGCCTTTAAATCTAGAACCAATGGAATGAAAACCTGATCTTCCCATCAATCTTGGGAAGACTGCTTGTGATACACAGATCACTGCAGTAGGATCCATAGTATTAATATTTATATAGAGCACACACAGCATCCTTGAGTCCTCATTGTTTCATTAATTCTCAACCTGCTCAGTGACTGATGTCTTCACTCCCAAGAACAGGTTTTATTTTTCTGTTGTTTTGGGAACACAGAAGGTTCAAGGTACCCTACATAGCATCATGTCTCAGGATACCCCACACAGCAGAGCTCCAGCCTCACAGTCAGTGAGGTAGGTGTGTGAAAAACAACCATGTTCATACCCAGGTGGCATTGCTGCACAAGAAATAGTTTCTCTTGTATAAGTCTTCCCTACACTGGGAATTTTAGTCACATAACTGCTCTGGCACAGACCACCAGTTACACAGCTGGGAAAATGGATTCAAGGTAGTTTTATCCAGCTCAGCAGTAGTAATCTTATTCTAATGTGGACTGCAGAAATCTTGCTTAAAAACATGTTAGGTGATCATGATGGAGCTGATGTAAACGAGGTCAAAAATATCTTAATCTACATTTTCTTCAAATATTTTCTGGTTCCCCTTAGGGTTTAAGAGTTTTTGCCTTTTCCTCCATTAGAGCAACTGATTAAAATATTTTCATTCTTTTGAGAAAATACAGAGAGGTCATCAAGGGTTCAGAAACGGATTCCCCTCTCTCCAACCCAACCTAGTCTGGGACTAAGTTTATGTTTGTGTGGGACAAGTTCTGTTTTAAGCCAGCAATGTCTGGCTCTACACCTCCCATCCCCAGCCACACAAACATGTATAAATATCACCAGTCTTACTGATCTAATGACTGATTTACATTGCTCCAGGCTAAAAAAAAAAATCGATGCCCCATAAGCTATTCCATAAAACCCCCGCTGACCATCCATGCCTTACCTTGTTAGTGTAAGACAGCAAACACTGGCATGTACTCAAGATAACAGCAGAAGTTGCACTAATCTTTTTTAGCCTTTTTTTTTCTTCTTTCTAATAGGGTTTAAACACTTAAGGGGTTATATTTAATGCATATTTTTTCCTTATCCATGTACAAATAAAAGAAAATGAGGAAGGAACTGGAACACTGATTCTCCACTCAGTGTTCACTAGATGTAAATATGGGAAGAGCAGTTCAATGGAGTCCAGGACAGAGTTACCACAGAGAAAAACTTCTACTTAACTTAGTCGCAATTAAATTAGAATAGACACATTATCACACTATACACAGTACCCCATCATGGAAGTGATAATTATTTTTTATTAGACAACAGAAGAGGATGGGACAGGAGTGCACAAGATTAAGGAAGTAGCAATCAAAAGACAGCACACAATGTACTTCAGCTTTTCTCATTAAATCTATTAATTACAACTGGTAGTCCTCAACATTCCAGTTACCGAGGTGAGTTTTCTTATTCTTTTGAAACACATCTGTTTTTCTATTTATTACCTTACTACCTTGGTAGCCTCATCTCCTCAGATGGTGAGATCGACGGAGAGATAGACAACAGGTTAGCAAAGGCATACAGTGCTTTTGGAAAACTCCACAAAAGAGTTTGGTGAAATAAACACTTGAAGAAAAGCACCAAGATCAGTGTTTACAGAGCCATAGTGCTGTCTACTCTCTTATAGGGATCTGAATCCTGGGTCATCCACCGCCACCACCTGTAACTCCTCGAACGCTTCCACCAACGCTGCCTCCGAACAATCCTAAACATCCACTGCTCAGATGATGTGACCAATCCATCTGTTCTAGAACAAGCAGCAGTCACAAGTATAGAAGCCATGTTGATGAGAACACAGCTGTGCTGGGCAGGGCACGTCTCCAGGATGAAGGACCAACCACCCCCTCCCTAAGATCTTGCTTTATGGTGAACTTGCCACTGGCTGCCGCACGAAAGGAGCCCCGAAGAAAAGATACAAGGACTGCCTGAAACAACATCTCAGCCTTGGCCATATTGATCACCATAACTGGTCTACTCTGGCCTCCAATCGGGAGGCCTGGAGACACCCCATCTATAACGCAGCTGTCTCCTTCGAGAACACACGCAGGATCACTCTCGAGGAGAAAAGGCAGTGCAGAAAGAACCGTGTATTGCAGAATACACCTCCTAAGGAGTCTTTCTGCTGTGCCTTTTGCAATTGGATATGTCTGTCACGTATTGGCCTCATAAGCCACCAGCGTGCCTGTAGCAAATGTGGATAGAGCCTTCCCAAATCTTCGTTCGCGAAGCCCAGCCATGATGACCTTACTTGAAGTATTAGTTACACTGAAATATGGGGAAGCTTTCTATTTCTGATTGTTGTGTTTTTTTTCTTCCTGCACTTCTTTATGGAACTGTGGGAAAAGTCAGATTTCACTGCAACAGTCATGAGCAAAGGCTTGTCTCCTCGGCTGGAAACCTCTCCTCCTTTTCTCTCAGGGAAGCACTGAGCCGATTTTGTCTGTGCATCTTATCGTTATCCTGCACGAGGTGAGACAAATAACAGACTCACACCCGGGTTTGGACCACAGACACCTCTCTGTGTGTCTTGCCAATGACCCAGAGGTGTGCCTGCTCCTGCATTCCCTAGCAGAAAACGTTACCAAAATGTTCAGCCACAAAGGCATCCTTGAAGCTCCTCCCTGCTCACTGAGCCTGGAGCTGCCACACCACTAAATTATCTCGGTAAAATTACAGCCTTTGTAAAGCACCAAAGAGCTCAGAGCATTGTCTGCTGAGACAGCAGCAGAGACACAGCCTCTGGTTAGGAAGGCAGTGCTGGCAGCTCTGTGCTGCTGGTGTGCATAGAGAGTTTGCAGCTCCTGGACAGGCGTAGGAATTGCTGCCAGGAAGCCACAAAAAACCTGAATAGGGACCAACTCTTTCTGTCTGATTTGGGCTCTTCTCCCAGTGTTATGAAAATACTAATTTGGAAGAGGACACACACTGGGTCTCTCATTAGAAAAGCTGTGGAGATGAAGTCTCTCTTACCTGACACACCAGAAACATCAGAAATTTCAATAAAAATAATCATTGTTACTACAGGACAAAATCCGTGGCACTTTCTTCTGCTCACAGGTCTGGTTTCTTGATGTCCCTCATGAACATTTAAAACACCCTGGCAAAGTTATTTGAGAAGCCACCCTCAGGAGTGAGGTCTCCTATCCAATTTTTACTGTGCTGTTAAGAGCTGACAAGTGTTGCAGCCATCACATTTCAACCCCCCCCAACCCCGTCTTTTGAAAGGCCCATCTATGAAGAGAAAAGCTGATTTCCTGTGCCAGGACGTGCAAACTTTTTGTCTTTCCTTTTGTGTACCTACATGTCTCTTTTCAGGCTGTACCTTGCAGTGAAGGTCAGGTAGGACACTGATTTTATGGCCCGGCCTCACAAAATCTCCTCCTTCAAAACTCCTATGTCCTTCAGCAGGACTTTTCATGTCCTGCAGCAGGACTTCTGCAAAATATACAGTTGCAGGCTTAGACCCCAGTAAACGGCACTGTCATTATTATTTATACCACATCTGCACTGCTGGACACAGATGCTCAGGAAATTATTCAGTGGCATATGGCTGACCTTGTCATCCCATAGAAGGTTTTGAAACACTGCTTATATTTCTTTTTTTTCATATATATAATTACAGAAAACTATTTCATGTTTGCTCGTGCTTGCTGAGAATAAGGAGGGCAATAAATCTGGATTACGGAGGAACATAAGTACAGTTTGCAGCAGCGGTGTGATTTAAATGAAGTGCCTTCTCATTTCATCATGAAATTACATTCTTTTAACATTTTAGAGGCTTGAGTGAGCAATTACAGAGGTAATTTTTCTGCAGCAGTACAGAAGCACAAATTCTTTTAGAAAAAAACTAAAGCCAAAACCAAAACAGTGTTCCTGAAAACCTTGCCCCGGAAGTGTTGCGCGTGTTTTCAATCAGCTCATAAAATCTTCTATTTCTTATGACTGAACTGAGTCCCAAGGATCACCCCACATAATATATCAGCTGTGACTGGATGAGAGAACTATTTCAGCTTTAAACATGGGCAAGAAATTACAGTGCACAGAAATTACAAAATATAGTACAAAAATCTCTTCAGAAAAATGGTAATAACTTATGTCACTGGTATGCAGTTTTTTAACAGTCATCTTTGTCTTCATGGACATATGACAATGGATTACTTCTCAATCACAGAAATACCACTATTTTTATACCAATTATCTTTGATGGTCTTTATCATTAAGTCATTCATCATTTTTCTGTTCTTCTCTCCAGCTTTGGTCATTCCATCAAGAAGTAGATACAGATTTTAGAACTTAGATCCCCTAGTTACATGAGAACAATGAACAAATTGAAACTAATAACAGTAATATTTCATATATAAAGGGCTAAAAATTATTCTTAAAAATATTAACAACACAGTTGGCCCCTTTCTCATAGTCTTATTCTTTCTGTTTGAAAACCAGCACATCCTGAGATGACCATGAGCGACCACGAAATGTAAAGGTTGCCATGTGTAGTGACATCAAAGATCTCTTTCCCTGCCTCTAAATTGCCACCAGAAACATACTGTCACAAACCACAATGCTAAAAGGCACGTGTTGGCATTTCTCTGGTCCAGAAATTATATAACCTCATATTGGTTTTCAACACCTGCACTATTTCCAAGCGTTTGAGTCCTTGCCGACTCGGTCCCCGAGGACAGCAATGCAGTCTTGTGACCTGTTAACCAGGAGGATTCATTTCTGTTGTCATGTTTTACTATAATTAAAACTGCCTGTTCAGTCATTTATAGCAAGCCTGAAAACCCAACTCTAAACAGAGGAGCAGGGAATGTAGACTTTCCAAGCCACATATGGGCTACTCAGGGTATATAAATAAAACGCTCACTTCACTTTTTCCGCTTTCATAGTTTTGTTTTCTTCCATCTCTGTGTCCCATTCTCTTCTATCCCCACTGTTTAGATACCTTCCAGCATGTATAGCTTTCTAACTGTGTTTCAAAACCCTGGAAACTCCTCTTCTAAAGAAATAAAAGAAGGATGAGTATCTCCTGCCTGTGGTGGGGAGTGATGCAGGATTTGGACTGGTCCAGGAAACCCACAAGAGATAGTTTCCCATTTTATAAAATATTCATACCAAATTCATTGATATGTTCACATACTACCAAGCATGGAATCTGGATTGAATAATGAATTTCAATTATTATAAAATATGTTGTTGGATCCACCAAGTTCTAAACATTTAGGGCTGTTTTTTTAAGATGCCCTTGTTTGAACAGGAGAAGTCTGGTAGAGATAATTTACAAAAAAAAAAAAAAAAAAACAATCAAGAGAAAGAAAAACCCAAACAAGACCAAAGTTTTGTAGACAAGATTAATTGTAGACTTGTGGGCAGGATAACAGACAACAAACCTGTCACAAAAGAAGTACAAAATGTGCAGATTTTGTCTGGAACTAAGTCAGGTACCATCAGGGATTTTTAACAGGTTAAGTGAATGTCTGAGTTATTCGAACTAAGATCATTAAGATTGCCTGGAAATAAAGGAGAGCAATAAAAAGGTGAGTACAAATGTGAGAACACAATGAATAAAAAACATAGAAGAAGCCAGTAACTTCTTATGGTGTGACTGTAGAAGATATAGAGTGATAATATTATATCTGTTCTTCAATGCCCTGATTTTTGTTGGTAGAGCAGAATAAACTTGCTCTTGTAATACATACTGCCATTTTCCAAAATGCACATTAAATGTAGTGAAGACAGTCAAATATTTTGCTGAAAGGCCTTGGGGTTTTGTTCTCTCTAAAACAGATTATCAACATCTAATTACGGCAATTCAGAAAATAGTAGGCTGAGCAACATTAAAAAGTTATTACTCACTAATACACAGGCACATTAGCCCCATTTACAGGGTTACTGAGCTTCCATGGCAAAAGCAGAGTGTTAAAGATTTCTGATGCTTCCTGATTTTTCCTGTGTTAGAAACATCACAACAGATTTTACCCCTGTGTTTGTTCATGCCCGAGAGTGGCTCAAAGAAAGCACATTAAGATGAAAAAGAAGATATGAGGGAAGTGAGTAACTCAACAAAAATTTCTCTCTCGTCCCAGTGCAAGTGTAGGGCAGGTTCACTGCAGTTAATTAATTAGTGGATTCCACAGAGCTGCTTTGAACAAATCACTTTACTACTCAAAGTCTCGTTCTTCCCCTCTATAAAATAAAAACATTAACACTTATATTCCAATTAAAATGCTGCAAGATCTGCAAACAAAAAGCTCTGTATGTAAGCAGAGCATTCTTCCCACTTTCACTGCTGATGTGTCGCTCTTGCTTTCTAAATTTTGGGAAAAAAATGTCTTCTGATATCACCTCAACAGTGTTGGCTTAGCTCTTTTTTTAGCTTTATTGCCTGAGTTGTGAATGTAAAGGGCAAGTTTTGACTTGATGTACCTTCCAGGTCAGCTGGCTGTATGTGCTCAACATTCTTTCAACCCTGGCAATTTAGTGAGAGGGTTTTGGTGAATTTGTTCACATACAGGTTGCAAATTATTAAGCAGCCTGGTAATCACAGTCATAACAGTGGAATAAAACGACAACAAGAGTTATGTCAATGCCAAATCTTCTCAGCTAAAACTCAAAATTACTATTTTTTAATAAGTGTATGTGCTATAAAATAAAATGTGCTATACCTACCAGCTGATAAAACAAGCACAAATATTTTGCTTTTTTAATGGGAGAGGAAGGTCAAAATTTCCTCATTTACAGGCTTCAGGAACCGACACCCAAGTCCTTGCAGGAAACACTTCAAGGCACAGCTTGACTGAAAGAAACACAACAGCTGAGAAATTGTGTGATGTTCTGTATTTTGCTGCTGAAGAAACAATTTTTTTACTGTAAAAAACATTTTTTTACTGTAAAAAAAATTCATGTCTTTTCTACATAACATAAGTTTAAAGAAAACTTTCATTTATGTCTGCTTAGATATGAGAGAAGATGTCTCTCTGTCATACACCAGGGTAACTTTTCACTGGCTTAGTATAATTATCTTTGATTTATGGCAGTTTCATGAAGATTAAAATTTGACCCCTTTTCTTGCATTTGCTTATATGAGACATGAAAAGTGACATGTTTTTCAACAAATTAATAACTGAGAGACCAAACTAATAATAAAAAGCTTGCAAATTAAAATGTCAAGCAGACACCCCCAATTTTTGATAAATGACTGTGTTGCTTCTGAGGATTACATTTTAATGTCATTCTAATGGCTTGATTATAAAGAACAATTACTGCATTTAAAGTAGGCTGGACAGAACATAACCATACTCAGTCTAATTTTAAATTAACCTGGATGTAACATCTCAACACAAATATATTTCTTAACCGAAAAAACCAGAACTAAATTATTAGAATGTGTGGTTTTATTTTCCTCTTTCCCAGCAGTATAGCTATTAATTTAATTTCCTTTGATTTTTTTTTGTTTGTTTTTTTCTAACTGTGCTTTCCAATATACTCGGAGCCTTTCCTTTCTAGGACAGTTTGCAAATGACAAGTTCGCATCCCTACCTGCAGCTTTGCATTCATAGCATATTCCAAAGATGTAGGAAAGGACTAAAAGTGAGATGAAGGAAGAAAAGAACCAAAAGTTAGAATGACTTTCTGTTCGTGGGAAATATATTTTCTGAAAGACCTCTTAAAAAAAAAAAATAATTTTCCCTCTTTTGTTGAATCTTTTTTTTTAAGATCTCAGTGAAAATGTAAGGTAACAGATGTTATAAAATAGCCATAGTGTGGTGGTTTGAAACCCTCAGAAATCCAGTTTCCGAGTTCAAGCCCCCCCCCTAGTTTGCCCCAGTGCGAGAGGGTTTTCAGACAAAACACAACTACTCAGCATTGGGGGAAGGGGAAAATACAAGGTTTATTTACATACATATACACATAGGTAACAACTCAGCTATCACTTCTACAATGAAATAATATGTTTACATTAGATTAAATTTCTGTTTTTTTCTTCAACAAGAGTCCAAGAAGAAAAAGAGAAAAGTCCTTTTTTCACCTTTCAGGTCACAGTTCCTCCATTTCAGTTTCTGTGATATTAGTTAGTGTCTTTTATTTTTTTAGGCAGCAGATTTAAATATTGCAGTCAGGATTTTCTGTTCTTACTTTGTGAAAATTCCAATATCCCTCGAGCCTGAGCCTTCGGGGGACTTCTTTGGAGATTTTCATTCCTTCTGTGTTAGAACATCTAGGGTTGCTCTCAGTTCAGTCTTTGCTATACTTAGCAAAATATTTTATTTCTCAAAAACCCCCTTGCTTTTCCAAATCATCTGTCCTGTGCTCATGAAGACATAATTTCTCACTAGCAATTTGTGCCTTGAAAGAGAAGCAGTGGGTGGTAACACTTATATATTTTGATAGATATCAACTGTACCTTTTGGAAAACATGCCCAACTGCAACATAACTGATTTCATCTTTATTATCAGCCTTTTGGCTATCACTTAATTTAAATTAAAGACACTTCAGTAACTGGGTGTTCACTGTCTTTAGTGCTCACTGTGCACAAAACCCAGTGTAGCAAAGTTACCCATATCCTTTCCTCCACCTAGAAACATCTGTCACCGTGGTGGATCTTTGCTCTTTGTAAATGTTTGTGAGTAGTTTTATTTCTGCCACCTTCAGGTGATGTTTTTCTCATTTTAAAAAAAATACTTGTTACTTATTAAAATTTCCTCCAGATTCCTGGAGTTAAGTTCTGCTCTAAAGTAAATTATGGCTGGGACGAAATGCTTTTTAACTCAAGATATCTGCTGATTATTTAGAAAGTAAGAATCCCCACTGTGACATGCCTCCCTCTGGTCCTGCCATAGAGAAAGAAGGGGTTCCTGTCCCTTATAAATGGCCAGAAAATGAGCTTTGTTTCCATCAGAAATTTCAACATTGCCTGTGTCCGTTTTTAAATATTTGGTCTTACCGCTGCCAGACTCATTGTCTCAGGTCAGAGATTTCCCTATTCAAATCTTGTACCAAGACTAAAGAACAAAAATGTTTTTTAAAAAATGCGTATTACACCTGCCTAATTGTGAAATACTGAACACAGTAAAAAAACTGAGCTGCTGATCCTTCCATTATTGAGTTTTATGCCTTATGGAAAGAATTTTTTTTTCTCCCTCATTTTAGCCTATCTGTCATTAAATTAAAACAAAAATTAAAAAAAAAATTACCAACATGTAAATATAGGGATATTGAACCCTAAAAATAATAAATGGGAAAGACTAATGAGGTAATTTAATACATTTCTGTGCCATTTTACTCTGATTTCTCAGAGCACTTGCAGGTACTTTGCCCAGTCTAACTTAAAATGTCTGAGACAAAGGGGTTTTGGTCCTAGGTCCAAAGTAGAAAAAGTTACCAGAAATCATGGGTAATTTGTCTTTGTATTCAAACCTTAGATATTCCTGGACAACAGTCAAAGATTCAGAAACAGGTTAATATTTAAGTACTATTAAAAGGAAACAAAGGTTTTGAACAGAAGTATTGCTTATTTGGATTACGTTCCACTATCAAGGACTAAGCAGCCTATTAGGACTAAGGACTGATTTTGCTGAACTCTCTGATGTAAAAGTTGGTTTGTGTCCTGAACACCTTGGTGCCCTGATGATGTAGGTAGGATGTGATTATTAAAGGATCAATTCAAAGGAATGGCTCAGCATAATAAGTAACATGGAGTTGGGAATAGTTCACTCATTTATTAGAAAGTACTTAAAATTTAAATGTTTGTATACATAAATTGATTTCTTAAATTGTTATCAGAACATTAAAAATTTGCAGAGTGAACTAACAGAAATGGGTTTTTTTGGTTGATGAATTAATTAATTCAAAATACAAAGAAAATGCTGCACAACTTCCTTAGCAAGTCACAAGGTAATTAGTAGATTTGAACATATTAATATGAGTAAAACATCAACTTGCAGTTCTTATACAATTCCTTTCTCACTGTCAGCTGAAGTACACTGGCTATTTTTCCAGATCTTATGGGTATAATAATCTACTTCTCTACTTTGGAGAGTGATTAAGCTATTAAGAATGTATTTTGAACAAATTTGGTACCCTGATACGGCTTCTTAGGCAAGCATTTCCAAGCCCCTTTTCCTTATAATAGTGAAGTGATTTTTTCAGTTCTAGTAATACAATTCCACAGTGCAGTGTTGACCAGCTGTAAACTCAGATTGAAAAATCAGATTAGTTCAAAAGGTTTTGACAGGTTAATTCTGCACTGGTAGATTTTGTGTCGGTCCCCCAATGTCTGCTCATGCCAAATTTTGATTATTCTTTTCACAAATATTTATTTTATGGTACTACATCCTTTCCACTCCTCTCTGGACCCTCTAACTTCCCTTGCATGAGGCCCCTGTGTTGTCTTCCATTCTGGACTGCTTCTGTTTCTAAACTTTTGCTGAAAATGTCTTTCTTTTACCCTTAAATCCTGTGGGCTGTTTATATCTCTAGTTGCAGGGAAAACATTCATCAGCCTGATTTTCAAACCTGGGGAACCTCGACCCTTCTGGCCAAAGCCAGACAACTAAAGACACATCCACACAGCAAGGTGAAAGCATGGGAGAAAAGAAACGAGACAAGATTCAGCAAGTGAACACTGCAGAGAAGAAACGTCCTGAGTAAGTAGTTGGTGGCTGCATTTGCTGAGTGGCAAAGCTAGAATGCTGAGACAGTAAGAACACTTTCGCAGACCCTACAAAGACTGCAGTACCATCTACACTTCAGCATCACCTTCCACATTGTCCTGTTTCATGCACCCTGCAGTAAGAACACAGCCCTTTCATGAGGGAGCCTACAGCAGGTACTGCAGGCCCTGCAAGCTGGCAGCAGCTCAGTGCCAGTGAAGACCAGGAACCAGCCTTTTAGACTACACAGAGTTCACTGCAGTTAAGTGTCCACTGAAATCTTCAATGGACTTTAAAAATTAGTTCCTTTCAGTGAAGGATAAATTTTGGTTACCTAATGCAAACAAGTATCCCACTAACAGCATCAACATAGCAAGAAAAGTCCAGCTGTGTAAAATTCACTATAAAACTTTTGTGCAATTAGAAATAACTTAGAAATAATTTAAGGCAGAGACACTTATGATTATTCAAGTAGTCCCTGGATCATTCCATCAATTATTGTTTTCCAGTCACAGTTTGACTGGCAACACTTTGCCAAGAGTTGTTGTCAGGTTACAATAGGAAGGGTAACTGGTACCTCCATGCCCTGTGGTATCATGTGTTGCTCATCTGCATCAAATCAGCCATGGAGCTAATCTCCAGATGCTGACTTCAAGTTCTCCCCTCTCTGACAACCTTTTCACATGGCAACACAATCCATGTGTTCTTGTTGTGAGCTCAGACAGTACAAGGAAATTTGCTTGGCTTTAGGGAATCTGTTTTTAGACACCTGGTTTAGATAAATGTACCTCAACAATTGCAGTATCTGAACATACATACTGCTAGGGCAGTGTTTTGTGTCCAGCTGTCCTCCACCTTGATGTGTATGACAGTAATAAGGAATTCCTTCAGTCATTCAGTTAAAGCAAAACTGTTCTGAACCACTCATGTCAGTGCACCCTAGACACCCACACAACCATGGGAAGTGGGATCATGGTTTCTCAGTGTAGCAGACACTTCAATGTCTGCCTGTGGCTATTAGTAGCACAGACTCTGCATCAACAAGGTAGCATATAGTACTGCCAAAACTCTTATTTTTGAGCATTTTTTCCCCAAAATTCCGCAGAAATCAGTGAGAGCCTAGCTGTAGGTGAGGCAGTCTTCTGTGCCATGCTCATTCCTGGCTTTAGTGATGGTATTCCATTGTCTTTGACATACCTATATTGCTGTCACCCATGGAGTTGAAGCCATGGTAATTGTTAGGTAGAAACAAAAGCCAGGTTGCCCCATGACAGAGAAATGGTTCAGAAACCAAGTGTGAGCACAGCACAGGCAGTGCCTTAGCCAAGAAATAGCCATCCTGCTGTGGGATCTCAGGTCCATCAGGGTCCTACATCAGATGCTGGTAACAGCACCCATCAACAACCCCAGGAATGCCAAGGGCACAGAACAGGTCCAGAACACATCCAGGAGACAGACCTGGAGACAAATTATCTATTGTGCTGTTCCACCAGATACCTGCTCTGTCATGTAGGGCTGCGATCTGTCCAGGAACAAGGTGAGAGGCAGGGCTGGGCATGTGAATTTGTTGGCCAGAGCTCAGGAACAGACACCTGGGCTGAAACAGGGTACTTGGACAAAGGTGTGGGTCCCAGCTGAGACTGGACTCTGAAGGTCCTGGCAGTAAATGCAGTGAGGAAACACTCCAAAATACACTCTTATAAGCACCGAGATTCACAGCCACATCCTGCATCACATAAAGCAAAAAAAATCTCTGTGTAAGTGATGATATCTGCACCAACTAGCAAAAAAATACAAGGTGATGATGAAAGGGTAACAAAAATGAATTACTGCAATACAACATCCAAAACACAGTCAGTTATACCAAAGCTTATGGCAGAGCAAGACAACACTACCTGAGAGCTATTAACAGATCCAAATCATAACAAAGGAGCAAAAGCAACTGTCAGAGCCTTACTGAGAGAGGTACAGCATAGACTTGTCCAATCTTAGATGAAACTGTCAAGCTGGGCTGTAAAACTCCAAATGTACAGTGGTATCTACGTGCTTTATAAAGTTGAAATAATTTACTCAAAATATTGATTTGTCTGGCAAGTCTATAGAGAAAATCTGTGCTACTTCTAAAGTCACATAAATTGTTGCAATTGACTCTGTACTACCAGTGGTGGACTATTCTGTTATCTCTATGCAGTATCAGACTGATACTACAGTGATCAGTCTTGCTTCCCAAGTCTCAGTCGCTTTATTTACAGAGACCAAAGAGCTCTGATTATTTCTCTGTCCTCTGTCCAATGCTCCTTATGCTTTCTTCCCACTGGGCACTGCTGACATTATGCAGTGGAACTGTGTGTGAGTCATCAGAAACACTGAATTTGGGCAGTTTCAACACAAGAACATGGGCAGCTTTTCAAGGTCTGTTTTGCATCTGGGCCGTGGTGAAATTCAGATTTTACAAGGGAAATTCCAAGTAACTCACTTGCCGTGGAAAAACACACCTTAGAATACCTAGTGACCAAAATGTGAGGCAACATATAACCTGGGAAAGAGGAAAATCCATCTCTGAGACATGCAGAAGATCAAACAAGCACGTTGTCGGCGCTGCCTCTCAAGCCCAGGGTTTTGCATTATTTATATGAAGCAGAGCAGCTCCAAGAAGAGAAGCTGTGAGAGTCTGAGACCATCAGCAACAACTTGGGCATTTATCTGGTGTGCAGGATCAGCTCTCAGTCAGAGCAGCCTGTCCTGGAACAGTGAATTGCCAACCTCACGTTATATTTCATGGCTACCTTCCATTGCCAGTAGAGGTGCTGAGTGTCTTACTGAATGATTAGTGGAAAAACTGATTTTGCTGTTCATCTAAACTAACCATGGACTCTGTAGGGACGCTTGATGACACATTACAATTCCCTCTCTCTTCCTTTTTGGCACGTACCAACAACATCCAGCAGACAATAAATAACCTGTTACTCTGTATGGTAAGAGATAAGGTGCACTTCACTGCCTCTTGTTTACTGTCTTCCCCTCTTCCCTACAGAGGAACCAGATTTTATCTCTGATGGTCTCACCAAGGGTTATCCATTTAAACTCAGAAGTGATTAAATTCGGCTAATATATTTAAGTGAAAGCTCCTTAACTGCAAGAAATTTAAAAAAGGGAATTCATCCAGACCTCTCTCAGAAACAGTCTTACTACTGTTTCAAGCGGTAGCATTTGGCACAAAATGAAGTGGTGAGTTAGAGACATTTTCTGGAGGACACAAAAGTTGTCATAAGCAGAGGGGGCTGAATTTCAAAGGCACAAGAAGCAAGTGATCTGAAGGACTGATATAGAGAAAGTGGCACAAAAGGCCACTTCACAACCAAAAGGTTGTGAACTTAGGATCTAGTTAAAAATTCCAGCATAAGTTGGAACTTATAAGTTGGGAAAAAAAAAGAGGAGATCTAGGTGGGTGCATGAGTCAATTATAAAGTTGTTACGAACATTGTACTTCTCTGGAAGAGATAAATATTTCTCTAGATTCAGATTATTATATCCAAACAAAAAAGGGATGCATATAAGGGACTAATACTCAGCTGGAATGTGATGTACAGGTCCCATTGTCCATGTTCAGTGAGACCACAGAGAGGGCCATGAGAGCTATCAAGAGAATGAGTATGAGAAAAGTCCAAAGTCCTCCAATGATCTAACAACAAAACAAGGAAGGAGAGGAGGTGATTTCTGCCTTACCTATCCTGGAACCAAGGGAAAGGTAACTTGTCTCTTGAACACATTCAGGTTGTAAATTAAAAGCAAATTTACAGTACTTGGCACAGAAAATTCTGGAGCAACCTTTCACTTGAAATATCAGGAGTAAGAAACATAATTAATTTCAAGATGGAACTTGCCAAACTGTTGGAAGGGTTATGCAGTCAGGTTGCCAACAACAGCTGAGAGCAGGAGGTCTGTCACTGTCTGCTCTTCCTCTGAGTAAGCAGCACGTTACTTGCCTGTGTTTTCCTGTTCACCCAGGGCTACCAGTGCAGGGAGGAAGAATCTGTCCAAGAAGTGGGAGTGCTAAATTCTATAACAAATTATATATATGCTGTTTTTCAACTCGCAGCTCGCTACGTTCAGACTCCTGCACTATTCAGTGTATTAACAGCTTAGCTGGAATCCTGTCCTGTGGCCCACCAGGTGCTCTTACAGACCAGCACTTCAAAAGGGGTGAAAAGGAAATCTATTTATCTACCAGTCACACAGTGGCACAATCCTGAGACGAGCTGTGTTATCCAACATGTTCTTTTCAGATCCATCCTTTCTCTTGGAGCAGACGGCACTGAATTCCTGCGAGTCCTATGGATGTTATGCCCCAGTGATCTGGGCTTGTCAAAGAGTAAGTTGTTCCTCCAGAGCCAAGTTATGACATCAGTGGCACTTGCCAAAATTTATAGCACAGATTAAATGTGGCATCCAGAGTTTGTGCCCTGTAACTCTCTGGTCATTCCGCTCGGTGCATCACGGACTTCGCAAAATGGGACTGTGGGTTTGGGGATTTTTTTCCCCTGCCATTAAACTAACCCATAATAGCAGATGTCATCACTCACAAATAAAAATGAGTGACGGGTGAGCAGATTTCATCAGTTATTCCTGGCAGTTGGAGTTCTCTTGAAAAGGGGAACCCAGAGGTAAAACTGCCATGATTCAGTAATCACTCAAGAAAACCATACTTTGACAGAAGAGGAAGCTACTATACAATCAAAGTAAGCATTTATATTCTTGTATTTTGGCCAAAATAAGATTTTCTCTTCCTGTCTTAACTATCAAACATGCCTAGAAATACACGGATATACATTTATTTTATACTTTGTTTAGTCATGAATTTGAACAAAGTTTTCTTCTTGTTCCCTCCATGACCTTGAATTCTGTATATTACAATATAATTTTGTGGAAAATAATCTGATCCTGTGTGATTTATAAAATGTAAGAGGTATCCTGCCTCTTTTACTCTAACCATAACTTCAGTTATTAACCTGTTATTTGTTACTATCTTTTTTGGTATTACTAGAACTTCTGTATTACACATAATTCAGGGGAAAGAAAACCACCATAAAAGGAATATGTAAGGGGATACTCATCCAAACCATGCATTCTACGAGTGCAGTTTAAAACTTTTTAGAACATTAAGCTTCTTATCTTTTTTTTCAAATGCTTTGAACTCATGCAGTGTACTGTAATATTTATGTAATGCTGGAAAACATTCTATGCTTAGGCAAACAAGCCCTGGTGAAGGGTAAAAGGAATAGGACATTAATTAGTGTTCTGACAAAGATAAGATAGCTCATGGTCATGATATGACCCAAGGGACTGAGTCTAGTTGAAGTCAAAGATAATCTTTCCATTGTTTACAATGATCTTCAAAAACCTCTGAAGTGATGGAGGAAATTCTTTCAGCAACATGGTTGCACTACACATTAAAATTGGCTGAATACTCAAATCCATTGCAAGAGGTAAAAGTAGACCTATTTCACTCAACCTTTTAGAAAAGAAATATTTTTTAAGATGTTAAAAAAAAAAATAATCATTCTTGTTAAACTATTTGCCTTTCAAAACAATTTGAAAATAGTAAAAAGTCTTTCTCTTTCAAAAGATTTTGAAAATAAACCTTGGAAATGTTCAAACATTACTTCATGTTGCTGGTTAAAATGTTTTCCAGTAAGACGAAAAGCATAAGGTTGTTTTGTTTTTATTGGCCAAAAAGAAAAATCTTATCAGTTATGCATGATTTAGATTAAAAAATATTTTGACATGTTCTCCAAACTCTGTTTGGTTAACAGGTTTACTGGATGCATTAAAAAGTAAATGTACTGAATTTCACTAAAAGGAAAAAGGTTTTCAGAGAATCTCATCGTGAGTTTTTAAGACAATGGCTATCTTAAGACACATATTAAATAAAAAGACTGAAAAAGGGTAAAAAAATGCTTTCTGAGGCTTTGGAAAAGACTTTCTTCCTTTGCTTGCTTAACTCATATATAAAGGTAACTAAAAACAGCAATTCTATTCCAAACATCAAGAGCCATTTCTGATTCTCGAAATTCCTCCAGAAAGAGTCCGAAATAGGAATTACAAAGTGTGCAGAAGAAAAATGACTTGCATTGGATATTTTTTAAAAGTCCTTTTTGTACCTCAATGGAGGTTGTCTGAGATTACAATAATTCAAAATACGCAGACCAGGTAGGGGCTGAGACCAGAATATTTGGAAATTTACTAATTTAACAAAGCACATTCATATTGCAGATCAGATTCAACGAGAGATGATTGTACCCCTGGCTATTTCTATACTAGTGTTTTGCCAATTAATAAAAGTTGTGCATGTGATAATTTACAGCTTGAAGCAAAATTTTAGAATTTCCTCTCCCTTGCACTGGAGAGATCTGCTCACCGTTCGTATTTTGATCCTCATTCCCACGTGCTCTGAGACAGAAGCTCAAAGAGTTTAAACTAGTGTACTGTCTGTAGATGTTATATTTGATTCACGACTGATTGGCTGTTTTACAGATTGCTGCACTGCCACATGATTTATGGTTTGCTTCTAAATGTAGGAGATTTTTCTTTCATGGTGCCATTAATTTTTTTCTTTAATTGCTTCTTCTTGTGGACATTCTCCATAAATTAATAACTTGTTAGCATATAAATTAGGTCCCCAAAATGATGAATGCTGTAAAAAATTCTTTTGTAAATGCATACACGTATGTTTGACAGTTGAGTTGCAGAACTACCAAATACATAAGCCACCTTAACCAAGATCTAAATTTACCTTTCCTTAAATGTTGTTGACTCCCTAAAAAAGCCACCAACTACACTTCAAATGGGCAGGTAGGACTGCAAAACCCATACAAAAATAGTTCCTTCCTTAACTACCTTAGCTGAAGATTTAATAAGATTATTTTGCACCACTGTTATGCACATCTTAGTAGCCCTTCATAGGAAACATCCTGCAGAATGTATTATAACATAAGTTTTCAGTCCATACCTTCTCAATGAATAATGTTGAATGCATGGAAGTGTTGCTGTTGCTTATTTTACATTCATATCAGTGGATAAGAATGTTAAAACCACCTGCCATTAGAATTCAGAAAGACACTTCCCCAACTTTCCTTGAATGTGTCTGGAATGATACCTGGCAACCCAAAATGAAAATAAGGATGATAAAGAACCTCTTTACCTTGCTCACTTTCCACCCAGACAAAAATGGCCAAGTGGTTGTAAGAAAGTGTGTTTTTTACTTACAGAGAAAATCTAACTGTCCCGTCAGTTTCTGAACCCTGAGGTATCTGGTTGAAGGAATCCAGAACAGGTTTGATAGAATTAAGTCCAACTGTCAGTGTAAGTCCACTTTATATTACTGGGACATCTGAAAAGAAAGAAGAAAATCACACATCAACAAAACATGTTTAGTAGAGCAATAATAAGGGATTTTTTGATACAAAAAAACCACCAAACCTAGAGAATTACTGGGAAATCCAGACCATGCTCCTAAGTAGAATCTTCCAATCAGAAATAAAATCAAAAGGTGTTGCACAGTGCACTAATCTCCACACATGGATGTTGCAAAGCCAGGCTTAAAGAAAGGATGCTTTCAAACATGATAGCATGAGAGATGCTGGTCAGTCGTGCCAGACAGAGCTGTATTCAAAAGTTTCACACCAGGAATATGTCTCAGCAAGGACCATGACAACACTACGTGAAATATTCACTCTCACTGACATTCCTAGGAACTATTACCAGGTCAAAGATTCTTGGCTTGTAAAAAGTCCCCACAGACATACCAGGCCAATGTTTGCTGAAGTACCTCCATCTTTTGGGCACCTGTCTGATCACACCTTGTTCCTCTGGGTGGAGCAGCCAAGACCTTCATGCACCCTCTCAAAAATCTAACAAATTTAGACCTCAGATAAAGACCTTCTTTGTACCACTTGAAGAACATCTACTAGAAGTTTAATAATTGTAAAAATTTAATATCTAATGGAAGGTTAATGTGTTATGGCAGATTCTTACATGAGGCAAAGTATAATAGGGTTTGGAGGGCAAACTGACTCAGACAGTTTGTCAGCAACTTGCACTTGGCTTCTGAGGCAATGGGATAATTATCTGCAGAGTGTCAAGTGGGCAGCTGCTGCTGATAGAAGAGCTTTTAAATGGTGCAAAGACCCAGGTGACCTGCTGATCTAAGAATGATGAAATAATCAGATTCCATCACTTGCTGTAACAAGCTATTATCAGAGCACTTATTTTAGCACTGCTTCAAGCCTGTGGAACTCAGACACAGGTAGGGCATGTCCCAGTGCACCTGTGACATGCACAACTTTTTGCAAGATGAAGCCTTAAATAACACCATTATTTTGGGGCCTCAGAGTGAGATGAAAGACCATTAAGATTACCCATGCTGCCATTTAGACCGTATTCACCAATAAACACAGCAAGCATAGCAAAAGGTTTTTAGTGGAACTGCTGTACCCACACCAATGTAACAATTTGTCCTGTATCCCACTGTGCTACATCAACAGCATCCCCAGTCCACAGCAAGGGAAAACACCAGAAAAAATCCTGTTTGCCTCAGAGAACAACACCTGGTTGTTTCGGTGACATTGCAGGACCAGAATCTGAACCTCTTAAGATATTCCATCACATAGGAGATTATACTACATGGACTAACCAGTTCACACTTACCACTCCAGCTGGACTGTGCTGGTCTTTAAGTAACTGGACTTCTCAGTGGAAAAATGCTGCATATGGAAGAGGTTTTTCTTCTTGTTAGGCACTTTTTTCACACCAGTCAGCCTTAGCACCAAGTTTGGGAAAATTATTTGTTATCGCTGATCTTTCTAAAAATCAGATTTGTGAAAACTACAAAAAATCTAAAATATTCAATCTAGGAAGATGGTAAGAACTTACTTATGTGCCCTTTTAAGGTTTCAGGAGTTTATAATAGAGTGTTTGATAATAAGACCTTACACGAGTCTGCCTTAATTGCGTTACACCGACTATCCTTTCCTTTTCCTCTGATCTTCCACTCAAAGCATTGTACAAAGCAAAGGTTTCCTCAGATTGGCCTACATTAGCATAGTCTTTCTAGTGCTTATCAAGGATAGCTCATAAAGTATGACACTGTCTCTGAAGATTCACAAGTACATACCAGGGTCTGTGAGGCATTAATTCATCAGCAGAACAGAGTGGAGTGCTGGAAAAAGCATCAAATGATGGCAGAATACAGATGAACACAAGAAAAAAAGGGATTTCAGGGCAACTCTCGAACTAAGTGCTGATCTAGTCATAGGGAGCTCTGGAGTATGAGGATGAGAATTTTAAAACCCTCCATGTTTGAATAACAGGTATTTAGCAAGGACAAATTCACTTAGTTTCTGTCCTTTTTCTCATTTATTGGAACTCATGCTTGTATTTTAAGAAGGTCTACTTTTAGTGGTATTTAAGACTGAATTTTGATAAAATAAAGAGCAAGACTATAAGAGGTTCCCCAGAGCTTTGCACTCTGTGTGCTTCAACTTTAGATTCATAATTCCTCTGCATGTTTTGAGCAAGGCATCATTTGGAGCAGTGAAAAGAATCATTTAAGACCAATGCATTTCCCTTGGATAAAACCATCTGTTTTAAAACTATAGGAGATAGAAAAAAGGAAAGCCCTTCACATCTAATCTGAACTTCAGTGACAATGGCACTATATTTGAAAGCATTTATCCCAAAATCATTTAAAATATCACATATACTGAGGCACTCGCAATATTTCAGTGATTTCTGCCACGTGTAGTCATTACTCAGTAACAAAAATATAATTGTACCATTTAACTGTCACCCAAGGCCTGTTTCAATGCCTTATATTTTGGTTCAAGGCAAAGTAAGCATCAGTCACCTATTCTTTTAGGTGACATACTTTATTTTAATAGCACTTGGCAAGAAGGAAATTTTGAGAGGGCCGAGCAAGGCAGCACCTGCCTCAGGTCAGGCTTCTGACTGCCCTGACCTCCAAATTGCTTTTCAGAAAATGAGCAAGCGCACCAACTTCAGGCACCACAAGATGGGTGGTCAGGATGCAGAAGGGCTGAAGAACTTCTGGGAAAAGGTCATCCAAGAGCAAACCAAGCAACAAGAAGCCGAAGAGTCCAGGTTAAGCAAAAGTGCCCTGAACAAGTAAGTAATTTTTTTCTTTCACGCAAGACTTGTCACCATGTGCTTTGAAATGAGGTAACCTGTTATTGTGCTGCTTTATTCATAGCACAGATTGTGTTCTGGGTCTTTGGCACTTCTCCTCTCGCAGCTGCTTGTCTCGTGTTACTGTGGCTCTTCTGCATGGAAACTCAGACAACCCCTCACCCTTAAACCTCATGGGCATTCTTCAAAGGCCTTGGAGCACAGCCACGAAAAAAATAAAGCACTTTGGCATCATGGCTTGTGACAGCCAGAAGATATCAGTAATTTTACCTGGAACTGATACGGCCACGCAAATAAATAAAATAATATTACATTAAAGGGACAACCGCCTCCTTTAATCTGTAGCATTAAAAAAAATGGCATATTTGTCATGTTTAACAGCCCAAAGATAGAAATGACACAACAAGATTTTCCAATTCAGTGAGGAAAATGATGGGGAGTTTTGTTGTGTCAGGGTTTTTTTCCTTTTTTGTTTTGTGGTTTGCTTTTTTTTTAGGTTGATTGGGTTTGGTTTGGTTTGTTTTTTTATAAAACAGCATGAAACAATGGGACTCCCTAAAAAGAGCTGTGGCCGTGGTACAGGTACTTTGCACAAGTGGGGTAGACTGTTTCAAATATTTGTTCAGCTTGTTGCAATTCAGGAGTTTGAACCGGGGTCTCCCGCACAGGAAGTGAATTCCTTGACTAATAATGACCAGAGACAGAGGATGAGAAATTCCATCTCTCTAGTGGTTTTCTGTTGTGCTTTCCTCCTGAAGTTAACAAAAATATTACTGCATACACTTTCCTCAAAACCGTAGCATTCACATAAACTAATTGCACTTAACAAATTGGAATGTGCTGCCTTAAGGGCTGGTTTTTTTTAAAAAATTCCTGGTACTTTGACCCTAGTGTCCAAGCAGAAAGTTACTGTCATCACTCAAAAACTTGGAAATCAAGATCTTGTGTCCCAACAAAGTCAGAGGCAGACAATCCTGCTTCCAGTATCCTGCTCCATCTAGTGAGTAATATTCCCTAAATAAAATCCCAAAGTTGCTGGAGAGAAAACATGTGTGATAAAACTCAGGGAGACATTCAGCTTCACTGGAAGCTTTGTCAACTCTAGATCACAAAAAAACTACCACAAGAAGACTGTGCAAACAAATTGCAATTAGTGGTGTAGATGATATCTCTAACTTCACAGAGCTAAAATATGTTAAAAGCTTTTATAAAAATCTTCTCTGAAGAGAAAAAAAATGCAGCAAGAGAACTTTGAATGTGCCTTAACATACATATTCAATATGTCTTAACTGACTGGTCACAACTGAAAGAGACCCAAGCAAGTTCCTTCAAGGTCACCTACTCAGTCAAAGCTCAGATTGTTCACAAAGTGTTTTTGTGAACAGTCTATTTTGGGAAAAAGATCCTTTCATTTCATTGCAAAACCTAGAGGTCCACTACCTCATGGAAGTGGGACCTAGGAGGAAAACTAGAAGGTTTTAAGGAAAGGCAAGTGCTCCCTTTGCGACATTTAGGACACTGGCTGACAATAAACATTGCAATTTTCAATGGCAAATTTTTCCTAACTAACTGCACCTCTTTTGGGGGCTTAATTATATGCACAAAATAATAGTGAAGACTAGGTAGTAGTTTAAAACAAAATCTAAAATCAAGCTCGGAAGCCAAGATAACAAAAGCACCCATGTGAACCAGATACTGCTGAATTATTCTCAGATTAAATCATTGGCTGCTGTTCTTTTCATCACACCAAAGGTAACATAAAAACCCATGTATATTCAATGATGCATTTGGCATTACCATATGATATCTAATCTTATAACACTGCCGGGTCAGGTATTTCAAAACAACATTTCCTTCAGAAAACAAGCCAGCCAAAAATATCTTGCAGTGGTCCTTAGAGATTTTCTCTTCTGTTTGTGCTATAATAGTGTCTTGAAGCTATGTAGCTCCTCTTGCATGTGACATCAACGCCTTTCATTAAACACATACAGGTTCTGAAGAGGTTGGGGTTTTTTTCCTAACCTAAAGGACATATTTTAAATTCTGCTTGCTCTTTTCCACAGCATTTTGCAGTAAAGTGGGGGAGGCTGGGGGGAAGAAATGGTATTTTTTAATTGACACGTTGAATGACCTTACTGCATAGGCAATACTTCTGTGTGGCTTTGAGAATACCCCAGAGAGAAAAAGCAGTTCTTCACGGTGACAGTATTTCAGCAGTTGTTTGACTCATTCGGAATCCAGCAATGCCAGCCACTGATAGCATCAGCACTATCCCTTTCTCCCCTGCATTCCCAATCTAGCAAAGCTGGAGAGATGTGTAATTGGTAAATAAATACAGGACAAGTGCTCTGGTGATGAAAGAGAGGAAAGCCTCGAACCTGCTGAAAAGCCCGGGCTCCATTTGAAGGCTTTGGCTGAGTAATTGCTGAGCACTTGAGCACTTTGTGCTCTCTTTGCAGGCTCCGCCAGGAATGGGCTCTGCGGCTGGAAAGGAGAGTGCGGCAGGTCCAGGCACACACGAAAACACGGGGGGAACAAGGGACGCCGCTGTCCATCGAGGCTCTGCCCTCACCAGACAAAACTGTCGCTTAAATTAAGCAAGAATTGGGCCCAGCTCTGACCTTCTGCGCACACCTATAACACGGCAGTCACACTGCCCAGCAAGCAAAAGGTCAGAATCTGGCCCTTTTCCAGACTGCTTCTTACAGCTACTGTTTAAGTCCTGCTGAAATTCAGTGCACAGCACAAAATCTGAAAAAAAAAAAAAAAAAAAAAAAAAAAAAAAAAAGAAAAGGGATAGATGAGAAGCAGACAACTCCAATTCTCCACGATGTGTTATTACTGTGATGCATCAGGAACTCAGGACTCTCTTATGTAACTGCATTTCCAAGTGACAACAACATATTGCCAGGAAAGAGGGCAATAAAAATAATGCAAAGCCTTTTTAATAGGGATAATACATTCAGAGAGCTGCATGCAAAATTGCACATTTCCATGTGCAAGCTCACAGAGCCTGGTTTAATGCAGATATAAGATGTTCTGGTTGTCTTGATGAGCTACAGGGAAGAGAGTTAAGGATTAGCTTGATAAGCTGGACAGGAGGAGAAATTTTTTTTTAATGGAATCAGAAAAAGGGCAGGGCAGGGCAAGGCAGGGCAGGGAAGGGAAGGGAAAGAAAAGGAAAAGAAAAGGAAATGAAAAGGAAAAGAAAAGGAAATGAAAAGAAAAGGAAAAGAAAAGGAAAAGAAAAGGAAAAGAAAAGAAAAGGAAAAGAAAAGGAAAAGAAAAGGAAAAGAAAAGAAAAGGAAAAGAAAAGGAAAAGAAAAGG